>NC_052159.1:62940155-63240155 GCF_902713615.1 Scyliorhinus canicula | reverse complement strand
CACCCAGTCAACACCCCACTGTGGAGGCTGTTACTTCCCAGGATCCCAGCAAATCTGGCACAGGCATATTTAAATGAGCCATTAAATATACTAATTTGGATCTCGCTCAGTGTGGGCGCGATCCATATCATGCGATATTTGTGTGAATCTCGCGAGATATCTCGAGCATCGCAATCTCACGAAAGGCCTCTTATGAGATTCAACAACCTCGTTGCGACACCAAGTCAGGCATGACAAGGCTGGTAAATCATGCCCCATGTCTCCAGTAAGGATTCATTCAATGTGATTGTGTAGGCAGATAATTCTTTGTCCTGTTCATGCAGGCCCCAGATTTTGTTGCACAATACTCTCATTTGCAGACTAAATACTCCCGGGAGCAGAGAATCGGGACTGATTCCTACTGGCGCTAGGAGTGAAGATGACATGCCATTCAATGGCACAAAGTAATTTTTAAATGGGATTGATGTCCAGCCCCCTTTCCCCTCATCTCCCCCCTTCAGGCCTCACCCATTTTCAGTGTCAACCTGGCACCTTGGACTCCGAGGGGGACAAAGGGCTGAGTTCCCTGCTCACACTTGCCTCAAGTGCTCGAGGAAGGTTCTTCAGGGTAGGTGGGGTCAGTGGAACCTGGGGTTGGCTGGAGGGGCTCAAGTTGGATGTCTTTCCTGGAATGGGTGTGATTTGGCTGGTCTTACCATCTGCAGCCTTTAAAACTTTTAAACAGTCTTCCAGCTTCTCAATATGAACGCCCTGTGAGAGGAAAATGAAAGTTTCCCCATTTGCCGCCTTGAAACCTTTCAACTGTCTCCCAGAATGTAAAGTTCAAAGATCTATGACATGAAGATAAGCGTCATCCATCTAATGTCTTCGAAACCTTTGAAGTGTTGTTTCAGTCAGTTTCACTGCCCTTTAACTTATTTAAGCTTCTCTCCAAACGTAGAAGCCTAAAAACTTTGAACTGCATTGTTTGCATTCAATTTCATGACCATTGCCTTATAAAAGCCTCTTGACTGACAGGTTCAGGCAATTTCAAAGGAAGTATTACTGTTGTTTATTTATATAGCTCTACAGGGATCCATTAACTCTGAAGTCCCTCCTCTTTTGGACAGCTGGGGCTGGATTTTCCACGGGCGGGATGCTCCGTTTTGCTGGCAGCCCAACGGCGTGTGGTTGCCCCACAATGGGAAACCCCATTGACCTGCCAGCGTAGCGGAGCATGCCACCGATGGGGTGAGACAGAAAGGTGGTATGGCGGGGCGAAGAATCCAGCCTGTTCTTTCTAACTGCATTTTTTAAAAGAGGCTTTCTCTTCACTCCGAAGGTCTTTCAAGGAAGATAAGGTGCCCTGTCAGAATGCTGCTCCTGCTCTTTCTAGGAAGCCCTTCAAACCAAAGAGACAGCCTTTTTAAAAACACTTTGGTTGGAAAGAATATAAGGGTCCTTCCTGTTTGTTCTGGTTTATTCCCGGTTCATTCCCTTATTTCCCCTTTTCTTATTTTTTTTTTTAGGACAGTACAGCACAGAACAGGCCCTTCGGCCCTCGATGTTGTGCCGAGCAATGATCACCCTACTCAAGCCCATATTTGCGGCTACATTTTTGATCCATGGATGTTTAATGGACTTTGAACTTTAAGGCAAAGCAGTGTTTAATTCAGGCTGTGCTGTTTTAGACTGGTGATTGAAGATTGGGGAGCCCCAGTGATGACTCGGTTTGATTAATATGGTTGGTGGCCCATTAGTTGGCCTGTAAGGCTGTGATTTGCCTGGTAACAGGTGATGATTGGATGTTTTCCTTCTGGAATGTTTCTCAGAGCCATAAGGTTCTATTGTAATTTTACTTTTGGTTCTGCAGCCTGGGTAGAGGATTCCAACTAATTCACTCCCCAAAAGATCCAGCTAATCTCTCTTCATAAGGCCGCTGTGTGGGCTGATTCTCTCTCCAGTAAGTCAGGGTGCTATTCTCTCAAGGCTGCAAAGGCTTGAAACCGAATTCCGAGCTTAAGGTAGGGTTTAATGTGAGATAGAGTGTCTCAGGAAAGAAATAGGCCTGCGTGTGAACCTTTGAGTTGAAGGCCCAGTTTAATAAGAACTAAAGTGACTCTCTTGAAGGCCTGCTACTTGTAAGTACAGTACTGAATGAATGACTCTGCGAAGAACATCATCATCAGCTGTAAAGCAGATGCTTTGATCAACCAGCATGCTATGAGGAAAGCATGCTGTAAACCACCATATGAAACAATGACTCTTATCCTTTGACCTTCATCCTTATTATTATCACCCCCCCCCCCCTCTGCCCCCCCATTTCCTCTCTGTGTTTGCCCATCTTTTGTGTTTAGGTAGAGCATGGGACAGGTACCATTCTTCAGTTGCATTTACTGCATATTTATTCTTTAATCTTGTTATAAATATACAGTAAAATGTGTTTCAACTTACAAACCTGGTGACTGGAATCATTGGGCAACCAAGGGCCAAAGCCTTCAGGAATTTGTATAAGAATTGTTTGTTGATTCACTTGTATTGTGACTCCAGGGCACATAGGGGCTGGAATTGATTGCGCACTTGCCCAGGGTGGCAGAACAAAAACATCTGCTCAAAAAGGGAAACATTCAGAGTTAATAAATACCTGTCAAATCCCCCCCCCCCACACACACACACACATATCTCCTCTTAAGGCCCTTCCTCGGCACCCAGGAGGCAAGTGTAGGTAGGGCACTCACGCTTGTGGCTCCCCTCAGAGTGCAAGCTGCCAGGTACCCATTTCTTAGGACTTGCACCAATCCACGCCAGTGGGCTTCCTGACTGGGGGTGGGGGGGGGGGTGGGGGGGTGTTGCTGGAGCACCCAGGAGGAAGGGGAATCAGGCTTCTTGTCCGGTAATGACATTTAAATCATGGTTAATGAGGTTCTTGCATGTTCCCTCCAGGTCTGGGTGGGAACATTATTGGGCCCGGCTGAAACTTCGCTGGGGCCGATTAGGCGAGTCAAGAAACCCGCAACTGGTTTGGCTCCTGACATGAAACCTATTTTTTGCCTCCCACCCGATGCACCCGGCCATCATGATTCCTGCTGCTGGTTAACACCTCTGGAAAATCCGCCCCCATTTGTGTAGAAGGCACTGTGCTAAAATAGCTTGATAATCACAGCAAGTTGCAGTGCTAACGTCGATCGAAAGTCTTTGGACAAGTCTGAGTGTAATGAACACCTCTGAGTTCAAAAAATAGGCCTTTATATATTTGCACATTTCAGCTGTTACATATTAACTAAAGTGAATATCTAGCACATTTAGCACATTTGCTACCGTCAAATATTACATTTATAAAATGGCAACATGTCAGATGTGTGGTGTTTTACAAATTACCAATCAATAGTTACATTGAAAAATCCATGTAACACTAAACATTTTTCCAAAGAACAAACATTAACTTGTTTGCAGCACCTGTTAATAAAAGAGAGCAGAACAAGAGCAAATGAAAGCCTTATACAATAGACTTTTAAATTTAAAAATGTAATTCTAATTAGGAGATTAAATTAAGGATGGGATTCGCTGGACTCCCCGCAACATGTTTCTTGGCGGCGGGAGGTGGGAGGATATCCTAGTCCCGCCACTGTCAATGGGATTCCCACCGGGAAACCTATGGGAGGGGTACTCAGTCGGCAGGCCCGGAAGATCCCGGCAGCATGAACATCCAGAAGATCTTGCACAAAGTTTCTGACAAAGAACACCAATAATGAGATATTTTATAATATTTCACATATGTAAGTGACTGAGGGACGCATGTATAATTGAAAAGTCAAGGTTAGTCTGGTGAAGGCACTTCTGCTCTTTCATATTCCACACAGAGCAATGACATTTTTCAATGTTTTTGGGCCTTATCCCGATCAGCCTTTAGGATTTGTCATTAAAGACCAGTGATTAGGTTCCTCAAAGCGCAGGAATATTAATTGCAAGTTACAACTTCGATATAAAAAACTATGAATTCAGGTGGGTAAGAAAGTGCAGGGGTCTCATTTCAATATTGAAAACATGCCTTTCCTCAGTTCAGAGATGCAACTGCACCACAACTCAAGCAAGGAGACCATTGGTCGGGGACCACCTCTCACCGCCAATATGCTTGGCTTCAAGAGTGGGAGAAAAATTGATATAACTGGAAAAATAAAAGTCAATCCCAGGTTTTATAAATAAGTACCACTTAGTGCAAAATAAAAAATATAATGCTAAAAATATAAAAATATCTTATTAGAGCAGAGTTACAATATTATGGAGCAAAGTTTGGTCTTCATAGTGGTTATCTCGTGGAGAGGGTTGCCCTTCTGTTATTGAACAAACTCAATTTTCCATGGGATGTATAATGGGCTGATGATTTGCTTTGCAAGCTTACTGTCTATGTGGTGAAAATGGAAATCTTGTGCCCATTTTGAAATGAAATGAAAATCGCTTATTGTCACGAGTAGGCTTCAATGAAGTTACTGTGAAAAGCCCCTAGTTGCCACATTCCAGCGCCTGTCCAGGGAGGCTGAGACGGGAATCGAACCGTGCTGCTGGCCTGCTTGGTCTGCTTTAAAAGCCAGCGATTTAACCGAGGAAGCTAAGCCAGCCCCTTAGGTGCCCCTGCTTGGACACTCTGGCCCTGGAGAAGATGTAGACCTGATTTACGGGGGAAACATTATTCATCTTGGTGCATAGTGAGGACAAGAGCATCCATTTTCTGTTCTTGTCTTCCAGAAAGTCTCAGGAGTTCTGGAAATATATCCAATGCCAAATTGAGTTGGGTGATATTCAAGAGATCCTGGCATCTGCCTAAAACAGGCAGTGGGACTTTGTTAATAAGAGGTTGACTGCCTCTTTCAGGACGTTCCATGAATTTAAGACTGAGCCTGTCAGAATATTGGTTTCTTCAGTATGTTAATCAACAGACACTACAGTGAAATGTTAAAACTGTTACAAAAGTACTTTTTCCTCAGGAAATAATTTCTGAAAATTGAGAAACGATGCGACTGTACTCCAAATACACATTCTTAAGATGTGACAAAAATGTAGGTTATTTTTGATTCAAGGGCTGTAAATTATCACAAATTGAACAGAAATGTGTCACAGTTATGAACATGGATTGTAACAAATACAGGGACAAAATAAAGTTTTAGATGCGTAATAGTTTAAGAAGCAGGAGGAGGGCATTTCCACCAATATTCTGAGCCAGGCGTTTGCTAGAAAAATCCAAAGTGAATTGCAATTCCCCAAGCCTTAACCACTTCGCTCTCTGAAAGGGTAGTCTTTATTTTGTGCCACAGTGTAAACTCAGCAACATTACTTATTGTCCATTGTACAGCTCTCTGAATTTTCAGTCACACTGCACACTTGGGGAATTCAGCCCAAGTGGAGTGGCGGGCGGCTCTGGCAGCTCCACCAGCGCTTGCCCCGCTGACCAGATTGGGAGGTACCTGCAGTAGATTCTGCACTTGGAAGCTTGTTAAGTATGCACAGATGCGTTCCCTCTCTTGGGGAGCAGGCAGCTGATTCATCCATTAGCTTATGGGTTCGAAGATCCCGGCGCCATATTTAAATACCAGTCATACACATCACTTTCCAGCCCACCTGTCTTCACCAGAATATTCAGGATTTCAGAAAGGAAAGGCTAGCAACCTCAACAAAAAATCTGTTCCTCAGTTCAACCACCCTCCCTCAGAACCCATCACCTGCGAGGCACCCATGCCCCACTTGAACCCCTACCCACCACCTCTGGGGTCTTCATCCAGCCCCTTCCAATAAACAATGTGGTTTCACTTTGACTCCCTTTTTTATGAGCTTTCATGCAGCCATGTCAGGTCCAGCTTGCCTCCCCTCGATCTTCCCTCGGCCTTCCGCTGTTTGTCTTCATCATCCAACCCCTTCCCCCATATCTGCCACTGTGAAACCTTGCTCTTCCCCCACCCCTATCCCACCACCACTTGCCCTTGCACAGCCCTCCTTCCACATTGCCCACCCCCCATCTCCGTCAAGCCTATCAGCACACCACCATCTCCACCACACCTCAAACTCCACCCTTGGTCGAACTTCAAACCTTTGCTGCATCGTCTGCATGAGTTCCACAGCATCATGCTGTCAGATGCTGGTGTTTGGCACCAAGGGCAAGGAGATTCCTGTACTCTCCAAGTTCAGGCACTGTACTGAACTAACACAGGAGGCTCCATGTGTGCAAGAGCACAATGCTGTCAATGAAGAGCAGCTTGGCATGGAGATGGAGGGCAGGAACCGGTCTGCCCTGGCAGAGTAGTGAACAGTGCATCAGAAGCAGGGCACCATCATGGCAGAAAGTTTTTGTACTCACCCGGAAGTCTCAGGCAAAGGGAGGACCATCTTGTGCACGCCACTCTTTAGCAATCGAGTTTGATACTGACATGATTTCACGCTGGTGTTACATAAGATTAGAATGCTTGATGGGATGCCAGAGGGAAGCTGTTTTAATGAGAATTCAAGAGATCCAAATGGCTTTCCCACCACCTCTCAGCAGGATGACCGACCTTGCCATGAACCTGCTACTGGGAGAATTGCAACCCACTTTTACCCCAGCGGGTTTCTGACTTTTTGATTCTTGCCAGATTCTCCACGCCTGCCCGCCACCAAATCGACCACTGGTATGTTGGGAGAATGCTGCTATTGTTTTGGTACATTGTGGTCTGTTGCCTTACACCCTCATCAATACAGTATTAAATGTGGTTCCCATAGTGAGGCTCATAGTCCTTTATAGAGGTAGCATTGCATCTTTAGCCATCTGCATGGTTGCCCACTTTTTTGCAGATGTTTCTTGGGCAATCATGGTGGCTATGGTCCACCAAGATCTGGCTATGAACCTATTATCATGGATTGTATTTCACTTTGTTCAAACTATGTTATTCCACATACCAACACCTCCCCACCCCACTCCCAAATGCCAACCACCACTGAGGGCTTTCATTGCCGGTGTCATTTCCTAAAGCATGCTATATATCTGACTTTTCCCAGTTCTGGCAGAAGGTCATCAATTGGAAATAGGGAGGAAATAGAGGGATACGGACCGAGTAAGGGCAGAAGGTTTTATTTTTAGTTAGGGCGTCATGATCGGCACAGGCTTGGAGTGCCGAAGGGCCTGTTCCTGTGCTGTACTTTTCTTTGTTCTTTGTATTTGATCTTTGATTATAGTCTTACTATTTGAGTAAACGGCATGATTTTTTAATTCCGGTCCTAAACTGTTTTTGCCAAAAAATGTACTTTGTCTCTCAAGTTTTGATTGAATTTTAGCATGAAAGTAAGGTCTATGCTGTTGTGAGGTCAGAAAATCCAGAAGAAGGGGCTTTCTGAGTGTCCCGCGTTTTTAACTGCAAGGTTCCTTAAAATGTTTACCTTTCGGGTCGCTTGATTGACAGGTTGGAAGTCTTTCAGGTATAAAACCTGCCTCACCAGGCCATAGCCTTTAAAAATAGGTTGTTTTGTGCAGTAATGAGTTTGCGGGTGGGACTGTGGTGGCTTGCAATATGTCATATGATGGGGAAAGATCCTGCTCAACGATGGAGTCCCTGATCAAAAAATGGAGGTCCAATGGTGAACAGGGAATCCCAATGGATTAATAAAATCTGAGATGGGGGTGTTTGGTGGGGTGGGGAGTAGGGGTGGGGGGGAAATAGAAAGATCACAGGGTTTACTTGGGGGGGGCTGGAGGAAATACTATTGTTTCTCTGGCCCAAAAGCAGTTAAGACACTTAAGGATTAAATTATTTTTGTCTCCTTGCACCTGTCAACTTTCCCGAACCTGGGAAACCCTGGTCGCCAATGCGTCACAAATGGATTGCCCATTGAGCTGAAGACAAGCAGCCTCATTATAATATTTAAATGATATCCCCATTCTCTGCAAGCTGATTGGTTGCCTGCACCTTGTCCACCTCCACTTAAAGGGAAGTGAATCAATGTAAGCTAAATATGAACTAATGTGGAAATTGTGATCAATTATAAACTATAAATTAGGCGTTAAATGGCATGTACAATTAAGGTAGATCTTACCAAATGACTCTGCATTTCGCTCAACATGCATGTCTGTTATCAATCTCAGTATGTCCTTCAAAATTTTGTCTTCCTTATCAAGAATTTCAGCTTTTCTTCTTCTAGAATGCAGCCTGATCCCTAGCTGAAAGCAGTGTGTAACCTACCCAAGTTAACAGGCATGGTCTTCACCAAAAATGGCACTCATCTGCACAACCTCCTCAATTCTGCTTCGGATGATATGGATGGTGTAGATCCACCAATGTTATCTTCTAGCAACAGAAACAGCAACTATATATTTGTCTAATCTCAGCTTCTGGGCATAATATGCATCTCCTTGAACCTACCTGTACTGCACCAATGGGATCATCATCGGAGCTCTGATGATTCTCTTTCCTCCTCCTTCAACTAATTTCAGTCTCCCCAGAAGTTTTGGTTTCCAATTGCAATTTCCGTTTTAGTTTCTTAAGAAACGGGAAAGGTCAGTTTCCTTTCTCAGATTCTCTTTACAGTTTCCCTTTTCAACTTTGGTCTATCCTTTTAAAAATCTACAAACTTTTGAACCGTGAATTCAATCAGAGTTGTTCGATCTTTCCAATTTGAAAATTTTTAGTGCAATATTTTGGAAACTTTACATCTGCTTTTGTTCACCTGCCATTTATTTTTTTCAACCTCTCTGTTTGTATATTCCTCTGCACCAACAATTAAATGGATTAAAAAATGAATAAGTCTCAAAATGAGGAATCATTTATTTAGGACTGAGATGAGGAGAACTCTCTTCACTCAAAGGGTTGTGAATCTTTGGATTTGGTTATGGGTGTTCAGCTGAAATGTATATCCAAGACGAGGACCAATAGATGGTGCCATGGCAAGGGGTACAAATTATTTTGCCTGTCTCCATGCATAGTACTGAAATACACCTAATTATAAATATCATAATTACTTCCAGCGCAATGAACATGGCATATTGTCTTGCGTAATGAACAATAACCTAGTTTTGTCATTCCTCAATAAAATGCTTTCATTTTTATTTATCTAGGATCTCTACCTTGGAAATTTGCAGCAAACATGAAGTCAGGATGTTTCCCAAGTTGAAGACTGAGTGAACATATCGTATGTGACGTAATATTATGTTTGATTTTATCTAATGATATAAATGTCACTTTGTTATTAAAAAGGCAACCTCACCTTTTAAATATTAGTTTTACAATTTTGCAAAGTATTCATGTAAATTACAATGACCAGGTGTATTGTAAAATACAATTAAATCATGGACAGCAAAGCATTTCTTCAAATTACCGTTCATAAGGATTTAGGAATACACAAGACCCCAGAAGATTTATGTAATCCATTTTGCTAACCTCTCAAAATCCACTTCATACTCCACCTCAAAGAAAATATCAGAACCAATTTTATGAACCTTATACCTCTGATTTTGGAGACAGAAGCACCTGTGAAATTGTGTGGAAATCAATTGACTGAATCTGTGATCAATGGTGCAAACTCTCAAATCAATCAGGCAGGAGTTTCATTCATGTATATAAATGAGGCCACTGTGACGTCTTGAGGGCATCAATATGTTTTTTTTCAAGAATAGAAACAACATTAAGCTAGTTGCTGCTCCGGTCCATGTATAAGCTGAAGCCTGATACTTATTTAAAATGGAAAATTTTGAAAGATCTAGCTCTTGATACAAGGACAGGATTCTCCGTTCCCCAATGGTGATTTGGTAATGGGAGATCGAGCGGAGAATCCTTTTTACGATGGGATTGGGGGCAGCCCCTTTTTTCGCAAGCTCCGCCACTCCAAAATGGCGTCATTGAGGAGCACGTCGCATGCCATTGGGTTGGCCTCAGGAAGTCACCTGAAGGCCCATCCCCGATGGACCGAGTTCCCGACCGCACGGTTGACTCACGGTCTCAGGCGTTGGTAACCCAGCGTGGTGGCTGCAGATTGTGTCCAATGCCGCCACAGTCGGGCGGGAGCCATGCTGCTGGCTGGGGGGGGGGCTTTGGCGAGGCCTGGGGGACTGGTGAGGGGTGTCCAGGGGGACACTATCTGGCAGGTCAGGTCCGTGCAGGTCGACGCAGTGCGCATGCCCGCCAATTTTCTGGCTGTTTTGTGTCGTGGTGGTCGGCCATTTTACGTGGTGTGGCTGCTAGCCCCTCACCGGTCGGAGAATCAGTGCTGGGGTACCGCCGATTGTTTTCACGAAAAGCGCCACGGATCCTCCAGACATAGCCTGAAAATCGGAGAATCCATCCCCAAGTATTGTTCCAGGAAACATTTTGTCATAACAGCAGCCGATTTGCTAATCAGACAAGGTGCTCCGCTGTGAAGATTCGTGGCTGGTTGGGGAGCTGTGGGTGCATTGCAAAAGATAAGACTAATCCTTTGGTCCAGGGACATATCAGTGGAACTCCCACTACATTACTCTCCAAACTAACTGTGCTGGAGAAGCAAACATTTCTTTGCACGTAACTAAAGCTACTCCAGGGAGGCAGCGACAGACCTGTGTCATCTGCTTGAAGAATACCTGCAGCCATTAAGTAGAAGAAGCAAGGTGTTGATTGTTGCAGTAAAGCCCACTGGAAAATAAGCATTATTTTCTCCAGCTTCAGCTATGAAACAAATGACTGACACCTTATTTGATCATAAGACCAGGCCCGGTGAGCCTTCTCTGCAATTCTGTAAGATCAGAGCTGACCTCATTGTGGACCTCATGACATTTCTCTGCGTGCCCCTGTGACCCTTGCCTCTCTTGTCAGTCAAAAATCTGTCCACTCAGCCTTGAATCTATTCAGTGATCAACCTGAACTGCTCCCTGTGAAAGAGAATCCCAAGGACTATAGAACCATAGAAACGTTAAGATGCAGAAAGAGGCCATGCAGCCCATCACGTCTGTGAAGGCAAAAAATAAAAAACAAAACTAGCCCCTCATGTTAATCCCATTTACCAGCACCTTATCCATAACCTTGCAAGTTACAGCGTTTCAGATGCAGATTTCATTGAATCATAGAATTTACAGTGCAGAAGGAGGCCATTGAGCCCATCAAGTCTGCACTAGCTCTTGGTAAGAGCACCCTACTGAAACCCACGCCTCCACCCTATCACAGTAACCCAGTAACCCGACTTAACCCTTTTGAACACAAAGGGAAATTTATCATGGCCAATCCACCTAACCTGCACATCATTGGACTGTGGGAGGAAACCGGAGAACCCAGAGCAAACCCACGCAGACACAGGGAGAACGTGCAGACTCCGCACAGACCGTGACCCAAGCTGGGAATCGAACCTGGCACCCTGGAGCTGTGAAGCAACTGTGCTAACCACTGTGCTACTGTGCTGCACAATAGCACAGGTACCTTTCAAATGTGTTGAGCATTTCAGCCTGAACCATCAACTTAGACAATGAATTCTCGATGCCCACCACCCTCATGTCCCCTCTAATCCTCCTGCCAGTCACCGTAAATCTATGCCCCCTGATATTTTTCCCCTCAGCTAGGGGGACCAAGTCTTTCCTGTCTATCCTGTCTAGGCTCCTCATAATCTTTTACGCCTCAGTTAGGTCACCTCTGAGCCTCCTCCATGTAACTATGGGCGCGATTCTCCCAGACAGGGAGAAATCGTAAGGCTGGCGTCAAAACCGGGCGGGTTTGACGCCAGCCTCCCCCTCCCCGACCGGGAACCGATTCTGGTCCCCGGTCGGGGCTAGTATGCCGCGGCTGTGAACTCCAGCATCGCGGGCTTAACGAATTTCGTTAAGCCCGCTTGCCAGAGTTTGCGACGGCTGACGCGTCACATGACATCAGCCGCGCATGCGCAGATTGGAAGACTCCAACCCGCGCATGCGCGGATGACGTCATCGCGCATTTGCGCGAAACCCGCGCATGCGTGGGCCGGGATGCCCCTCAGCCGCCCCGCGAAGTGATACAGCGGGGCGGCGGAAGGACAAAGAGTGAGCGGGAATCGGACCCGCTGCCCGCGATCGATGCCCACCGATCGCGGGCCCATGGCACCCTTGGCACGGCCGTGGTACTGCCGTGCCAATCGGTGCCATGGTTGCCAAGATCGGGACTTTACGGCCGTTTTTACGAACAGCCAGGTGTGTTTGCCGATCGTAAAAACGGCCATAAAGGGCTTGGAATTTGGCCCATCGGCCAGCTGAGAATCGCTGCTGGCCGTAAAAAAACGGCGGCAGCGATTCGTGTCGGGAGTTGGGCGTGGGGGGGGGGGGGGGAGAATAGCGGGAGGGCGTCGGACTAGCGTGGCCGTAAAAATTTACGACCCCCGCTATTCTCCGCACCGTCGTGAGTGCAGAGAATTGCGCCCTATGTCTCTGTAATGGCTATCATATCATATTTTTCTATTTCTATTTGTGCTATCAATTCATCCATCTTCTTCTCAATGAATGCTGTCTGCACTCAGATAAAGAACCTTGAATTCAGTCTTTTTACCACTTTTCCCTGTCCTGCCCTTATTTTCTGCTGCACTCCTATGTTTGAAATTTCCATTATCCACATCACCATCTTGCACTATTGCATTGTCCTTTCTCTTTATATTCTGTAATAACTCAGAAGGAAGCTGTCATTAACGAAGATACATTTATTTCCATATTTACAATAGTCTATATAATGCAGCATCTCACTTCCAGTGCAATTCTAGCTGGGAGGAGTTGTTACTCCAGGCCCTGATTTGGGCCTGCTTATATACCTTACTCAATATAAGCCCCAGATGGTTGGCCTCCATCACTCCCCCCCCCCCCCCCCCCCCCCCCCCCCCGATCTAGGAAGCTTGTACTCCACGAGTCCGACAGGGAGATCAACGATTGTTTCCCCATGGTTCTCGTGGAAGTTATGACATATTACCAAATCTCCCCTTAAGCTAACCCCCAGAACAGTATTCAGGTTACTTTGCTCCTCTCAGATGCATGGCAGTGTCTGGAGTTCAGACTCTAGCTCATTAATTAGAAGCTGAAGTTCCCCAAGATGCAGACGCTTACTGCAGATTTCATTGCTGTGGATCACATTGGCATCACATTGGCATCACCAGCGCCCACATGCTACAGCTGCAACACAACATATGCACTGCTTTCTATATTGTGCTTCATTTAGTTAATTAGGTTCAAGTTTAGTAATATCACTCCGTTGTTATCTATTGTTATATTAGATAGTTTAACTAGTCAAGCTATAAATTTAATGAAACATCCATCTCTGGAATATCAGTGTAGTGGGATAAAATCTTAAAACTCACCAACCCATCACCTACCTGCTCACCCACTTAATGCCTTTGAACACTCACCAGCGCATGGAGGCTGAAATTAAAGGTGTTAAAAAGTATCACCTCCTTCCCTTTCCGCACTTAATTCCCAGGTTAACACATGTATCTCGAAACTCTCGATGCTCGGCTCACTTTATGCTCCAACACTCTTTGCCTTCTTTACTTTCTCCGGAGTACATCCAGCAGTATCATAGCGGTTGCAAAATACCCTAAATCAAGATACCATAGATTTCACGCATGTAATCCTGAGTTCTCCTCCCCACAATGCAACTAGTTGTCTATTAGTATGCAACTAGACTGTGACCATCTGCATCTGATCCTGTAGGTCATGGCACACTTCCTCAGCAGCTGCTCTGATCTATTTATCTTACTCCAGACAGTAAAAGGTTATCCATTACAGACCTTGCTTCGGATGCTTGTGCAAAAATTCAAATGCTTGCTTCCACAAAGATTAGAATCTTGAAAGAATAATTCAGAGACCTGGACAATATAGCCCTGCCAAAGTCTCATGCAGCAGGGTAGCATGGTGGTTAGCATCAATGCTTCACAGCTCCAGGGTCCCAGGTTCGATTCCCGGCTGAGTCACTGTCTGTGTGGAGTCTGCACGTCCTCCCCCTGTGTGCGTGGGTTTCCTCCGGGTGCTCCGGTTTCCTCCCACAGTCCAAAGATGTGCGGGTTAGGTGGATTGGCCATGCTAAATTGCCCGTAGTGTCCTAATAAATGTAAGGTTAAGGAGGGGGTTGTTGGGTTATGGGTATAGGGTGGATATGTGGGTTTGAGTAGGGTGATCATGGCTCGGCACAACATTGAGGGCCGAAGGGCCTGTTCTGTGCTGTACTGTTCTATGTTCTATGTTCTATTATCTTGTCTCAAACGCTTCACAATGTTTCTGTACATTTGGGAATATGCATGGAGTTGTCAATGAGGGGGAGGCCATGGAGAATGCTGTAAGGCTGTCAACATCTTTCCGAGCCAGAGCATTACGTCAACAGTTGCTTTCTGGATCCTTCAACTGGTGAACCCCTTACCTCAGCATTAACAGTCCTGATCAATAACTTTCCAAGTCCCTGCCAAGTCTATCCACTAGACTACAAGTTAAAACCCACTGCACAATTTCCACCAAAATCATTCATTTCTCAATTTCCAAAATACTAAACCATTTCAGGAACAAACTCTGCACACAATTTCAATGAAGTGGCACCTCATTTTATTCATCAAAAGAGCAGGCCTTCTCACTTTTCCACCTCCTAGTTTGCATTATCCCAAACACGAGTTTTTAAGCACTTACGATGGGGCTTTTACAAGGTGGCTGGCGTATGAGTAATGGCAGACCGATGTATCTCATTCAGCTGGCTCCTGAAAAGGTGGTGGTGTCCATTGGCCTCCAGAAATACAGGCTTGAGAGGTCTTGACTATAGGTTCCTCCACTTCAACAGCTGCTGTCAGCAAACTGGCCTAATGCACTTTCAAATAGAATTATACACAGAATCATATAAAGTTTCCAGCACAGAAGGAGGCCATTCAGCCCATAATACCCACGCTGGCTCTCTGCAACAGAAATTCACCTCGTCCCACTCCCTGCCTTTTCCCCTGCATTCTTCTTCCTCTTCAGATATTTGTCCAAATCATTTTTGAAGTACATGATTGAACCTCCTCCACCAGCCTCTAAAGCAGTGCATTCTCGATTCTAACCACTTGCTGTGTAAACACGCTTTTCCTCATGTTGCTGTTGCTTCTTTTGCTAAACATCTTAAATCAGTGCCCTCTAGTTCCCAATCTTTCTGCCAACAGGAACAGTTTCTCCATATTTGCGCTGTCTATAACCTCTGTCAGTTTGAATATATCTATCAAGTCTCTTCTCAATCTTTTCTACTCCAAAGAGAACAGCACCAGTATCTATAATCTATTTATGTAAGTAAATGTCCTCAACCCTGGAACCATTCTTGTGAATCTTTTCTGTAACCTCTGTAAAACCTTCACATCCTTCCAAAACAGTAAGAAGTCTTACAACACCTGAGGAAGGAGCAGTGCTCCAAAAGCTAGTGTTTGAAACAAATCTGTTGGACTTTAACCTGGTGTTGTAAGACTTCTTACTGTGCTCACCCCAGTCCAACACCGGCATCTCCACATTATCCCTAAACAGTGGTGTTAAGAACTGGATTCAAAACTCTGTACCAATCTACGCTCCCCATCTTGGTCCCCACCCACTCCCACCCACACCGCCCCATCGATTTGTTGGTTCAGGATCCTTTCCTGGGTCACTTACTTTACAATAGGCAGTTATCTGCTATCCACATGTGTGTGGTGTCCTCCCCCCCTTTCCCCACTTCTGCCGTTTGGCGTCCCTCCCCTACTTCTTCTCCACTCCCCCATCCTGTTTTCGGCATTCCTTTTCTTGTGGGGTTCCATTTCTTGTGGCCTTGTTCTAGGCCCCCTGGTCTCTGTATCGGCTGTTTCCAGCCTCCCCCTCCTTTTTCTCTGGCCCCAGACCTCCCTCCCCTCCCTTCCATGCCCCCTTCCTCTCCCTTCCCTGCATGTACCCTGTGGTCCCATTTTCACCTGCGTGTTGTCGCCCCCTCCCTACCACTGATCTATTGGCTGTTGACTTTGAACAGGTGCTGGCAATAGTTGCTGAATGGACTCCACAATTTGTGAAAGCCATCCTCTGACCCTCGGATAATGAACCTGATCTTCTCCAGGTGTAGAAATTCTGCCAGCCATTCTGCAACTGTGGGTGGTGCTGCTGATTGCCAGACAAGCAGGATTCTCCAGCTGGTGATTAGGGAGGCAAAGGCAAGGGAATCGACCCTCTTCCCCATGAATAGTTCTCTCTGGTCCGATACTTCGAAGACTGCCACTCTTCGGCATAGTTCCACTCCTCATCCCCACAACCTTCGACATTGCCTCAAAGAACGCTGCCCAGTACCTGACTAGTCTGGTGCAGGCATAGAACATGTAGGTGTAGTTGGCCGGGCCTCCTTGGCACCGTTCACATTTGTCCTCCACCTCCGGAAAGAACCTGCTCATTCGGGTCCTTGTCAGGTGTGCTTTGTGCATCACTTTAAACTGCATGAGGCTTGCACATGAGAAGGTGGAATTGGTCCTGCTTAATGCCTGGCTCCAGAGTTCCCACCCTATTTCCCTAGCTTTTCCTCCCATTTTTCCCACGTCTCATCCAGTGGGGAGAGCTTCCTTTCTAAAAGTCGTCCCTACAGGTCCCCACATTTTCCCTTCCCCAGACTGTCCACGTCCAGTAAATCCTCCAGCATTGTGCTTTTCAGGGTTCATGGCTATGCTGTTGTCTCCTTGCGGTGAAAGCTTTTGACCTGTAGATGTCGGAGTTTGTTTCCATTTGGTAGTACCAGTCTCTCCGTCAGTTCCCTAATGTCGTTAATCTGTCCTCAGTGTAAAAGTCTCTAACCATCAATGCACACCTCCGGCTTGTCTCCACCTTTTAAAGGTGACATTGAACATGGCTGGTGCGAAGCTATGGTTGCCGCAGATGTGGGCTGTGGTGGACATTTCTGTCAGACCGAATTGTTGCCTCATCTGACTACTACCACTGAGCTTGTTGAGTGTTTTGCAGGCCAGGATGGGGGAGTACTGCCATGGGGAGGGCCTGGAGGAGAAATCCTGTAAATGAGCTCTCACTTCCATTCCATATCTGGCTCCTTCACCTATCCGCTCACTCTTTTCGCGTGGCTGCCCAGTGGTAATATTGTAGGCTTGTGAGGGCCAGGCCCCCTATGTTCCTTCTACGTTGTCGGACTTTTTTTGGGATGTTTGGATTCTTCCCTCCCCCGCACAAGCGCCATAATCGTCTTGCTATTGAGTTGAAAAAGGCCTTGGGGGTGTAGATAGGTATGGACTGAACAGGAAGAGGAACCTCGGCAGAACGTTCATCTTGATCATCTGTACCCTCTCACCAGGGAGAGCGGGAGTGTATCCCATCTCAGTAGGTCCTCTTTTCCTTCCTCTGCCAGACTGGCCAGGTTCCACTTGTGGATCTGTGTCCAGTCGTGGGCAATCTGGATCCCCAGGTAGTGGAATTTGTTTTGGGCTAGTTTGAATGGTCATCCCTCCTGCTATGCCCCTCCCCCTCTCAGATTCATCGGGAATACTTTGCTTTTGCAAGGTTGGGTTTGTCGCCCAAGAAGGCTCTGAATTCTCCCAGGAGCTTTATGATTCTGTAGAGGAGCAGGTCATCACATTGAGCGAGACTCTATGTTCTCTGCCTCCTCTTTGGATTCCCGTCCAGCACCCCGGCGCTCTCAGGATGATCGCCAGCGGCTCGATTGCCAGGGCGAACAAGAGCAGGGACAGTGGGCACCCCTGCCTCTGTGCACTCCATGAAATTTCTAAATCCACCATATCAGCAAACCTTGTTGGATCATCAAACAAAATCATTGAAAAGGTATTTACTCACAAATCCAATTTTGGTATATTAGATTTTGAAGTATCTCTGAGCGTGATATATTGATCTCACTGCGTCCGACTCGAGACGTTATTTTGTGAGATTTACCGGCCTCATCGTGCCTCACAAGATTTTGAGGTATCGCGATCTGGATCCTGTCCATTAGGTTCGGGACCCAGATTTGAATTTTCAAGTGAGCAGTTAGTCTGATTTGAATATGTCTATGCTGGATCTACCCAGCACCTGGGACCTAACGGTCTGGCCTTGGAGACTCCGAGCGGGTGCGTTTAGCATGGTTCCCACAAATGTGGATCAGACACACCAGCACTCGGGGGAACCTCCCAGGCGATTGTGAGCCTCTGGGTGGTCAGGCTCTGGGCAGGTTGGTACCCTCGCACCCCTGATGTCACCCAAGCATCATGGCACTGCCATACTGGCACCTTGGCAGTGTCACACAGGTGCCCCCCTGGCAGTGTCAGTGTGCAACGTGACACTTCTAGGCTGACAGGGGTACTGCCAGGGGGTCAGGCTCACAATGCCAAGGTGCCCAAGTAGCATTATGTCTGTGCCGGGGATCAGGCCCGGGGTTGCCCTGCCCATATGAGGTGGGGTGCTTGATGGCCCGTTTATTGCTGAGTTGGGCATTGGGGGGTGTCCGGAGACCCCGGTAGGCGGATCTAGGGATTTAAAAAACGGCGTCCCGATCTCCTGCACTGGTGAGCAGAGTTCGTTAGTGCAGGAAACGGGACTAAGTGCAGCCTTACCTTGGCATTCCTCGCCGAGGCCCAGAATTGAAGCAGAGTCCCGTTTAATAGTGGGGCCATTCTTGACGCTGTTTCAGTTCCATCTAATTGCACCCAAATATCTCAGCCCAGGAGAAAGTTCTCCGAAGGAAACTCAACCGCCTGTGTTCCAAAATTGGCTGACTGAAATCTCTAGCGAATGTTGTGTGTTTTTAAAGAAAGTCTCTGTCGTAATGAAATAAGTGTTGATGCCGGCATAAACACCGGAGTGGTGCACACCGGCAATCACGCGCCTCCTGGCCCAGCGATTCAACGGTCCTCAAGGGGCCAGCACGGTGCCGGAGTGCTGCACGCTGCTCCGGCGCCGATACACGGCCCTGGACTGCTGCCGCGGGTCCACACATGCGTGCGACGGACGTCTCTGCGCCGGCGCATACGCGTGGTGGCCGTTTCCACGCCAGCGCTGCACAACATGGCGAATCCCTACAGCGTTCCCATGCGGAAGGAGATAGGCCCCCTCCAGATCGTGGGCGCCCACCAATCGGTTGCCCCCGATCGCAGGCCTGGACGCCGTCCGCAGAGTCTGATCCCCCTGCCCCCCCCCCCCCTACCATGACGGCCACTGTGGCCGGGGGATTCAAGCTCCCACCAGGTGGCACAAGGTTGGAACCTCGCCGGCGGGACTCGGCGGGTATTCGGCCAGTCGACCACGGAGAATCGCCACGGGAGCCGCTTTCAGCAGCTCCCAACCGGCGCTGCATCGACCGCGCGGGTGCGACTGCTCCTGATTCTCCAATCACTGGAGAATCGCATCCCGGCATCAGAACGGCGTGGCGGATATTTCCCGCATCATCGGCAATTCTCCAACCCGGCGCGGGCTCAGAGAATCCCGTCCACTGTCTTTGTATTTCTGTTTTTGTTTAAATTCCAGCGTCCACAGTGATTTGCTTTTATCTTAATATTTAATTCACTGCCACTTTTCACAGTCACTTCATTCCAGTGTTAATGTAGGCCTATTTGTGACACTAACAAAGATTATATTTATTATTATTATTACTTCTCTTCCAGGAATGTTTACCCTGAAGAAGTACTGCTCTTCTCTCCAACTGAATTTCTGTTAATCTGTTCCACCCTGTACACCTTAATTGCTTTCCATTTCCCTCATGGTGTTTGCATCCTATTTCCAGTCCTCTCCAGCTTCGGCAGAGAGTCACCCAGACTCAAAACATTAGCTCCCTTCTCTCTCCACAGATGCTGTCAGGCCTGCTCAGATTGTCCAGCATTTTCAGTTTTTTGTTTCCGATTCCAGCATCCGCAGTAATTTGCTTTTATCTTTGAGCCATTGTCTAGTTTATTAATAAGTCTTATCAATCCAAGAATGAGTGAAGACTCCGAGCAGGGTTTTCCAGCCCTTTCCACTGGCAGGATCTTCCACACCCACCAAAGGCAACCTTTCATGACAGATTCCTTAAAGGTGGGATGGACAAGTCACACAAGACAGCATAGACATCGACGGGGCTGTAAAATCCCACTGGCAGCCAAAGGCCAGCCGCCTTCGCTGCTGGAAAACATGCCACAGGGGGACTGGAAAATCCCGCCGGAAGTGTTTACTTTCTAACCTGTGGAATTGTGTGTTTTGAAATGACTGGCTGGTTGGCTACCTTCCAAAGTGAAATTTGTTTCCTCCCAAATGTTAGATTTATTTCAAGATTTTGTATCAGCTAATTGTCTTGATACTGGACCACATTTTTAATTACTGCTTATCTGAAGTGATTTCTTGTTCAGAGAATATTTCTTCAACAAGGATATCAACTCTTAGCACAAGTATCTGTTCTGGCTGCATTCCAATTTCTCACCGGCTGTCGGCTTCTTTTGTTCAGTACATACGTTGGCAATAATTCAAGTTACCAGACATTATCTCTGGTAGCTTTTATGTCAGTTTTGCTCTTTTATGTTACTAACCTGATGCTGCTAATCCTGGGATTAGCACTTTCAAATCTTAGATTCTCCATTTGATGTGCAATTTTATTTACAGGAGTATGGCTAGTTCTGGAGAACAAATCTTCAGAACTATTGGTGGAATGTTGTCAAGGCCCAGAGTCTTTTTTAAAAATTAATTTGCAGGATGTGGGTAGCATTTATTGCCCATCCCTAGTTGCTCTTCAGAAGGTGACGGTGAGCTGCCTTCTTGAACCGCTGCAGTCCCCGAGGTGTAAGTTGACCCACTGTGCTGTTAGAGAGGAAGTTTCAGGATTTTGGCCCAGTGACAGTGAAGGAACGGCGATATATTTCCATGTCAGGGTGGTGAGTGACTTGGACGGGAACCTCCGGGTGGTGGGGTTCCCAGATATCTGCTGCTCTTGTCCTTCTAGATGGTCATTGGTTTGGAAGGTGTTGTCTAAGGAACCTTGGCGGGTTACTGCAGTGCATCTTGTAGACGGTACACATGGCAGCTACTGTTTGTCGGTGGTGGAGGGTTTGAACATTTGTGCGAGGTCGCTCTGTGCTGGATGGTGTTGAGCTTCTTGCGTATTGTCGGAGCTGCACTCATCCAGGCAAGTGAAAAGTATTCTTTTTCTTTTAGAAATAATTTTATTGAAGGCATTTTGCATACATATAAAAATATTAAAGTCAAACCTCGGAAACAGGAAATAAAACTAGCAACCCCCCACCCACCCTCCAGCCCTCAACCCCTCTATCACCTCTAAAGTGTAGAGTATTTTATTACACTCTTGACTTGTGCCTTGTAGATTGTGGACAGGCTTTGGGGGGTCAGGAGATGAGTTACTCCCCACATGATTCCTAGCCCTAGTACCCCCAGTATTAATATGGCTATTCCAGTTCAGTGTCTGATCAATGGTCGCCCCCAAGATGTTTATTGTGGGGGATTCAGTAATAGTAATGCCATTGAATATCAAGGGGGATGGTTGGACCTCTCTTGTTGGAGATGGTCATTGCCTGCCACTTGCGTGGTGCGAATGAAACCTGCCACTTGTCCAGATATTGTCCAGGTCATGCTGCATGTGCTGGGCTCTCCCTTCATTGAGGATTTGTGTAATTGTGGAGTCTACTCCTCTGTTTAATTGTTTGATGTCCACCACCATCAGGACTGCAGAGCTTAGATTGTTGTTGTCTGGTGTACTGACCTCTACCTCACAAAGGTTGAATGCCATCTCTCAGACATTTCCTCTAATATCCCCTGGATTATAGCCTCACCACCGAGAATCAAGCCATTGTTTCCAAGGCGGGCATTGTCTTCATCTCCTCTGGAAATCTTCCCTCTACAGCTTCCAACCTCATAATCTCCCAACCCCAGACAGCCCGCTTCTACCTCCTCCCCAAAATCCACAAACAAGACTGTCCCAGTAGGCTCATCTTGTCAGCCTGTTCCTGCCCCACTGAACTCATTTCTTCCTATCTTGACTCCATAGTCTCTCCTCTTGTCCATTCCCTTCACACTTACATCCGCAATTCCTCTGTTATGCTACATCATATCAACAATATCCAATTCCCCAGCCCTAACAACCTCCTCTTCACCGTGGATGTCCAATCCCTCTATACCTCTATTCCCCACCACGATGGTCTGAGAGCTCTCCGCTTCTTCGTCGAACAGAGGCCTGAACAATCTCCATTGACCACCACTCTCCTCCGTCTGGCTAAACTTGCCCTCTCACTCAACAATTTCTCATTTAACCTGTCTCACTTCCTCCAAACCAAAGGTGTGGCTATGGGTATTCACATAGGCCCCAGTTTTCCTGTCTCTTTATAGGATATGTGGAGCATTCCTTGTTCCAGTCCTCCTCCGGCCCCATCCCACAACCTTTTATTGGTACTTTGACAAATGTGTAGGTGCCACTTCATGTTCCTGTCTGGACTTGGAAAAATGTATTAATTTTGCTTCCAATTTCCATACCTCTATCACTTCACATGGTCCAACTCCAACACTTCCCTTCCCTTCCTTTACCTTTCTATCACTAGACTGTTCACTAGTATCCATTACAAATCCACTGACTCCCACAGCTACCTTGGCTACAGCTCTTCACACCCCACATCTTGTAAGAGCTCCATCCCATTCTCCCAGTTTCTTCGCCTCCGACATATCTGTTCTGATGATGCCACTTTCCAAAATGGTGCTGCTGACATATCTTCATTTTTCCTTAATTGTGGTTACCTACCCCTGAGGCCGACAGGGCTCTCAACCAGCCTGATCCATCTCCCACACCTCTGCTCTCACCCCTTCCCCTCCCTCCCAGAACCAGGATAGGTCCCACTTGAACTCGCCTTTCACCCCACCAGCCTCCACATTCAAAGAAACATCCTCCGCTAGTTCCGTCAATTCCAGCATGATTCCACAACCAAACGCATCGTCCCCTCACACCCTCCAGGATATCCTGGTCGACTCTTCCATCACCCTCAACACCTCATCCTCTTCCCATGGCTCCTTCCCATGCAGTCACAGAACGTGAAACACCTGCCCCTTTACCTCCTCCATGCTCATCATCCAAGGGCCTAAACACTCTTTTCAAGTGAGGCAGCACTTCACGTGCACCACCTTCGATCTAGTCAATTGTATTTGCTGCTCCCAATGTGTTCTACTCTAGATTGGAGAGACTAAACGCAGACTGGGTGACCATTTTGCAGAACATCTTGTGTCCGTCCAAAAGCAAAACCAAGATCTCCCTGTTGCTTGCCAATTCAACTCACCGCCTTGCTGTCACATCCACATGTCCGTCCTTGGCCTGCTGCAATGTTCCAGTGAAGCCCAGCGCAAACTGGAGAAACTGCACCTCATCTTCTGATTTGGCCGTTCCAGCCTCTTAGACTTACCATGGCCCCCCTCTCCCCACCCCACTTGGACCATCTGTTCCCTGTTCCCAGTTGCCCTTTGACATACTGCTAACATTTGGTTGGCATTTACACCTTCTAATCTCTTTATGTACCACCATTAGCACACTTCTTGTTTAAAAGATATTTAATTCCAAAGATATTCAACATAATAACAGAACCTTAACACCCAACAAAATACACAATTTATACATTTTCTTTCCATTTTCTTCCCATCCTCCCCCATGACAAACAGCTCCTCAAATATATCCATGAATGGCCTCCACCATACCTTGCAGCCCGCCTCCAATCCACTTTGGACAAATTTGATTTTCTGCAACCTGAGAAACTCGTACAAGTCTCCCAGCCATGTCGCAACCCCCAGTGGTGTGGCCGACCTCCAATTCAACAGTATCTATCGCCACGCAATCAGAGAGGTGAAAGCCATGACATTGGTCCCCTTCCCCTCCAGCAGCTCCAGCAACTCTGACACCCCAAATATCACCAGCATAGGGTCAGGCTTCATCTCAAACCCTACAGTCCTCCCAAACACCATCTCCCAAAAGTTCTCCAATCCTCACACCCAGAGTACATATGGACATGGTGCATCAGCCCTGCCACACCTCTCACGCCTGTCCGCTACCTCAAAAAAAAAACACTCATCCGGCCCGAGTCATGTGGACCCCATTCACCATCTTAAATTGGAAAAGACTCATCCAAACGCAGGAGGAGGTTGAGTTCACTCGATTATTTTGTAGCACAGTCCCCATCCTATCTCCTTTCCCAACTCCTACTCCCATGTCCGCTTGGATCCTTTTCCCTAAGGCCGCGCCCTACTCCCCAACCATCCATTTATATCCTCAATCCTAGCATCCCCGACCCTTATCTGGGAGCAACACTTTCTCCAAAGCGTACACTCTGGCAGCTCATTGTGTGCAATGTCCTGCAGCTGCCAATATCTAAATTCACTCTCCCATTCTCATACAGCACTCACCCAGTGCCCTCCACAGCTGACCCACCACCCTTCCCATCGTCAACCGATCAAACTGCCCTGCAACGTCTTTGTTTCTGCCACAAATCCTTTGTGGGGCCACATAGTACCACTTATCCACCTCAAATAGCTCGTCCAACATTCATCAATGCTCCTCCCTCCTTATCCTATCCTTACGAGCCTTGAACAAAATCATTTCCCTCAGACCACCTGCCTTCAAGGCCTCCCGAAACGTGGCTGCCGACACCTCCCCATCTGATTAAGCGCAATATAATTCTTAATCGCCACTGCCACCTTCCCACAGAACACCTTGTCGGCCCAAATCCCCAAATCCAACCTCCTCCCCAGCCTCTGCAACTGACCTGAACAAACTCTCACATCTGGATCGTGCAGGGGGGTGGTCCGAAATCACGACTCCTGCACATTCTGACCCTCCAACTCCATCAGCACCGCCTGGATCACCACAAAAAAGTAAATCTGGTAATATGCGCTATACACATGCGAAAAGAAGGAGTACTCCCTCTCTCCTGGGTCCCCAAACCTCTACGGATCCACCATCGCCATTCTCTCCATAAACCATCACAGCTCTTGCACCATTCTCGACCTCCCCATTGACTTAATAATAATCTTTATTGTCACAAACACTGCAATGAAATTAATGTGAAAAGCCCCTCGTCACCACATTCCAGTGCCTGTTCAGGTACACAGAGGGAGAATTCAGAAAGTCCAATTTACCTAACAACACGTCTTTCGGGACTTGTGGGAGGGAACCAGAGCACTCGGAGGAAACCCACGCAGATACAGGGAGAATGTGAAGACTCCGCACAGACAGTGATGCAAGCGGGTAATCGAATCTGAGACCCTGGTGCTGTGAAGCTCCCGAATAGCGTCTTCATGAATTCAGCATCATCCCTATTAGGCACATATCTATTCACCAACACCACTGGAGCCCCACTAGCATGCCACTCACTGTCACAAACCTCCACAACCAGGTCCCACACCTCCCTAGCCCCCATAAACCCCATTTCCTTGTTCAACATATGGCAAACTCCCCCCCCCCCTCGACATCGAGTCAAGCCCTGCGTGGAACACTTGCTCCACCCACCCCTTCCTTAACATCACCTGATATGTCACCCGGAGGTGCGTCTCGTGCAGGAAAATCATCTCTCCTCTCAAACATTTCAAGGGCATGAACGGCAGAGACTGCTTAACCAGCCCATTTAGCCCTCGGACATTCCATGCCACGATTCTCACCAGAGACCTCCACTTCCCCTTCCCCCTCAAGTCCACCATCATTATCCTTAGGTTCTGCCCCCCCCCCATTCCCATCCCCATGGCCCCCTGCCCCGTCTATGACCAAATTCATCTTCCATAACCTTCTCCACCTTCTGGACCGTCACCTCCTGCACCTCCAGGCTCTTCCCCACCCATTCCAAAGTCCCACAAAGAGGTGCCGCTGCCTCCTCAATCACCTTTGACCAGCCACCCTGCATTTCTTTATGCTGCTGTCGAAATGCGTCCTTAATGGGGCTCATCAACTGCTCCAATGGTTGTTTCCAGTCGATGATGGCCCTTCCCCCTCTTTTTTCAATTGGGGGAACACTGATCTCCCCTCCACTCTCTGAACAACTTTTCTTCTGAAATTCCCTAAAGTTTGGGTAAAAGAGGCCAAAAGAATACCTTCACGCAGGAGCCTCCCCGTATGCGGCCACTCACTTCATGTCTGCCATCGGAAGTCCCATCAGCACCCTTCTTAACCTTTATCGCCCCCTTTACATTCCTTTTGTCTTTCTGTCCACGACACTTTTGTCAATCTCCACCAATCGCTGACCTCTTATCCAGCCCCACTGCTCTACTCCTCCCCACAACAGTTTTAAGCTGACCCTATTTTCAGTTCTCTCCAGCTTTGAGAAAGCATCATCCGACTCGAAACATTAACTCCCTTCTCTTTCTCCACAGATACTGTCAGACCGGCTGAGATTGTCCAATATTTTCTGTTTTTGTGTGAGATTTGATCCATTGGTTGTCGGATTGCTTAATGCTATCACATGCTGTGTCCGTTGTTTGACAGGTAAGTAGTCCTGTGTTGAAGCTTAACCAGGTTGACACCTTCCCCAATATTGACTGGGACTCAATTAGTGCTAGGGTGTGCCTGGATGCTGCTGCTCTTGACATGTCCTCCTGCACTCTTCATTGAACCAGGATAGATCCGCTGGCTCATTGGCAGAGCGGGGGTTATGCGAGGCCATGAGGTTACAGATTATAGTTGTATACATATCTGTTGTTGCTGATGGCCCAAGCACCTCATGGATGTGCAGCTTTGAGTTGCTAAAACTGTTTTAAATCCAGCCCGTTTAGCACGGTGATAGTGTCACATAACACAATGGAATGTTCCAGGATTTAGATGTTTCAGGCGGGATAGAGGGGGAGGTAAAAGGGGTGGAGGAATTGCGCTACGAGTTAGGGAGAATATCACAGCTGTACTGTGGGAGGACACCTGAGGGCAGTGAGGCTATATGGGTGAGGTCAGGAATAAGAAGGGTGCAGTCACAATGTTGGGGGTTTACTACAGGCTTCCCAACAGCCAGCGGAAGATAGAGGAGCAGATAGGTAGACAGATTTTGGAAAGGAATGAAAGCAACAGGGTTGTTGTGATGGGAGACTTTAACTTCCACAATATTGACTGGGACTCAATTAGTGCTGGGGCTTGGACGCGGCAGAGTTTGTAAGGAGCATCCAGAGGGGGCTTCTTAAAACAATATGTAGATAGTCCAACTGGGAAGGGGCGAGACTGGATGTGGTATTGGGGAATGAGCCCGGCCAGGTCATAGAAGGTTCAGCAGTGGAGCATTTCGGGAACAGTGACCACAATTCAGTAAGTTTTAAAATGCTGGTGGGCAAGGATAAGAGTGGTCCCAGGGTGAATGTGCTAAATTAGGGGAAGGCTAATTATAACAATATTAGGCGGGAACTAGATTGGGGGCAGATGTTTGGGGGATAAATCAACATTTGACATGTGGGAGGCTTTCAAATGTCAGTTGAAAAGAATTCAAGACCTGAGAAAGAAGGATAAATGTGGCAAATTTCGGGAACCTTGGATAACGAGAGATATTGTCGGTCTCGTCAAAAAGGAAAATGAGGCATTTGTCAGGGCTAGAAGGCTGGGAAGAGCCAAAGCCTATGTGGAATATAAGGAAAGTAGCAAGGATCTTAAGCAAGGAGTCAGGAGGGCCAAAAGGGGTCACGAAAATTCATTAGCAAATAGGGTTAAGGAAAAACCCAAGGCTTTTTACACGTACATAAAAAACAAGAAGGTAGCCAGGGAAACAGTTGGCCCACTGAAGGACAGGGGAGGAAATCTATGTGTGGAGCCAGAGGAAATGGGCGAGGTACTAAATGAATACTTTGCATCAGTATTCACCAAAGAGAAGGAATTGGTGGATGTTGAGTCTGGAGAAGGGTGTGTAGATAGCCTGGGTCACATTGAGATCCAAAAAGATGAGGTGTTGGGCGTCTTGAAAAATGTTATGGTGGATAAGTCCCCAGGGCCGGATGGGATCTACCCCAGAATACTGAAGGAGGCTAGAGAGGAAATTGCTTAGGCCTTGACAGAAATCTTTGGATCCTCACTGTCTTCAGGTGTTGTCCGGGAGGACTGGAAAATAGCCAATGTAGATCCTTTGTTTAAGAAGGGGAGCAAGGATTATCCAGGGAACTACAGGCTAGTGAGCCTTATATCAGTGGTAGGGAAATTACTGGAGAGAATTCTTCGAGACAGGATCTACTCCCATTTGGAAGCTAGTGGACATATTAGCGCGAGGTAGCACGGTTTTGTAAAGGGGAGGTCGTGTCTCACTGACTTGATAGAGTTTTTCGAGGAGGTCACAAAGATGGTTGATGCAGGTAGGGCAGTAGATGTTGTATATATGGACTTCAGTAAGGCCTTTGACAAGGTCCCTCATGGCAGACCGGTACAAAAGGTGAAGTCACATGGGATCAGAGGTGTGCTGGGAAGATGGATACAGAACTGGCTATGTCATAGAAGGCAGAGAGCAATGGGAAGGTGCTTTTCTGATTGGAGGGCGGTGACTAGTGGTGTTCCGCAGCAATCAGTGTTGGGGCCTTTGCTGTTTGTAGTATATATAAATGATTTGGAGGAAAATGTAACTGGTCTGATTCATAAGTTTGCGGACGACACAATGGTTGGTGGAATTGCGGATAGCGATGAGGACTGTCAGAGGATACAGCAGGATTTAGATCGTTTGGAGACTTGGGCGGAGAGATGGCAGATGAAGTTTAATCCGGGCAAATGTGAGGTAATGCATTTTGGAAGGTCTGATACAGGTAGGGAATATACAGTGAATGGTAGAACTCTCAAGAATATTGACAGTCAGAGAGATCTAGGTGTACAGGTCCCCAGGTCACTGAAAGGGGCAACACAGGTGGAGAAGGTAGTCAAGAAGGCATACAGCATGCTTGCCTTCATCGGCCGGGGCATTGAGTGTAAAGATTGAGTGTAAAAAATCATGTTGCAGCTGTATAGGACCTTAGTTTGACCACTCTTGGAGTATAGTGTTCAACTCTGGTCACCACACTGCCAGAGGATGTGGAGGCTTTAGAGAGGGTGCAGAAGAGATTTACCAGGATGTTGCCTGGTATGGAGGGCATTAGCTATGAGGAGAGGTTGAATAAACTCGGTTTGTTGTCACTGGAACGATGGAGGTTCAGGAGCGACCTGATAGAGGCCTACAAAACTATGAGGGACATGGACAGAGCAAATCGTCAGAGGCTTTTCCCCAGTTGCATAGGTTTAAGGTGCAAGTGGCAAGGTTTAGAGGAGATGTACAAGGCAAGTCTTTTACACAGAGGGTAGTGGGTGCCTGGAACTCGCTGCCGGAGGAGGTGGTGGAAGCATGGACTATACTGACGTTTAAGGGGCATCTTGACAAATACATGAATAGGATGGGAATAGAGGGATATGGAACCCAGAAGTGCAGAAGATTTTAGTTTAGATGGACAGCATGGTTGGCGCAGGCTTGGAGGGCTGAAGGGCCTGTTCCTGTGCTGTACTTTTCTTTGTTATTTGTTCCTGGAAGGTATTCTTAATGTGAAGCTGATACTTAATTTCCACAAAAACTGTCTGGTGGTCACTACTACCAATACTATAATGGCCAGATGCATCTCCAACAGGTAGATTGGCGAGGATGAGGCCATGTAGGCTTTTCTCTATTTGTGGTTGCCGTACCACCTGCATCAGGCCCAATCCAACTGCAGTATCTTCCTCACAGCTTACATTGCTTTCAAGTTTCATATCACCCGCAAACTTTGAAGTTGTGTCATGTACACCAAGGTCTATGTCATTAATATATCTATGAAAAGCGAAGGTTCTAATATCGACCCCTGGGGAACACCACCACGAACCTTCCTCTGGAAGGTACCATTACCCATGATAATAATATAAAAGCAAATTACTGCGGATGCTGGAATCCAAAACAAAAACTGAAAGCACTGGACAATCACAGCAGGTCTGGCAGCATCTGTGGAGAAAGAATGGAGCTAATGTTTCTAGTCTGGATGACTCTTGGTCCAAGCTTTGACAAAGTGTCATCAAAACTCAAAACATTAGCTCCCTTCCCTCCACAGATGCTGTCAGACCTGCTAAATTGTCCAGTATTTTAACCATTACTCTCCGTTTGTTTGTCCCATTCATCTTTCACTTCATTCCCTTCCAGATGGAACTACTTGTTCTTCCTTTTTGACTTTAAAACATCTTCTAATTTCATGATGGAGATCGTTGTATACAATCTGACACTTCTATTTCCAGAATTTTTTAAATACTCTGTTTGCAGGGATTAATCTCGTGAACTGCTTCTTTGTGATAACAGTTTGCATAGCTGACTCTTGACTTGTATCAATGATTTTCCTCTTGTTTTCTCTTATTCAGAACCATTAATGTCTCATTTACATTCCAGTTTCTGCTTTAGCTTTTGGATCAGCACCTGAAATATTAACCTGCCTTTTCTCATTTTGGACTTGTTTATTTCCAGCAGTTTCTATTTTTAAATTCCGGTTGTCAGCATTTAGGTTTTTTTTTCAATCTCGGTGGCTTAACTCATGCTGCATTTGCCTGTAGCGTCATTTCTCATATTTGGAAATAATGATCAGTCAATGACTGTAATCACTGATTAAGAACAAGTTATTGTCCATAGGTGTTCACATGTGAATTGTGTGACAAAGCCAATAACCTCAACTATGGGAAACAAATAACAAAATCAAAATGGTTGGAATGCAAACGTAAAAAGCAACACTATTTCTGTGGTTCACTGTGAGAGCTTCAAAGCCTCAGTGGTTCATAGCCAATGCATCTGGTTATAGACAAACAGATGGCACAGTGGGTTAGCACACACTCTTATTGCCTATGTGGCCTGGGGTTTGAATCCACGTAAGGATTATATGGGATTCAAGGGTTCTGTCTGCTGTGTTTTATTAAGGACCCAAGATGTAATATGTTAGGCCAATATCAATGGAATTACCAACATACAAAGCGATTCACAATTGTCAGTACCTCTGAGTATAAATTTCCCAATTGCCATTGACAGTGATGTGGATTGGAATGGGCACTAAAGAAGATTCTGTTTACAGGCATTAAACTTGTGAACGTCTTCCTTGTGATAACGGTTAGCATAGTTGATTCTTGACCTTTATCTATGATTTTTCTTTCTACTCTAACTTAAGGCAGGACTCAGAAGTTTTTCCAAAACAAGTGAGACCTCCCTTTTTCTATGAAAAAATATTTTAGTTATATTAGGACATGCAAAATTTCTCATTCAGAAAACATAATTGACATAAGAAAGTAAAACTGTGAGTGGTTGTTGGATATGCGTCAGGTTTTCTGACCCACTGGGACAGTGTATATTTTGTGTGCCTCAGAATTTAACCTATTGCACCTTCCATGTGTTCCCCCATGGTTGGTTGCTGAGTTTCAGTGCATGCCTCTTATTCCCTTTCTTTATACATGTCACAACAAGTCCTTGCAGTTAGCTTTGGCATTTCCATTCCAATGGTAGAGCCCTTCCTGCTCATCTTCTTGTATATCTGTATCAAGTGAGCAGGATTGTTCCATTGCATAATCAACTGGGTGTTTAATTGCGCTGTACTCTTATATAAGAGCACACTTAAAGAGGAGATGTTGGTTGGAGATGTATAATAAGCAATGTATGTCTCTGTAAATGGAAGTCTGTAAGCGTATAACGATAAAGACAAGGCTTCACTTCTATTTTTCGCAGCTTGGCTTTCTGAGTTCTAACAAGAATAATTGGCAGCAACAGATGTGGCAATTGCCTGAGAAAGAGCAGATCGATTATGCCTATTCCCAGCATGTTCCTGATGACTGGACACCCATTTTCACTGCTACTGCTCCTCTGTGCGAGTAGACCTGTGAGCAGAACTGAAATGCCTAATGCTGCCTCAAGGTTATCCAAATCTGATCCTTCAGGGTGTTTAATCGGGGGGAAAAATGAGCCACACATTAAGGATGTTATAAGGAGAGGCTGGATAGGCTGGGACTTTTTTCCCTGGAGCGTAGGAGGCTTAGGGGTGACTTATTGCGGTTTATAAAATAATGAGGAACATAGATAAGGTAAATAGTCGACATCTTTTCCCAAAGGTAGAAGAGTCTAGAACTAGAGGGCATAGGTTTAATGTGAAAGGGGAGAGATACAAAAGAGACCAGAGGGGAAATATCTTCACACACAGGGTGGTGAGCATCTGGAACGGACTGCCAGAGGCAGTGGTAGAGGCGGATATGATTTTGTCTTTTGAAAGCAGTTAGACAGTTACATGGGCAGGGTGGGTATAGAGTGATATGGGCCACATGCGGGCAAGTCGGACTAGCTTAGTGATAGAAACTGGGTGGTATGGACAAGCTGGGCCGAAGGGCCTGTTTCCATGCTGTAAAAATATATGACTATGATGCATTAACACATAGGCTTTCCCAACGGTATCCAGGAAAAACAGTAGGGGCAAAGGACCATGCCCAATAGGCAGCTCCAGGAGCTGAGCCTCTCTTCACTGATCCAATGGAATAAGAGCCTGCAAGTATCAAAAGCCCAGTAACAGACCGGCCTTCTCCATTTTGGTGAGCTTTAATAGATCGTCGAGGGGCAGGTTGTGCACAGGGGACAAGGGGAGCCCACATATTCTTGGTGCCTTGGTCCCAATAATTCTTATTTCAGCAATTAGAATATTTCTGAAAGACAAACCACTTGGTTTCAAGCAGCTGCCACTCGGAGCTCTGCTGAATATGCCAATTACGTTAATACATGCTTCATAATAATGTGCAGTTACAATAAATGATCACTTATGACGACACAGATAGAAAAGAGCAAATAGCTGAGTGGCAACTTAAGTAATTTAGTTCACAATTCTGGCATGATTTAATGCAACAAATATAAAGTCTGGGCCACCTTTACTGACAAACTCATTTGGGAGGTTATTTATGATCAGAAATAGATTTGTGCCAATGCTAAAAAATGAACAAACATCACAAGATATGTACGAATGAGGAAACCTGTTCAGCCTACGTCAGCTCCTTCATCCAGCAAGTTCCTCCAATTAAGTATCTGTAACATATTATTCCACCTCTTGCTTCCCAACATCCTGTCTGGCCACCTTCCAGCTGTTAATCGCTCGTTATGTGAAAATGAATCTCCTGACAACCATTGTAAATTTTTCTTTCATTCGTTCTAAATACTTTGATTAGGTACTCATAGGATGTTGTTCTTTTATTCCGCATACTGCTGTCAACTTACAATGGAGAAATTCACTTTCCATGTATCTTATCACTTGTACAGATGGGATCTTAAAATAATAGTCAAACGAGATAGTGAATGAAGAGAGGACAGGACAACGCTTCACTATATTCAGTTCTCCAGAGCCCTCTGCAACTTAATGGCAGGTGTCACAAAGGTCTCAAGAATACAAATGGGGTGGGGGATTGAATAAATTAATGATGCTCCTAAAGGAATCTAATAATATTTTTTTAACAGTATGATAGACCTATGTCTTCCTGGATTATCCATTAACTTCATGTTCAGGGTCTTTGATCCAGCAAGAAATATTTGCACCACACACACACCAGGCAATAACCATCTCCAACAAGAGAGAATCTAATCACAAAGCAGCTGCAGGACATTCCTTTTGGGGAGGGTGCACAAAAATATTCCCTTTTGTGTTAGCTTCCAGTTTCTTCTCATTCTCTCTTTGCTTCTCTTATTTGTTTTTTCAATTTCCCTTGGAACATTTTGCATTTATTCTTGTTCTAAATTGTGTTATCCATCTGGCATCTGTCTTATGTACCCTTTTCTGCGTCACCTATCTCTTGTTATCCAAGTAGCTCTGGATTTGGTGGTCCTCCCACTCCTTGTAGGAATGTACTTGGACGATATCCAAACTATCTGTTCTTTAAAGAAAGCCCATTATTCCATTGCAGTTTTGCCAGACGGTCTTGGATTAAATTTATTTGATCCAGATCCATTCTCATTCCACTAAAATTGGCCATCTGCCAGTTAATTATTTCTATTCTGGACTTCTCCTTTTCCATTTCCATACTAACCTAAATGTTATGACACTATGATCACTGTTACCTGAATGCTCCCCTACAGACACTTGATACACTTAACCCACCTCATTTCCCCAGAACAAGATCAAGCTGATTCCTCATTGGACTGGAAACATACTGTTCGAGAAAATTCTCCTGAACATACTTTTGAACGTCTTGCCCGTTCTGCCCTTTACACTACCACTATCTCAGTCCATATTAGAATCATAGAATTTACAGTGCAGAAGGAGGCCATTCAGCCCATAGAGTCTGCACCAGCTCTTGGAAAGAGCACCCTACCCAAGGTCAACAACTCCACCCTATCCCCATAGCCCAGTAACCCCACCCAACACTAAGGACAATTTTGGACACGAAGGGAAATTTATTATGGCCAATACACCTAACTTGCACATCTTTGGACTGTTGGAGGAAACCGGAGCACCCGGAGGAAACCCACGCACACACGGGGAGGATGTGCAGACTCTGCACAGTGACCCAAGCCGGAATCGAACCTGGGAGCTGTGAAGCGATTGCGCTATCCACAAAGCTACCGTGCTGCCCTAATATTAGGACAACTAAAGTCCCCAATTATTGTGGTGATATGCCTGTAAGCAATATCATAGATGGATGGTGTGCAACCTCCAACCAGCAGCTGGAGGTGCAGACACACCATGCAGTCTCAAGACAGTGGTCGTGTGACAAAAGACTCCAATATAAGTGGGGGCACATCTGCCCACAAACAGATGGTTGTCGGAGATGGTTGTATGACATGCAAGTGAACAGTCGAGCTAAGTATAGTTCCAAAGGAGTACAAAGAAACTCCATGATAACTGGAGCAGGTGGATATGATAATGACAAAGTTTGAGCTCTCCTATCAAAAAAGATTCTGCGAGGGTCAGAATTGGCCAAGTTTCAAAACCGAGGAAGGAAAACAGTCTCAACTTGAAACGGCTCAGTTCTCAGAGGCATCCCTGGATACCATGCTGTCAGCTGTAAGGACGCACAGGGAGATTCTGTCCCCCTCAGACAGGTGAAGAAGGCAGCCTCAGAAAACAAGCAGATTTGGCTGTAAGGGACAGATGGGATCGGAAGCAACAGGAGTGTAGTGCTGGAATGGATTATAATCCTGCCCCTTTCTGCGACTATGTTGGATCACACGTACTCCTCGGTTGATCACCCTCACGTAAAGTTGAGAAAGTCAGGCCCCACCCTAAATGGATGTAAAGAATTGATCTAACACTCCCTGAAGTAAAGAATATGTAAGAAAATATTACCATGCTCCAGGTAGACTTTTGAACAGGTTTAGCTAGATAAGAACAACCTTAATATCACAAGGGTCCAGACATCTCTCCATTGAAGAGCGTACGGAGACAGATTTTCGAGTTTTGATACAGAAGACTATATGAGACAATGTATTTTCTAAATTATATAAACTTTTATTAAAGAACAAAATATGCAATTCACTTTTGATAGTAATTCAATCCATAGAACCATAGAATTCCTGCAGTACAGAAGAAGACCATTAGATTTTTAGATTTACTTTTAGATTTAGATTTATTGTCACATGTACCGAAGTACAGTGAAAAGTATTATTCTGCATACAACCCAGGCAGATCATTCCATACTTGAAAAACATACGATACACGATAAATACACAATTTAAATATATGGACATTAGGTGAAGCATACGGAGTGTAGTGCTACAACAGTAGGGAAGTTGCGCAGAGAGGTCAGTTCAGGCCATAAGACTGGCATTCAGGAGTCTGGTGACAGCGGGGAAGAAGCTGTTTTTGATTCCGTTAGAACATGTTCTCAGACTATGTATCTCCTGCCTGATTGTAGAAGTTGGGAGAGAGAATAACCCAGGTGGGAGGGGTCTTTGATTCTGCTGCCAGCCTTTCCAAGGCAGCGGGAAAGTGTAGACAGAGCAGCGGGAGGTGTAGACAGAGCAGCAGGAGGTGTATCTGGAGCAGCGAGAGATGTAGACAGAGCAGCGGGAGGTGTAGACAGAGCAGCGTGTGGTGCGGACAGAGCAGCATGAGGTGCAGACAGAGCAGCGGGAGGTGCAGACAGAGCAGCGGGAGGTGCAGACAGAGCAGCGTGTGGTGCGGACAGAGCAGCATGAGGTGCAGACAGAGCAGCGGGAGGTGCAGACAGAGCAGCGGGAGGTGCAGACAGAGCAGCGGGAGGTGTAGACAGAGCAGTGGGAGATGTAGACAGAGCAGCGGGAGGTGTAGCTGGAGCAGCGGGAGGTGTAGCTGGAGCAGCGGGAGGTGTAGACAGAGCAGCGGGAGGTGTAGACAGAGCAGCGGGAGGTGTAGCTGGAGCAGCGGGAGGTGTAGACAGAGCAGCGGGAGGTGTAGACAGAGCAGAGGGAGGTGTAGACAGAGCAGCGGGAGGTGTAGCTGGAGCAGCGGGAGGTGTAGACAGAGCAGCGGGAGGTGTAGACAGAGCAGCGGGAGGTGTAGACAGAGCAGCGGGAGGTGTAGATAGAGCAGCGGGAGGTGTAGACAGAGCAGCAGGAGGTGTAGACAGAGCAGCAGGAGGTGTAGACAGGGCAGCAGGAGGTGTAGACAGAGCAGCGAGAGGTGTAGACAGAGCAGCGTGTGGTGCGGACAGAGCAGCATGAGGTGCAGACAGAGCAGCGGGAGGTGTAGACAGAGCAGTGGGAGATGTAGACAGAGCAGCGGGAGGTGTAGCTGGAGCAGCGGGAGGTGTAGACAGAGCAGCGGGAGGTGTAGACAGAGCAGCGGGAGGTGTAGATAGAGCAGCGGGAGGTGTAGACAGAGCAGCAGGAGGTGTAGACAGAGCAGCGGGAGGTGTAGACAGACCATTGGGAGGTGTAGGCGGAGCAGCGGGATGTGTAGACGGAGCAGTGGGAGGTGTAGACGGAGCAGCGGGAGGTGCAGACAGAGCAGCGGGAGGTGTGGACGGAGCAGCGGGAGGTGCAAACAGAGCAGCGGGAGGTGCAGGTAGAGCAGCGGGAGGTGTAGACAGAGCAGCGGGAGGTGTAGATAGAGCAGCGGGAGGTGTAGACAGAGCAGCAGGAGGTGTAGACAGAGCAGCAGGAGGTGTAGACAGGGCAGCAGGAGGTGTAGACAGAGCAGCGAGAGGTGTAGACAGAGCAGCGTGTGGTGCGGACAGAGCAGCATGAGGTGCAGACAGAGCAGCGGGAGGTGTAGACAGAGCAGTGGGAGATGTAGACAGAGCAGCGGGAGGTGTAGCTGGAGCAGCGGGAGGTGTAGACAGAGCAGCGGGAGGTGTAGACAGAGCAGCGGGAGGTGTAGATAGAGCAGCGGGAGGTGTAGACAGAGCAGCAGGAGGTGTAGACAGAGCAGCGGGAGGTGTAGACAGACCATTGGGAGGTGTAGGCGGAGCAGCGGGATGTGTAGACGGAGCAGTGGGAGGTGTAGACGGAGCAGCGGGAGGTGCAGACAGAGCAGCGGGAGGTGTGGACGGAGCAGCGGGAGGTGCAAACAGAGCAGCGGGAGGTGCAGGTAGAGCAGCGGGAGGTGTGGACAGAGCAGTGGGAGGTGTAGACAGGGCAGCGGGAGGTGTAGACAGAGCAGCAGGAGGTGTTGACTGAGCTGCGGGAAGTGTGGACAGAGCAACGGGAGGTGTAGACAGAGCAGCGGGAGGTGTAGACAGAGCAGCGGGAGGTGTAGACAGAGCAGCGGGAGGTGTGGAAAGAGCAGCGGGAGGTGTGGACTGAGCAGCGGGAGGTGCAGATGGAGCAGCGGGAGGTGCAGGTGGAGCAGTGGGAGGTGCAGACGGAGCAGCAGGAGGTGTAGACAGAGCAGCGGGAGGTGTAGACAGATCAGAGGGAGGTATGGGCAGGACAGCTGGAGGCATAGATGGAGCAGCAGGAGGTGTAGATAGAGCAGTCGGAGGTGTGGACAGAGCAAGGGTGGAAGTATACTGAGCAGCGGGAGGTGTGGACAGAGCAGCAGGAGGTGTAGACGAGCAGCGGGAGGTGCAGACAGAGCAGTGGGAGGTGTGGACAGAGCAGTGGGAGGTGTAGGCGGAGCAGCGGGAGGTGTAGACGGAGCAGCGGGAGGTGTAGACAGGGCAGCAGGAGGTGTAGACAGAGCAGCGGGAGGTGTAGACAGACCATTGGGAGGTGTAGGCGGAGCAGCGGGAGGTGCAGACAGAGCAACGGGAGGTATGGACGGAGCAGCGGGAGGTGCAGACAGAGCAGCGGGAGGTGTGGACGGAGCAGCGGGACGTGCAGACAGAGCAACGGGAGGTATGGACGTAGCAGCGGGAGGTGCAGACAGAGCAGAGGGAGGTGTGGACGGATCAGCGGGAGGTGCAAACAGAGCAGCGGGAGGTGCAGATAGAGCAGCAGGAGGTATAGAAAGAGCAGCAGGAGGTGTGGACAGAGCAGTGGGAGGTGTAGACGGAGCAGCGGGAGGTGTAGACGGAGCAACGGGAGGTGTAGACAGAGCAGCGGGAAGTGTAGACAGAGCAGCGGGAGGTGTAGATACAGCAGCGGGAGGTGTGGACAGAGCAGCGGGAGGTGTAGACGGAGCAGCGGGAGGTGTGGACAGAGCAGCGGGAGGTTAGAGGGAGCAGCGGGAGGTGTAGACAGAGCAGCGGGAGGTGTGGACAGAGCAGCGGGAGGTGTAGACAGATCAGCGGAGGTGTGGACAGAGCAGCGGGAGGTGAGGACAGAGCAGCAGGTGGTGCAGACAGAGCAGCAGGTGGTGTAGACAGAGCAGCGGGAGGTGTGGACAGAGCAGTGGGAGGTGTGCACTTAGCAGCGGGAGGTGTGGACAGAGCAGCGGGAGGTGTAGGCAGAGCAGCGGGAGGTGTAGATAGAGCAGCGGGAGGTGTAGACAGAGCAGCGGGAGGTGTAGACAGAGCAGCGAGAGGTGTAGACAGAGCAGCAGGAGGTGTAGACAGAGCAGTGGGAGGTGTAGACAGAGCAGCGGGAGGTGTGGACAGAGCAGCGGGAGGTGTAGACACAGCAGCAGGAGGTGTAGACTGAGCAGCGAGAGGTGTAGACAGAGCAGCGGGAGGTGTGGACAGAGCAGCGGGAGGTGTAGACAGAGCAGCGTGAGGTGTATACAGAGCAGCAGGAGGTGTAGATGGAGCAGCGGGAGGTGTAGACTGAGCAGCGGAAGGTGCGGACGGAGCAGCGGGAGGTGCAGACTGAGCAGCGGGAGGTGTAGACGGAGCAGTGGCAGGTGTAGATGGAGCAGCGGGAGGTGTAGACGGAGCAGCGGGAGCTGTGCACTGAGCAGCGGGAGGTGTAGACAGAGCAGCGGGAGGTGTAGACAGAGCAGCGTGAGGTGTGGATAGAGCAGCGGGAGGTGTGGACGGAGCAGCGGGAGGTGTAGACAGAGCAGCGGGAGGTGTAGACTGAGCAGCGGGAGGTGTAGACAGAGCAGCAGGAGGTGCAGACTGAGCAGCGGGAGGTGTAGACAGAGCAGCGGGAGGTGCAGACTGAGCAGCGGGAGGTGTAGGTGGAGCAGTGGGAGGTGTGCACTGAGCAGCGGGAGGTGTAGACAGAGCAGCGGGCGGTGTGGACAGAGCAGCAGGAGGTGTAGACGGAGCAGCGGGAGGTGCAGACGGAGCAGTGGGAGTTGCAGACAGAGCAATGGGAGGTGTAAACGGAGCAGAGGGAGGTGCAAACAGAGCAGCGGGAGGTGCAGACAGAGTAGCGGGAGGTGTGGACAGAGCAACGGGAGGTGTGGACAGAGCAACGGGAGGTGTAGACAGAGCAGCGGGAGGTGTGGACAGAGCAACGGGAGGTGTGGACAGAGCAACGGGAGGTGTAGACGGAGCAGAGGGACGTGCAAACAGAGCAGCGGGAGGTGAAACAGAGCAGCGGGAGGTGTGGACAGAGCAGCGGGAGGTGCAGACAGAGCAGCGGGAGGTGTAGACAGAGCAGCGGGAGGTGTAGACAGAGCAGCGGGAGGTGAGGGCAGAGCAACGGGAGGTGTAGACAGAGCAGCGTGAGGTGCAGACAGAGCAGCGGGAGGTGTAGACAGAGCAGCGGGAGGTGCAGACAGAGCAGCGGGAGGTGCAGACAGAGCAGCGGGAGGTGCAGACGGAGCAGCGGGAGTTGCAGACCGAGCAGCGGGAGGTGTAGACCGAACGTCGGAGGTGCAGACTGAGCAGCAGGAGGTGTAGACCGAACGTCGGAGGTGTAGGCAGAGCAACGGGAGGTGTAGACAGAGCAGCGTGAGGTGCAGACAGAGCAGCGGGAGGTGTAGACAGAGCAGCGGGAGATGCGGACAGAGCAGCGGGAGGTGTAGAACAAGCAGCGGGAGGTGTAGACAGAGCAGTGGGAGGTGTGGACAGAGCAGCGGGAGGTGTAGACACAGCAGCGGGAGGTGTAGACAGAGCAGCGGGAGGTGTAGACAGAGCAGCGGGAGGTGTAGATAGAGCAGCGGGAGGTGCGGATAGAGCAGCGGGAGGTGTAGACAGAGCAGCGGGAGGTGTAGATAGAGCAGCGGGAGGTGTAGATACAGCAGCGGGAGGTGTAGATAGAGCAGCGGGAGATGTTGACTGAGCAGCGGGAGGTGTAGACAGAGCAGCGGGAGGTGCAGACCGAGCAGCTGGAGGTGTAGACAGAGCAGCGGGAGGTGTAGACAGAGCAGCGGGAGGTGTAGATAGAGCAGCGGGAGGTGTAGACAGAGCAGCGGGAGGTGCAGACTGAGCAGCGGGAGGCGTAGACAGAGCAGCAGGATGTGTAGACAGAGCAGCGGGAGGTGTGGACAGAGCAGCGGGAGGTGTGGACAGAGCAGCGGGAGGTGTAGCGGAGCAGCAGGAGGTGCAGACTGAGCAGCGGGAGGTGTAGATGGAGCAGTGGGAGGTGTGCACTGAGCAGCGGGAGGTGTAGACAGAGCAGCGGGAGGTGTGGACAAAGGAGAGGGAGGTGTAGACAGAGCAGCGGGCGGTGTAGACAGAGCAGCGGGCGGTGTGGACAGAGCAGCAGGTGGTGTAGACGGAGCAGCGGGAGGTGCAGACGGAGCAGTGGGAGTTGCACACGGAGCAATGGGAGGTGTAAACGGAGCAGCGGGAGGTGTAGACCGAACGTCGGAGGTGCAGACTGAGCAGCAGGAGGTGTAGACAGAGCAGCGGGCGGTGTGGACAGAGCAGCAGGAGGTGTAGACGGAGTAGTGGGAGGTGCAGACGGAGCAGTGGGAGTTGCAGACAGAGCAATGGGAGGTGTAGACGGAGCAGCGGGAGGTGTAGACGGAGCAATGGGAGGTGTAAACGGAGCAGAGGGAGGTGTACACTGAGCAGCGGGAGTTGCAGACGGAGCAGTGGGAGGTGCAGACAGAGCAGCGGGAGGTGTAGACAGAGCAGCGGGAGGTGCAGACAGAGCAGCGGGAGGTGTAGACAGAGCAGCGGGAGGTGTAGACAGAGCAGAGGGATGTGTAGACAGAGCAGCGGGAGGTGTAGACAGAGCAGCGGGAGGTGCAGACAGAGCAGCGGGAGGTGCAGACAGAGCAGCGGGAGGTGTGCACTGAGCAGCGGGAGGTGCAGACAGAGCAGCGGGAGGTGCAGACAGAGCAGCGGGAGGTGCAGACGGAGCAGCGGGAGTTGCAGACCGAGCAGCGGGAGGTGTAGACCGAACGTCGGAGGTGCAGACTGAGCAGCAGGAGGTGTAGACTGAGTAGTGGGAGATGTGGATGGAGCAGCAGGAGGTGTAGACAGAGCAGCGAGAGGTGCAGACAGAGCAGCGGGAGGTGTAGACAGAGCAGCAGGAGGTGTAGACAGAGCAGCGGGAGGTGTAGACAGAGCAGCGGGAGGTGCAGACAGAGCAGCGGGAGGTGTGGACAGAGCAGCGGGAGGTGTAGACAGAGCAGCGGGAGGTGCAGACCGAGCAGCGGGAGGTGTAGACGGAGCAGCGGGAGGTGTAGCTGGAGCAGCGGGAGGTGTAAACAGAGCAGCGGGAGGTGCAGACCGAGCAGCGGGAGGTGTAGATGGAGCAGTGGGAGGTGTAGACAGAGCAGAGGGAGGTGTAGACAGAGCAGCGGGCGGTGTAGACAGAGCAGCGGGCGGTGTGGACAGAGCAGCAGGAGGTGTAGACGGAGTAGCGGGAGGTGCAGACGGAGCAGTGGGAGTTGCAGACAGAGCAATGGGAGGTGTAGACGGAGCAGCGGGAGGTGTAGACAGAGCAGCGGGAGGTGCAGACGGAGCAATGGGAGGTGTAAACGGAGCAGAGGGAGGTGTACACTGAGCAGCGGGAGTTGCAGACGGAGCAGTGGGAGGTGCAGACAGAGCAGCGGGAGGTGTAGACAGAGCAGCGGGAGGTGCAGACAGAGCAGCGGGAGGTGTAGACAGAGCAGCGGGAGGTGTAGACAGAGCAGAGGGATGTGTAGACAGAGCAGCGGGAGGTGTAGACAGAGCAGCGGGAGGTGCAGACAGAGCAGCGGGAGGTGCAGACAGAGCAGCGGGAGGTGTGCACTGAGCAGCGGGAGGTGCAGACAGAGCAGCGGGAGGTGCAGACAGAGCAGCGGGAGTTGCAGACCGAGCAGCGGGAGGTGTAGACCGAACGTCGGAGGTGCAGACTGAGCAGCAGGAGGTGTAGACTGAGTAGTGGGAGATGTGGATGGAGCAGCAGGAGGTGTAGACAGAGCAGCGGGAGGTGTGGACAGAGCAGCGGGAGGTGTAGACAGAGCAGCGGGAGGTGTAGACAGAGCAGCGGGAGGTGTAGATAGAGCAGCGGGAGGTGTAGACAGAGCAGTGGGAGGTGTGGACAGAGCAGCGGGAGGTGTAGACAGAGCAGCGGGAGGTGTAGACAGAGCAGCGGGAGGTGCAAACAGAGCAGCGGGAGGTGCGGATAGAGCAGCGGGAGGTGTAGACAGAGCAGCGGGAGGTGTAGATAGAGCAGCGGGAGGTGTAGATAGAGCAGCGGGAGGTGTAGATACAGCAGCGGGATGTGTAGATAGAGCAGCGGGAGATGTTGACTGAGCAGCGGGAGGTGTAGACAGAGCAGCGGGAGATGTTGACTGAGCAGCGGGAGGTGTAGACGGAGCAGCAGGAGGTGTAGCTGGAGCAGCGGGAGGTGTAGACAGAGCAGCGGGAGGTGCAGACTGAGCAGCGGGAGGTGCAGACAGAGCAGCGGGAGGTGCAGACAGAGCAGCAGGAGGTGTAGACAGAGCAGCGGGAGGTGCAGACTGAGCAGCGGGAGGTGCAGACAGAGCAGCAGGAGGTGCAGACTGAGCAGCGGGAGGTGTAGATGGAGCAGTGGGAGGTGTGCACTGAGCAGCGGGAGGTGTAGACAGAGCAGCGGGAGGTGTGGACAGAGCAGAGGGAGGTGTAGACAGAGCAGCGGGCGGTGTAGACAGAGCAGCGGGCGGTGTGGACAGAGCAGCAGGTGGTGTAGACGGAGCAGCGGGAGGTGCAGACGGAGCAGTGGGAGTTGCAGACAGAGCAATGGGGGGTGTAAACGGAGCAGCGGGAGGTGTAGACCGAACGTAGGAGGTGCAGACTGAGCAGCAGGAGGTGTAGACAGAGCAGCGGGAGATGTGGATGGAGCAGCAGGAGGTGTAGACAGAGCAGCGGGAGGTGTGGACAGCAGTGGGAGGTGCGGACAGAGCAGCGGGAGGTGCAGACAGAGCAGCGAGAGGTGCAGACAGAGCAGCGGGAGGTGTAGACAGAGCAGCAGGAGGTGTAGACAGAGCAGCGGGAGGTGTAGACAGAGCAGCGGGAGGTGCAGACAGAGCAGCGGGAGGTGTGGACAGAGCAGCGGGAGGTGTAGACAGAGCAGCGGGAGGTGTAGATAGAGCAGCGGGAGGTGTAGACTGAGCAGCGGGAGGTGCAGACAGAGCAGCGGGAGGTGCGGATAGAGCAGCGAGAGATGTAGACAGAGCAGCGGGAGGTGTAGACAGAGCAGCGGGAGGTGTAGACCGAGCAGCGGGAGGTGTAGACGGAGCAGCGGGAGGTGTAGCTGGAGCAGCGGGAGGTGTAAACAGAGCAGCGGGAGGTGCAGACCGAGCAGCGGGAGGTGTAGATGGAGCAGTGGGAGGTGTAGACAGAGCAGAGGGAGGTGTAGACAGAGCAGCGGGCGGTGTAGACAGAGCAGCGGGCGGTGTGGACAGAGCAGCAGGAGGTGTAGACGGAGGAGCGGGAGGTGCAGACGGAGCAGTGGGAGTTGCAGACAGAGCAATGGGAGGTGTAGACGGAGCAGCGGGAGGTGTAGACAGAGCAGCGGGAGGTGCAGACGGAGCAATGGGAGGTGTAAACGGAGCAGAGGGAGGTGTACACTGAGCAGCGGGAGTTGCAGACGGAGCAGTGGGAGGTGCAGACAGAGCAGCGGGAGGTGTAGACAGAGCAGCGGGAGGTGCAGACAGAGCAGCGGGAGGTGTAGACAGAGCAGCGGGAGGTGTAGACAGAGCAGAGGGAGGTGTAGACAGAGCAGCGGGAGGTGTAGACAGAGCAGCGGGAGGTGCAGACAGAGCAGCGGGAGGTGCAGACAGAGCAGCGGGAGGTGTGCACTGAGCAGCGGGAGGTGCAGACAGAGCAGCGGGAGGTACAGACAGAGCAGCGGGAGTTGCAGACCGAGCAGCGGGAGGTGTAGACCGAACGTCGGAGGTGCAGACTGAGCAGCAGGAGGTGTAGACTGAGTAGTGGGAGATGTGGATGGAGCAGCAGGAGGTGTAGACAGAGCAGCGGGAGGTGTGAACAGAGCAGCGGGAGGTGTAGACAGAGCAGCGGGAGGTGTAGACAGAGCAGCGGGAGGTGTAGATAGAGCAGCGGGAGGTGTAGACAGAGCAGTGGGAGGTGTGGACAGAGCAGCGGGAGGTGTAGACAGAGCAGCGGGAGGTGTAGACAGAGCAGCGGGAGGTGCAAACAGAGCAGCGGGAGGTGCGGATAGAGCAGCGGGAGGTGTAGACAGAGCAGCGGGAGGTGTAGATAGAGCAGCGGGAGGTGTAGATAGAGCAGCGGGAGGTGTAGATACAGCAGCGGGATGTGTAGATAGAGCAGCGGGAGATGTTGACTGAGCAGCGGGAGGTGTAGACAGAGCAGCGGGAGATGTTGACTGAGCAGCGGGAGGTGTAGACGGAGCAGCAGGAGGTGTAGCTGGAGCAGCGGGAGGTGTAGACAGAGCAGCGGGAGGTGCAGACTGAGCAGCGGGAGGTGCAGACAGAGCAGCGGGAGGTGCAGACAGAGCAGCAGGAGGTGTAGACAGAGCAGCGGGAGGTGCAGACAGAGCAGCGGGAGGTGCAGACAGAGCAGCGGGAGGTGTAGACAGAGCAGCAGGAGGTGTGGACCGAACAGCGGAGGTGCAGACAGAGCAGCAGGAGGTGTAGACTGAGTAGTGGGAGGTGTATACAGAGCAGCGGGAGGTGTGGATGGAGCAGCAGGAGGTGTAGACAGAGCAGCGGGAGGTGTAGCTGGAGCAGCGGGAGGTGTAGAAAGAGCAGCGGGAGGTGTAGACAGAGCAGCGGGAGGTGTAGACAGAGCAGCGGGAGGTGTAGACAGAGCAGCGGGAGGTGTAGACAGAGCAGCTGGAGGTGTAGACACAGCAGCGGGAGGTGTAGATAGAGCAGCGGGAGGTGCGGACAGAGCAGCGGGAGGTGTAGACAGAGCAGCGGGAGGTGTAGATAGAGCAGCGGGAGGTGTAGATACAGCAGCGGGAGGTGTAGATAGAGCAGCGGGAGATGTTGACTGAGCAGCGGGAGGTGTTGACTGAGCAGCAGGAGGTGTTGACTGAGCAGCGGGACGTGTAGACATTCAGTCCTTCAGGTCTCTCATCCTCTGAAAGAGTACCCCACCATGGCTCACTCGCCTGCCCTACCCCAATACCCCCATAACCCCACCAAATACTTTAGACACTAACGGACAATCGCAACATTAAAAGTTCTAGAAAAGGTAAGTGTAATCTTGTTTCGAAAAGTGAACACATTTTAATTCTAAATGTTGCAGAGTGTAAGTTAAGGTATCCAGCAATATTTAATGTAGCAATTACCTTAAGTCCCTGAGTAGAAAGCAATCGAGTCTAGCAAGGTACCTCCATCCCAATTAAGGAGAAAATTATCATTGCTACACTGTCGCAGCATAACTTTACCTGAGAGATGCTGGGGTGAATCCAATAAAGCTAAAAATTTTGCAATGTGGTCTGAATGTCAATCCCTTAAAAGAACGAAACCAGCAGAAAGCATGCTGAGCACTCATCCTTTGTGTTTTGTCACGTCCTTCAATAAAACATGATACTGAGAGGTACAGATCACTTAGTTTCCAGGATTCAGTTTGACAGCTTAGTTAGGGTCATCCTCAAGGTCATCTGGCTAAATTGTAAAATCTTACAATTTACCAATGTTTTGCTGAGTTGATATCCATAGATTTCCTACAATGCAGAAGGAGACCATTTAGCCCATCGAGTCTGCACTGACCCTCCGAAAGCGCACCTCACTCCCCTGCCCTATCCCCGTAACTCCATCTAACCTGCACATCTTTGGACTGTGGGAGGAAACTGGAGCACCCGGAGGAAACCTACGCATATACGGGAAGAGTGTACAAATTCTACACAGTCACCCAAAGTCGGAACTGAACCTATATCCCTGTTACTGTGAGGCAGCAGTGCAAACCATTTTCAGAGAGGCCCAGTTTTCAAGGATGTGCCACAATACTGTGTTTCTTTTAAGGAATGTTTTTATTGAAGATTTTCCATTTTCCATTTAACCACAATACGCAACAAGTCTCCAAAATCTAGTACAATACAGAGTGATCATTATTTCACATATACATACAGAAAAGACCAGCAAATACTCATACAAATGGTTCAAATTATCATTCATTGTGGTTGCGTCTCCTTTCGTATGGATAATGAAAAGATACCAGAAAGAATGAGATATCTCAGGATAACAGGATTGTGGTGGACGTATTGTACTAACCATTCACCACTGTATTACATTGTATCACGCTGTTGCCCATGTGGGCTCCACCTATGGACCATTGTACGGTATCACAAGGAATGTATCATGTTGGTGCCCTTGTGGGCTCCGCCCCCTTGAGGGGAGGTATAAAGAGCAGCTGCCCTGTAGGCTGCTCTCACAAGCAGAGCAGTTGCAGGCAGACACTGTTCTAGTCGATTAAAGCCACTGTTCACTTCAACTCTCTGTCTCACGTGAATGGATGGTTGCATCAATTTAATCGACTACAACATTGCTGTGGAAGCAGCCCTCAAACCTGACCGACTGGATCTCGACCCACAGGCCGCGGAAGCCAAAGGGATTTTTTCACACTGGCTCCGCTGTTTTGCGGCCTACCTCACTGCCTCCTCCTTGCCTTCCCTCTCTGACGAACAGAAGCTAAGTCTCCTCCACGCCTGGGTGAGCCATCGAATCTCTGTACAACTCGAGGAACCCTCCACATACGCAGACGCCCTCGCGATGCTGAAGTGCCTATACGTGAGGCCGGTGAATGAAGTGTACGTGCAGTATCTCCTCACCACTCACTGCCAACGCCCTGGGAAATTGCTGGAGGAGAACCTACGCGACCTTAAAGTCCTCACACGAAGCCGCAACTACCAGGCCGTCACGGCCCCTCAAGATATGGAACTCACTGTCCGGGACGCCTACGTGGCTGAAGTCAGGTCCAACTACGTCAGACAGCGCCTGCTCGAGAAAGGCGCCCTCGACCTAGAAGAGACGGTAAAACTAGCCACCTCCCTAGAAGGAGCATTCCAAAGCCTCAACGCGTTCCCGTCCGATAACACGATCCCCTCATGGACCCCTGACCAGAGAGTACCCCAGGCATGTGCCGTACGGCTACCCTCCCATCCCAGGGGGCTACCTTGCTATTTCTGCGGCCAGCACCAGCACCTCAGGCAGCATTGCCTGGCTCGGAATACGAACTGCAGCGACTGCGGCAGGAAAGGACACTTTGCCAAAGTTTGCCTGGCCAGATCCAAGTCCTCCAAATCACAGGCCCGACTCTCGGACTCACAGGCCCACTAACCCCTCAGTGTGGCTGCGTGCCTGTCGGCTCCGCCCTCTCCGGACGCATCATCTACCTCGTGTTGTCTGTGGGGGCAGCCATCTTCAACTCCGCACAACACGTGCGACTCACAGGGGCCGCCACCTTGGACAGCGTCTTCCACGCGTCCCGACACGTGCGACCGTCGGGGGCAGCCTTCTTGGGACCACCCCATCACCTCCGACCATGCTGGCTACCTGCAACTTGGCGCGGTCACCCTCGACCAGTCACGACCAAAACACCTCCGGAACTCCATGGACACAAAACGCCTTGCCTGTTTGACTCCGGGAGCACGAAGAGTTTCATTCACCCAGACACGGTAAGGGGCTGTTCGCTCCAAATCCTCCCCGCACTTCAAACAATCTCCCTTGCTTCCGGATCGCATTCAGTGCAGATCCGCAGCTACACTGTCACGAACCTCGCGATACAGGGCGCCGAGTATGCCAATTTTAAACTATATGTACTCCCTGATCTCTTCGCTCCTCTCCTGTTGGGACTGGACTTCCAGTGCAACCTCAGGAGCCTGACCCTGAAGTTCGGCGGGACCCTATCCCCACTCACCCTATGTAGCCTTGCGACCTTGAAGGTCGACCCTCCCCCGCTCTTCGCAAATCTCACCACTGACTGTAAGTCAGTTGCCATGAGAAGCAGGCGGTCCAGTATCCAGGACAGGACTTTTATCAGGTCCGAGGTCCAGCGACTCTTGCGGGAAGGAATCATCGAGGCCAGTATTAGCCCCTGGAGAGCTCAGGTCGTCAGAACCGGGGAAAAGAACCGGATGGTTGTAGATCACAGCTAAACCATAAACCGGTACACGCACCTCAATGCGTACCCCCTTCCCCGGATCGCAGACATGGTTAACCAGATCGCACACTATCGGGTGTTCTCCACGGTGGATCTGAAGTCCGCGTACCACCAGTTCCCAATCCGCCCGGGGGACCGCCACTACACAGCCTTTGAGGCAGGCGGCTGCCTCTTCCACTTCCTCTGGGTCCCCTTTGGCATCACAAACGGGGTGTCGTTCTTCCAATGAACGATGGACCGAATGGTGGACCAGTACGTGCTGCGGGCCACATTTCCGTACTTGGACAACGTCACCATCTGCCATGACCAGCAGGACCACGACGCCAACCTCCAGAAATTTCTCCAAACCGCCCAAGCCCTCAACCTCACTTATAACAAAGAGAAATGCAATTTCCACACAACCAGACTAGCCATCCTCGGCTACATCATGGAAAACGGAGTTCTCGGGCCCGACCCCAACCGTATGCGCCCCCTCCTGCAACTCTCTCTCCACCACTGCCCCAAGGCCATGAAACAGTGCCTCGGGTTCTTTTCCTATTATGCCCAGTGGGTCTCCAACTATGCGGACAAAGCCCGCCCACTGATCAAAGCTACCATCTTACCACTGACGGCTGAGGCCCGCCAGGCCTTCAGCTGCATTAAGGCAGATATTACCAAAGCCGCGATGCGCGCGGTGGATGAGTCCGTCCCCTTCCAGGTGGAGAGCGAGGCCTCAGAAGTTACCCTCGCTGCCACCCTCAATCAGGCGGGCAGGCCAGTAGAATTTTTCTTCCGTGCCCTCAGCGCCTCCGAAATTCGACACTCCTCAGTCGAAAAAGAAGCACAAGCCATCGTGGAAGCTGTACGACACTGGAGGCACTACCTCGCTGGTAGGAGGTTTACCCTCGTCTCCGACCAACGGTCGGTAGCCTTCATGTTTGATAATACACAGCAACGGGGCAAGATTAAGAATGATAAGATCTAGAGGTGGAGGATCGAACTCTCCACCTATAATTACGATATAGTGTATCGTCCTGGGAAGCTCAATGAGCCCCCAGAAGCCCTGTCCTGCAGCACCTGCGCCAGCCCGCAAGTTGACCAACTCCGGGCCATCCACGATGACCTTTGCCACCCAGGGGTCACCCGGCTTCTCCACTACATCAAGGCCCTCAACATGCCCTACTCCACTGAGGAGGTCAGGACCCGGGACTGCCAAATCTGCACGGAGTGTAACCGGCACTTCTATCGACCGGATAAGGCCCACCTGGTAAAGGCATCCCGGCCCTTTGAGCGCCTCAGTATCGACTTCAAAGGGCCTCTCCCCTCTACCAACCGCAACATGTATTTCCTCAACGTAGTTGACGCATTCTCCCTCTTCCCTTTTGCAATCCCCTGCCCCGACATGACCGTGGCCACCGTCATTAATGCCCTGGATAGTATCTTTACCTTGTTTGGTTTCCCCACTTACATCCACAGTGACCGGGGCTCCTCATTTATGAGCGACGAACTGCGTCAGTACCTGCTCGGTAAGGGCATCGCCTCGAGCAGGACTACCAGTTACAACACCTGGGGAAACGGACAGGTGGAGAGGGAGAACGCAACGGTATGGTAGGCCATCCTCCTGGCCCTACGGTCTAGGAATCTCCCAGTTTCCCACTAGCAGGAGGTCATCCCCAATGCCCTCCACTCCATTAGGTCCTTCCTTTGCACGACCACGAATGAGACCCTTCATGACCGCCTGTTTGTTTTCCCTACGAAATCCATCTCCGGGGTCTCGCTTCCGTCCTGGCTGAAGACACCGGAGCCCATCCTACTTCGCAAACACGAAAGGAGCCATATGTTCAACCCCTAGTCGAGAGGGTCCAGCTCCTTCACACCAACCCCCAGTACGCATACGTAGAACACCCCGGCGGCCGACAGGATACGGTTTCCCTCTGGGACCTGGCACCCGCAGGTTCCCCTACCACCACCCCAACCTACCCCCCCCCCCCCCCCAACCTATGCCGACCAGCACCCCGCCCCTACATGGCCTCCACACCTCCTCCTTTACTCTTCCCCCCCCCCCCCCCCCCCCCCCCCCCCCCCCCCCCCCCCCCCCCCCCCCCACCGACCTACAGGGATGAAGCTCCAGCAGACACGTTCCTGGAGTCCACGCCCATGCCCGCACCGACGAGTTCGACACCCGGGCCACCTGCGATACCAGAGCTCTAGAAATCGCAGCGCACGATCAGGGCGCCGGACAGACTGAACCTTTGAACCCTTCACCCCCGCCGGACTTCAATTCTTCAACAGGGGTTGAAGGTGGTGAACGTATTGTGCTAACCATTCAACACTGTATTCCATTATATCACACTGTTGCCCATGTCGGCTCCACCTATGGACCGTTGTACGGTTTCACACGGAATGTATCATGTTGGTGCCCTAGTGGGCTCCGCCCCTGGCTTCGCCCCCTTGATGGGAGGTAAAAGAGCAGCTGCCCTGTAGGCGGCTCTCACTAGCAAAGCAATCGTAGGCAGGCACTGTTCCAGTCGATTAAAACCACTGTTCACTTCAACTCTCTGTCTCGCATAAATTGATGGTCACATCAAGAATAAAACCATGAGCGCATGGTGCCATGGTGCAAGCCCTCCGCCGCAGGACAACAAAGATACAGCTACACATATACGGGATCCCTGATGGGGTAGAATACAACTCCGGGACCTAACTTAGCATCCCAATACCTCCAAGCAATGAAAGGATACTCCAGAATAAGGAGAACAAAAGATTATCGCTATTGTTACAAGAAGTATCTTGGCAGTGCACACTCTCGCATACAGGAGTCAGTAAGTCACGGATTCTCACATTATGCAAAGACTCGCAACACAACAGACTTCACTCCTCTCCGTCCCAGTCAGAGGCACCATTCAGGCTTCGCCATCACCGGAAAATTTGAACCATTTTCCACCAAAGACACCCCACTGACAAGAAGAAGAATCTTTAAGACGTCCATCAACAGGATATCTCAGAGGGAGATACAACTCTCCTCCTCCCGACAAGATAAGCAAAACCCCCTAGAATTAAATATAACAATCAGAACCGGTGTTGGCATGTCACCAACCCAGATTAAAAGAGGAAACCCCAGAGAGAGAGGAACACCAGGATTGACCAATAGACAACAGACTTTCGCAAAAAGGATAGCATAAGCAGAACAGCATAACTTCATAAGAAACAGGATGCTGGCCCCACAGGGAAGCCCAAGCTTCAAGATGGAGGACAGTCAGGGAGTCTCTTTATAAGACCACTCAGAGCAGGGTGACCTCCTCCTCCATCCAGCCCAATCTCCAACTGAAGAAAGACTAACAATGCTGAACCGAAGCACTCAGACTCACAATCAGGCCCCACAGCCAACAGGATACTACATCCCTGGGGTAACCAAACCTCAAGAAGGAGAGTCCATAAATTTCCAAAATGGGACTTCTTGGGGGAGGTAGACCTACTCTTCTTCACAATGTAGCCTCCACCTGATCTGGATAAACACAGTTATGGCTGCCCTAGGCTACTCATTCGAGCTAAACTAGGATCGCGACACACTAGAATAGGGGTCAGTTGACCAAGGATATTCACATCACTCTTATAGATTGAACAAAACAAACTAGCCCTATCTCTGGGCACCCCAGCGGCCCCATTTAGGTCCTGCCATTCAATGAGATTACACCCATTCCCCCTCATTAAAAAAACCCTAACAACAGGATAATATGCCAACTCTATATTCCATAAACAAGCAACCACTATCAGGGCCCGGCCAAGCAAACATAGAAGACCAACCCAAAAAAATCTAGATATCCAAGGATTAACTGACCCCACCCGAGCATGCACCATTCCTCTCCTCCCCCACTACTACAACACAAGAGGTGCCAATGACAGAAACAAAAGGAAGCCAGTCTTTCCCAGGATACGTGATCTGACTACCTTCATAGGAGACACGCAAGGATTCCTTAATTCCAAAATAACAAAAGGAAAAAGGAAAAACATGACACTAATATTTCTAATGGCATATTCCAAACCAAATTTAGGACTTATAAGATCATACCAACCACCTCTATAGCAAACCCGCCACCCTGCTGTGGCGATACTCGTATTTTCTATAAATAATGTGAAGGGTACCAAACAATGTACTCTGTCAGCGTAAAAGCAAGGATCAGAAAACACAAAATAAAACAAGTAAATGCCCCACAATCCTCATGTCAAACAACCAATGCAACATGATTTTTGCAGTATAACAGGATAGCACGTTTCCGTGCTTATATATCATACGCCCTTGTCAGGATAAAAGGTAATAACACAAAATTAGGAGTGTAATCACAAGGAAAAAAGTTCAGGAATAATGATAAATTGCAGGATAATATGACTATCCATGGGGCTTGGAAAGACCAAAAGGCATGACAGGAGGACCGAGCACCATCCAGGATCCACCCAGAGTTTCAACAAAGTCCTTGCACCTCCGCCATGTTGTCTACCCAAACCCTGATACAAAGAAACCTGGGCCACGTGGGGGTGGAAAAGACATGTCCCATCTTGCCTCCTCCAGACCTTTGCGACAAATACCGGGGGCAGGACAACATAAGACCAGAGGTCGGAGCCTTTGACCGGCCCAGACCTCGAAGACCGAATACAATGTGCTCCACCAAAATCGAAATGCCAAGCCTTCAGATCACGATAGTGAAAGCATTGCAGCCACTTCTCAGACTTGGTTGGGAATTCCCCCCAGCTCCCCTCGGGAGACCAGGAGCATGGATAATCCTTCTGCGGCCCCATCTCCCCGAATCAACCAGGATGTTCGATATACCAGGCAGCAGGGTTTCCAACAACTGAAGTTGAGCCCCCACCGAAGAAACTGCTCTATCGACTGACAGGATTCTCTTCGCTGCTTGCTCCATTCTCTTTAGGATATCTCGCAGGTCATCTTCATGAGCATCAATAACCTGTGCCGTCGTACACAACTTCATTCACAATGGCAACAATCACCTCGATACTAACGTTATCGCCAAAATGTAAGCCTGCTCACTAGTGAAACTGGCACTGTGAACAGGCCCCACCCCAGCTCTCTCCAACCTCCTCAACCGAACAAGGATTTTCTTGACTTAACGTGGCCCACCCCATCACCAAAATCTAACCAAGATATTCCAGGAACATAACAAAGATTAGACACATCAGGATCAAATAATTGTGGGTTGTGTATCAGGGGAAAAAAAGGATTAAAAGATGAGCAGAACCAAAGCTTGTGAAAATGCAGCCGTTCCTGCCTTTACATCGTGTGAACTCTCCCCCACCCCCCCACCCCCTGCCCACTGCACCACCGCAGGTCTGTTGCACAATTGTACTAAGGCAAGTTTACAAACTTTCTGAACATTTCTGCAGTAGATCAATTCTGATTTAAGTTTAAAATCTTCATTTAATTTTTAATCCCTACTTCATAGGAGAATCACTATTTTAATACTATAACTTCTATTTTTTTAGGTAGATTCTCTTATAACTTCATACTTATAGATGAATTCCTGGATATAGCGCCTGCCATATGAGAGTACCTTTAAGAAATTGGTGTTTATCAAATAGCTGCAGTGATGTCAGAGTGTCGGGTGGAGTTGGGCTGTCTGTCTGTCTTTCACTTTTGTTTTTGAGCTGGCAGCTACTGTGTGTGTTCAGTTTCGTTTTCAGAGTTGGAGCTGCATCCAGCCAAACAAGGTGTAATTTTGATCTCTCTCTGCATGAAAAGAAAGTCTTCAGATCACTTGCTAATTTGAAAGTGATAAGTGGAGAATTTAAACTTGATGTCTTTGTTAAAGAGGGTATTTGTCTTATGGATGTTGCTGGGAAAGATGAAGAGTTACTTATAGAGTAATGTATCCTTTGGGGGAAGTATTTGAGTTGACAGTTGCTAAAATGTTTACTCTGTGTTTATAAAATGTTAACTGGATTCATATAATAAACATTGTTTTGTTTTAAAAGTACTTTAGATCTCTGTTGCACCATACCTGTAAAGTGGGCCCTTGTGCTCCCATAACCAAAATCTATTAAAAGTTGTTGGTCAGGTGAACTCCAGATATACTTTGGGGTTCTCTAAACCCTGGCCCGTAATATGCCACAAGAGGTTTTATGACCTGATCAGGGCAAGCCAGATGCAAGTACAAATCCCTTCACTCTGTTTTTTCAGTCTTCTCCTGCATATCATTCCTCAGACCCGCATAATCCCCCTGCTGAAACACGTCCTCACATCTCCATCTGACCAACCACCACTGACCTACCATCAACTTTCTGCAATGTAACATACATCTCAACAGTGATTCGCCACAAATGTTGTCCTTCCAATCTCTTCAAACCTTCCGCTATTCACACTTAGATGTTGTTTCCTTCGCTTTTCATAGAAGAGAGCACAGAACACCAAGGAGATGCAGAGAACCAAAAATGGCCCTCATGTGGAGGATTTGCTCAGATAAACCAGTCTCAGCAAGCTTGGCATTGGCAATGGAATGATCGAGGTCTCCCAACTACCTGGTGAGCCAAGTACAACACAGCCACATGGCAGACAATATTCCTTATAAGCTGCAAAAATGTTCAATCCAGGAATTCGCACACATGCTGCACAATAATTGCCCACTTTAAGTTACTGTCTATTTATGGCTGCACAAAAAAGAAATTAGCGCCCACACATGAAACCAATCGACTGCACACTGCAAAAAAATTAGAGGGTAGCTTGAAGACAACACTCAGTCATGATGACCTGATGTCAGCAACCACTAAAACATGATGGTGTGCACAATAATGACTTTGAACCCTCCTGCCTTGACTTTTAATTCATGTTTCTTAGCTTCCACAGATCCTAATAATGTCCATGAGGAGGTGGTGCTGGAGGAAGTAGAGGACACCTCAGAGAAGGTCACCCACTCTGATGAGGCACTGTCATGTGACTCATGCACACCTTCCACCAGGTCAGATATACATACGTTGGCGGGACTGCAAAGGTAATCAGGTTGTTACATGGAGCAGAACACATCCTAATGCAGGAGAAGCAAGTGCTGGAGTCAGGGACAGGGAGAACAGTGGAGAGATACTCCATCCAAGAGTATAGGACACACCAAACTCTGCCCATCTGAATACAGATTCTGAGCCTCAAGGTGGAGAGGGGGGAGGGTGCAGGGATGGTCATCAATGAAGAGGAATATTCTGGAGCTGGAGCATTGGCAGCAAATATGTTAGGTTCTGTCAGACCTCTCAGCTGTGCGTGCCACATTGGAGAAAGACTAAAGGAGTCAGTCTCCAACATGAGCGGCTAACTACAAAGAGACTCAAACACATCGTTCAATAAAGTGAAAGCTGACCAACAGTCTGCAGACTCTGTTTCCACATTAAAACCCTTTGGGGACATCTTCAACTTGGCTATTTAGTACGTCAGCAGAGTGCTCCCTAGCTCGTGGGTAGTAGGACATCGGTCATGAGAAGGAAACTCGATAAAGGGCACAAGGATTTGGGAATCTTCTCAAAGCACTTCCACTCTCTCCCCACCTTAATCAGAGACCCACATGCAGCCTCTTGTCCTGAGAGCCAAGTCTGTCCCTGAACAGGGCCCTAACCTTTTGTTACTGCCCTCATGGGCTCTGATACTCAGAAAACATTGCCCAGGAGTCATTGACCAAGAGCATCTGAGCCGGCTGTCTCTTTCTTTGCTGAAGCGATAGGGTTTGCAGCATATAGGAGTCATCGGAAAAGAAACAGATTTGGAATTAGAAAAGAGCAATTACTTGGGTGTTTAACATTCTGTTACATTGTCACTTTCCTGTTCAGTATAAAGGAACCATACACATTACTACAAAGCTCCATTGTCCCATTCTTCCTATTGTTGCCTGGCCGTGTTCCTTGTGCACAATGGGAACATAATTGAATCATGGGTATGAGAGAGCGGGTTGGATTGTGAATATGGGACTGCTTTGTGCTGAGAGCTGTGGGAGAAGCACAGTGAGTTCAGAATTGGGGCGCCAGATGTCTGCACTAAAGAGAGTGTGAGTGAGTCCATTCCATGCACAGCTGGCAGCTGAGTGAGCGACTGTCAGTCCTCATCAACTCAGGCTCTTCTTCCTCCTCTGATGATGCAAAGCACTCATCAACGTCTTCCACTTGCTGCTCATTCTGCCCTCTCTGCTGCTCTAGGTTATAAAATACACGGAAAATCACAATTATCAATGACCCCTTGCTGGCACGGACTGAAGGGTGCCCCAAGATTTGTGCACAGCCGATTGTGAAATTATTTAAATCCCTAGAAGAAGCCGGTGACAAAGAAATGCAGCTGCTATAATGACCACTGACAAACCTTGTCCACTTGGTCTACTTGACAAGATGTCATCTTCCAGCAGGCTGTAGATGTCAGAATCACCAGAGGAAAATATCTGATGCTCCTGAGTTTCTGATCATGACCAACATGTTAATCCTCTGCTTGTAAACTCAGTGTTGGGAGTATTACCTCAAGCAAGCTGGAGACCTGTGTTCACCCCCTCTGCCCTGGGGAACAGAAGGTAAGCACAATGCTGTTGCTCCTATTTTCCGCAATAAAAGTTCAGGTAGAGCTGGATAAGCATCTCCCATTCTGCCAAGAAGGCTGACAGCTGGGAAGTTCAGGTCCAAGGCTAAAAATTCCAAGGTGGCAGGAATGAACTCCAATATATTGGAAATCAACTAGGCAAGGAAACAACTGTCATACCTTATTTTTAAAACATTTACTATCTGTGCACTTCTAAACCCTGTCAATCTCCATTGTTCTCTCACCTGGTATAACCTATCAAATTTCAAGAAGCCTGGTGAATCGGAGTGTTCAGAGTATAAGGTTTTAATAATTCTATTTATTTTTAGAGTATGTAACAAATCGCAATTCTCCGTCACCTTGACAGTGGTGTCAATGTGGTTTGGAACACACGTACAGAAACACTGCTTACATGTCATTAGCGGGCCTGACTCGGTATTCTCCAGGGCCTCCGCGATTCTCCTCCTGCGATGGGCCGAGTTTCCAATCGCGCAGTTCACTTGTGGTTTTAAAAGTCGTGAAACTGGCATCATTGCTGATGAGGGAGAGAGCGAGGAGGTAAAACAAAGAGAGGCGCGACTGTGGGCTGCCGGGCCAGACACTGGCCGGGCTGGTGTGGTGGCGGGGGGGAGGGGACTGTGGCCGGGGTTACCCCACACGGGATTGAGGTGGTGTCCAGTCGCGGACCACCAATGCTGCAGTCTGCAAGGCAGCCATCTTACTGCACACTCCAGGGCGGCATGGTAGCACAGTGGGTAGCATAGTTGCTTCACAGCTCCAGGGTCCTAGGTTTGTTTCCCGGCTTCGGTCACTGTCTGTGTGGAGTCTGCACATTCTTCCCGGGAATACGGGGATAGGGTAAAGGTGTGGGCTTGGGTAGGGTGCTCTTTCCAAGGGCTGGTGCAGACTTGATGGGCCGAATGGCCTCCTTCTGCACTGCAAATTCTATGATTCGATGACCACCCTGGTTCTACAGAATGACACTGGCTGTATGGGTGCCCCCATACCAACACCCCGCCCTCAGCAATACCCCCCCTACCTACCGGCATGAGAGATGCTAGCCGACGGTACTGCGAGCATCAGGAACGGGAGCCAGAGGTCCCCACGGTGCCAGGCAATGATGGGGCCGGGGCGCGGAGATGGGGGGGGGCATGTGGGGGCAGAGCCGCAGTGCCAATCGGGGCCACCTAGTAGCCCATTAAATCTGGTTGGCCATGGGGATATGCATTGCTGGTGGAATTCAAGCCAACAATGGTGGCATTCTTGCTGGTCGCCGCAGCCCTGGGGGATGTACAAGCTGGAGCTGCTCAGGAAGGAGGAAGCTGCAGCAGCAGAGCATGCAGCAGCGGAGCCTACCACATAGGGACAGGAGGCCGTTTCCCAGGCTGGAGAGCCATCTGCCAAATTGATGGGATGTCCTGGGTCCAGGGAGTGATCGAAAGGAAGCATGTCCCATTACAAAGGAGGGGGAGTGCGGGGGAGGGAGTCCGAGGTGCTGCGGTAATTTGGCACGTCCCCTGTGGGTGTCACCGGCACGGGCCCCATCACCTCCTCCTTCCTCGGGGCGCCTGATGGCCCCCGGGCTACTCCATGAGACGCGGATGCAAGCAGAGATATCCCCTGAGGCTCCCTCGCCACCTGGTGTTGCTCGTCCTGGAGGCCCACTGTGTTCTCGACCAGGGTCTGCATGCTTGCAGCCATGGAGCACAGCGAGTATATCATCTCCATCTGGGACATCACGCTTTGAATGTGCCACCACCTTCTGGGTTTGTGTCACATCAGCCAGTGACTGCGTTTGGGACCGGGTCACTCCCCTCTGCGTCTGTGCCATGTCTACCAGTGCCTGGGCAATGCCAATGACATTCCCAGCTATGGCCTGCTGTGACAGGGCCATGCTGAGAAGCGCCGCTGCGATTTCCAGGTGGCTGATCTCGCACATACACAGACCGGCCGGCGTATTTCCGCGCATGCGCGGAGGTTCTCTTCTCCATGCCAGCCCCCGGGCAATATGGCGGAGTCCTACAGGGGCCTGACGCGGAGGAAAGAAGTCACAGAGGAACAAGCCCGCCTGCAGATCGATAGGCCCCGATTGCAGGTCAGACCACCGTGGGGACCCCCCTAGGATCGGATCCCCCCCGTGCCCACCCGAGGACGGTCCCCACAAACTCACCTGCCAGGTCCCGCCGTGTGTGAGATGAGTAATTCATGCCGGCGGGACTGGCCAAAACTGGACGGCTGCTCGGCCCATCAGGGCCCGGAGAATCACCGGGGGGCCGGGGGGGCCGCAGTCAACGGCCCCCGACCGGCATGGCAGGAATCCCGCAGCCCGAAAAACGGTGCCGGAGAATAGGGCAGCCTGCGTCGGGGCAGCGGGGCGAGATTCGTGCCTCCCCCTGTGGGTGGGATTTACTGACCACCCTGCCGCGTGTTGTTTGGTGGTGGAGGTGGGCCACCAATAGGATTTACCGATCGCGCTGTTGTCAATAGGATTTCCCGTTGACTGTACCCCCTGACGTCGGGAAACCCGCGCACCGGCGTGGGACAGGAATATTCCTCTGGTCTGAACAGCCGGTAAATTCCACTCAATCTTGCTGCAGCTGACTTGTAAATCCACATTAAAAACACATCAGAAGCCCATGAGGCTGTCACATTCTGGTGTAGTATCTCCCAGGAGTATCAGGTGCTGAATAAAACAGGCATTTTGTTGCTATAGCCTTCATGACAACCTAAATGTGTGAGATTTGGTTATCCGTTCTCATAAAGATGAAGACGGTACAAAGGAAGTGGCTGAAATCTGCTCCCGATATGTACATTTCCCTCTCCTGTGAGAACCAAGCAGGCTCCCCTTTCACACTAAATGCAAGCGAATGCGGCATGTGTCACGAAGGTTGGTCAGAGTGTGTTGCGAAGGTTGGTCGATATGGGTCCCAAAGGTCAGCCACTTGGCAAAATAGGGTTCCAGGGAAAAAAGTTTGAAAAATACTGTTCTATGTGGCGAGTCGTACTAAGCCTGTACTGTGCACAGTGGTAGAGTTTTCAATAGAAGGTAACTTTGGTGGCATGGTGGTGCAATGGTTATCACTGCTGCTTCACGGTGCCGATGACCCGGGTTCGATCCCGGCCCCAGGTCACTGTCCGAGTGGAGTTTGCACATTCTCCCCCTGTCTGCGTGGGTCTCACCCCCACAACCCAGGAAAGGTAGACTGGCCACGCTAAATTGCCCCTTAATTGGGAAAATAAAAAAATATATTTAAAAATAATTTTAAAAGGTAATGGGCGGAATTCTCCGCTGGGTCCAAAAATCGCGGAGGCCGTTGTGAACTCGGCCGAGGTTCACGATGGCCTCGGGGCCCGCTCCCCGCACCTAATTCACCCCGGGGGGCTAGGAGCGGGCCCTCGTCGTTCCCGGCCGCGACCTTGTCGCGCCAGAAATGATGCCCGAACGGCGCATCTCTCATGTCATCTGCGCATGCGTGGGTTGCCGGTTCCAACCCGCGCATGCGCGGATGACCAGCGCACAGACAGCACAAACCCGCGCATGCGCGGTGCCGTCTTTCTCCACCGCCGTCCGGCAAGACATGGTGGCTTGATCTTGCCGGGCGGCAGAGGGGAAAGAGTGCATCCGTTTTAACGCCTATCCCCTCCGGAGCACAGTCGCGGTGCTCCCGTCCGAATCGGGCCCCTGGATGCCCCATATGGGCATCTGCCGCCCGTTTCACGAATGCAGCGACCAGCTGTGTTTGCTGCCATAGTGAAACGGGCGTGAAGGGCCGGCCGCTCGGCCCACCAGGCTTGGAGAATCGCCGTTTGCCGTGAAAAACGGCGAACGCCGATTTTTCCGAGCCGGCGGGGGGGAGGGGGAGAATCGCTGGGGGCGCCAGGGGGTGTAAAAAATGTCGGCAGGCCCTCCCACGATTCTCCCATGCCACGTGGGGAGCGGAGAATTCCGCCCAATGTTTACCAAGATCCTTGCCTCCAGCATTATCTATAAATCCAGATTATGAACAACCTCACCTAAGATGATTGACAAAAGAAGGAAGGGCGACAAAATCAAAAGAAAATTTCATCCACGAGTGGTTAGGATCTAGAATGCACAGCTTGAGACTCAGGTCATCAAGACCTTCGACTAGCTACTAGTGGAACAAAACATCTTTGTTCCAGTCAATGATAATGGTGATGGAGGCAGAGTTAAGAGACGCTTTCAAAAGGAAATTGCATCACTATCTGAAAAGTAAAAATCTGCCTGTCTATAGGGAGAGGTATGAGGTAAATAGCCCCTTTGGAGAGCAACCATAGATGGAACAGGCTGAATAGCCATATATCCATTTTATGATTCTAATAAGTTCAAGCTGAAAATGCTAAAAATACTCAAGGGGTGAGGCAGCATCTGTGGGAAAATGTGCCTAGCCAAATTAACGTTCAATTCTCGTGCAACACACTCCTTATGTGCCTTATGAAATGGGTGGCTGACCTGGGCAAATTGACATGCCCATCATTAGAATAGTACAGGGAAGCAGTGAGCATAGTTTGTGGCCTAAGATGCAGCTCATCGATCATTGGGAAGAACCAAGATAGGCCAATTCGGATGCCACTGATGGTCAGGGGAGAGTCTGGCGGATTGATGTGGGAGGTAATTTTGTCAGGGGCGGGGGTGAGCGGGCGGGAGCAATGGTGGGTGGGGGGGGGGGGTGTGGGGGGCTGCAACCCGAGCGGAGTCCAGTAAAAATCGAAGATTTCAACTATTATCTGGGGGGGAGAACGCCTGCTCCTTCTAACCCCACAAATAGATGTCTGACTGCCTATTTTTGGGACAACGTTTAGTGGTGACTGTAAAGAGTACCACTGTGTGCCAGTCCATTGCTACTGAATTTCACCAAGGGGGCCTGAACCAAATGTTCGTTTTTTTATCAGCAATGAACTATGTTAGTTTCAGATGCACCTCCTGGATGCCTGCTGAACAACTTTATCTGATATGATGGGTGGCACATTGCTGGGCAGGGAATATTGGACACTGAGATACCTGTTTTGCACTTGCGAAATAGACATACTGGTGAAATTTCTTCACTCCGAAGACGAAGGCCAGACCCTCCTTCTCGATTTGCGCGTAGTTCCATTCTGCATCGGTGAGTGTCCTGGATGCAAATAGAATGGGATGCTCTGACCCATCGTTCATGCAATGGCGCGGCAGAATGAGCAGCCTCCCAATGTCAAAACGTCTTCACAACCGCGATAATGAGGACTGCTTCTTGACCTCAGGGAAAGCCGCACACTATGGTTGAGCCTATTCCATGGTGGGCCCTTTTTCAACAATCAATGGAGGGGGGCCAGTAGGGCTGCTAGGTTGGGGATGCATTTCCCATAGTAGAAGTCCCAGAAATGAACAAAGCTCTGTTGACCCTTTTGGGACAAGGGCCTGCGAATAACACGTAACTTGTCCTCAACTAGCTGCAGGCCGTGGTGGTCCACGCAGTGGACTAAATAAGTCACCTTTGCAGTGTGGAACACACACTTCTCCCAGTCTAGGCGAAATCTGGCTGGCTTGAAACATCGGAATACCTTGGCCAGGTTCTACAAATGCTCCTGACGGAGGACTCCATAATCATCACGTCATCTAGGTCGACCGCTACACGTAGAAATCCTTGCAGGATATTCTCCATTACCTCCTGAAAACTCACACAAGCTAAGGAGAATCCAAATGGCAAATGGTTGTATTTGTACAGTCTCCTGTGCATATTATCGTCACAAATCTTCGGGAGCCTGAGTCCAAAACCAGCTGGAGATAAGTGTGGCTCATGTCCAATTTCGTAAAGGTTCGACCGCCACCGAGCTTTTCTTAAGTCCTCTATGGACGGAGCAGGATAGCGATCCAAGAAAGATACATGGTTCACCATCATCTTATAGTCGGCGTAAAGGCATACGGAGCCATCAGGCTTCATCAAGAGTAGGGCTGGGGCCACACAATCGGAGAACTGCACAGGGCATATGATGCCTAATTCTCTAAACAAAGAGCTACATGCGGCGAAGTGGTTAGTGTCATGATATCCACTCATGTATATCATGAGATGCAGACAGGCAGTGATTGACACACAGGATAACCAATGAACACACACGACACAGAACAACCAATCACCAGACAGGACACCACCACTATAAAGCCCACAGGGCATTAAGGCTCTCCTTCTCTCACAGGACACGGCTAGAGAGATAGTCACAGTGCACAAGCCAGTGAACATCATCACCATGTGATAGGGAGCTAGTCTGTCAAGCCAGTAGGAGGTTATCAGTTAGGTTAATAGAGTGTCAACCCAGAGCAGATTATGTACAGCAATCAGCAGGTTCAATAAAACAGTGTTGGACCATCTCCAATGTCGGAAGCCTGTTTCTCGTTTCACTGCATCCAGTTGCAGTCGATGTTAGACCAACACAGATAACACATCAGTTAGCACTGGGACTGCGGCGCTGAGGACCCGGGTTTGAATCCCGGCCCTGGGTCACTGTCCTTGTGGAGTTTGCACATTCTCCCCATGTCTGTGTGGATTTCACTCCCACAACCCAAAGATGTGCAGGTTAGGTGAATTGGCCACACTAAATTGCCCCTTAATTACAAAATAAAAGTTCTCAAAACAATCCTGTTCCGCATCCACTTTAGGCCTCAAAGCGTACAGGATAGGCTAGGCATGGAAATAGCGCAGCTGCGTCGATAGATCAACACTAATCTTCATCGCTGTCCCTTTTATGGTCCCCAGGCCATCCTGGAAAACATCTGCGAATTTTGCCATGGTCCCCTCCGGTCCATGCGGGTACTTGGGGCAGATTCCCTGCCAGTCAAGAAGGAGTTTCTGTAGCCAGTCACAGCCCAGCAAGCTTTTGGTCCATCCCCGTGTCCCACTCCCAATGGCAGACTCATCGGCTGCTTCCCGAATGTGTCGGGGACCCCAAAGGTACCTGAAATGGCCAAGAGCTCCCCTGTAAATGTCACTAGCCAGGCCAATGTCTGGACGCCTGATTGGATCTGGTCAAACGTTCAGCGGCTGACCACAGAGACTGCTGCTCTGGTATCCAACTCCATCCATATGGGGTGCCCGTTACTCTGCAGCGTAGCATGGATTAGCGCTACATGCGGTGCCACTCCGCAGTGCAGCTGCTGGCATGAGTTGTCTTCCTCATCCAAAGAGCATACCAGTCATGGGGAGGGCGGTCATGTCTGGTGGGACAGCAGGGGGATGGACTTTCTCATGGCCATCTTTCATCCCAGTCTTGGCGGCCTGTTGCTGGCCCAAATCCACAGTCTGGGACGTCCCAGTCAGGGGAGAATGTTTGACGGCTCTCTGGGCCTCTGCCTACCTGCGGTACCACCGTAAGTTCCAGGGGCCCATCCCTTCTGGCCTCAGGAAGGCTGTATGGCACTCATTTGGAAGTCCTCAGTTTAGGACTGCCATTCCTTGGAGCTCCTGGACTTGGCAATCTAAACAGCCTCCTGTAAATCCAAGTGGGTTTCTGCTAGGAGCTTTCTTATGTCGCTGCGTCTTGGATCCCACAAATCAAACGGTTTCTCAAGGTTTTGTTTAATGTTGCTCTGACCTCATAGAATTCAGAGTTTTTGTCGGCAGGCCAAAATGTCGGTGATGGATTCTCCCTGACTCTGCGAGGCTGTGTGAAACCAAAAATGCCAGACAATTATCGGTGGTTTGGAGTTAAAATGTTCCCCAACTAAAGCCACAAAGGTGGCGAAAGACCACGTATCAGGTGCATCTGGGTAGGTCAGACTTTTATTTATACTGTACGCTGCTGCAAGCTGTAAGCAGGATGACCGTTTGCCATTCATCACCGAGTATAGCATTTGTTCTAAAGAAGTATTGCATTCGCTCGACGTACTGCCCCCAGTAATCAGTTCCTGCATCAAATTGCTTGAATTTTCCAATTTGCGGCATCTCTACCTGAGCGCCTCCTGAGGCCTTTGAAAAATGATCTGAGTTTGCAGCACTTGGCGCCAAGGGCAACGCCACTTCATCCTTGTCGCCAGTGTAGAATCCGTACAGAGTGATCACAAGGAATGAAGGGTGAGATGCAAAAAGAACTGTTTATTAATACATACATTAAACTACTCTACTCCCAAAAGGGTATCCAGCTCTGACCTACTCTCAGGTTGGGGATTTTATACTCTATGGACTACCCTCGTGAAAAGTGTAGCCCCACCCTGTTACCGGGTATGACCCTTAGAGGTCCCAAGGAACCAAATGGTACACATCCAGTGACCTCCCTGGGTGTTGTAACAGCTGCAATATTAGTATAATTTTATTAGAGGTAAGAATCTAAATCAGCGTCTGGAATAAAAGCGCTCCTTCAAAAATATTTTATGACACTAAATTCAGTGCAGAATTTGAAAGCACATTTCACACACTCTAAAGGTTTGAAGCTGCAGGATGCACATTTGGAAACAGAATAAAACATGTTCTCATCTTTTTTGCAATATTTCAAAAATAGCATTCTTTCACAGAACATTACCCTGGTGATAATTTTGCCAGAAACATTGACTGACTTGTTAAAATTCTCAACGGAAGAATTTAATTCCTAAAGGCTTTCACTGGCTCCATCATCAACATGTTTAATTGTGTCACCTGTAACTGACCCATATTATTCACCCTAAGTAAGGTTGGGGGGGGGGGGGGGGGGTTGTTGGGTTACGGGTATAGGGTAGATACGTGGGTTTGAGTAGGGTGATCATTGCTCGGCACAATATCGAGGGCCGAAGGGCCTGTTCTGTGCTGTACTGTTCTATGTTCTATGTTCTAAACCTAGATCTTGAGCAAATGAAATGTGAGTCTCCCCTCGAACTGCATGTTCAGACAATGACGTACATGAGTGGCTGCAGCTTTATGGTAGCTATTTAAATTGACAATTCTTTAAGTGTGAGTGTGGGCACAGAATATTAATAGGGCCTGTTAATGCCAGAAGTCTTTCGAGCAGAACTTAATTACTCACATGCCCATTCACCCCTCCAACCACCCACCCATCCATTCAACCCTCCAACCATCCACCCACCCACCCATCCATCCCTCCAACCACCAACCCACCCATTCACCCAGCCAACCACCCATCCACCCATCCATCCCTCCAACCATCTGCCCACCCATTCACCCCTCCAACTATCCACCCACCCATTCATACGTCCAACCACCCATCCACCCATTCATCCCTCCAACAACCCACCCACCTATTCACCCCTCCAACCATCCACTCACTCATTCATCCCTCCAACCACCCACCCACCCATTGATCCCTCCAACCACCCACCCACCCATCCACCCATCCCTCCAACTACCCACCCACCCATTGATCCCTCCAACCACCCACCCAACCACCCACCCATCCCTCCAAACACCCACCCACCCATTAATCCCTCCAACCATCCACCCATCGATTCACCCCTCGAACCGCCCTACCACCCATTCAACCATCCACCCACTCACCATCCACCCACTCACCCACCCCTCCAACCACCCACCCACCCAGCCACCCCCCTACCCAGCCACTCACCCCTCCAACCACCCACCCACCCACTCACCCCTCCAACCACCCACCCAGCCACTCACCTACCCAGACACTCACCCCTCCAACCAGCCACCCACCCACTCACCTCTCCAACCACCCACCATCCACTCACCCCTCCAACCACCCAGCCACCCACTCACCCACCCACCATCCACCCACCCATTCACCACCCCCCCCAACCATTCACCCACCAATCCACCCGTCCAACCATCTTCCCACCCATTCACCCCTTCAACTATCCACCCACCCATTCATATGTCCAACCACCCATCCACCCATTCATCCCTCCAACAACCCACCCGCCCATTCACCCCTCCAATCATCCACTCACCCATTCATCCCTCCAACCACCCACCCACTCATTGATCCCTCCAACCACCCAGCCACCCATCCACCCATCCCTCCAACCACCCACGCATTACTCCCTCCAACCATCCACCCATCGATTCACCTCTCGAACCACCCACCCACCCATTCAACCATCCACCCACTCACCATCCACCCACTCACTCACCTCTCAACCACCCACCCATTCACTTCTCGACCACCCACCCATTCACCTCTCCACCTATCCACTCACCCCTCCAACCACCCACCCACCCAGCCACCCACCCAGCCAGACACTCACCCCTCCAACCACCCACCCACCCACTCACCCTTCCAACCACCCACCCACCTACCCAGCCACTCATCCCTCCAACCAGCCACCCACCCACTCACCCCTCCAACCACCCACCCACTCATCCCTCCAACCATCCACACACCCATCCACCCACCCACCATCCACCCACCCATTCACCCCTCCAACCACCCACCATCCACTCACCCCTCCAACCACTGAGCCACCCACCTCCCCAGCCACTCACCCCTCCAACCACCCACCCACCCATTCATCCACCCACCATCCACCCACCAATTCACCCCCTAACCACCCACCCATCCATCCACCCACGCATTCACCCCTCCAACCACCCACCCATTCACCTCTCCAACCACCCACCATCCACGCACCCCTCCAACCACCCACCCACCCACTCACTCTTCCAACCACCCACTCACCAACACATGCACCCCTCCAACCACCCACCCACCCATCCACCCACCATCCACCCATTCATCCCTCCAACCATCCACCCACCCATTCATCACTCCAACCATCCACCTACCCATTCATCCCTCCGACTATCCATCCACCTACCCACCCGCCCATTCACCTCTCCAACCACCCACCATCCACACACCCCTCCAACCACCCAGCCACCCACCTCCCCATCCACTCACCCCTCCAATCATCCACCCCTCCAACCATCCACTTCCCCATCCACTCACCCCTCAAACCACCCACCCCTCCAACCACCCACCTTCCAATCCACGCACCCCTCTAACCACCCACTTCCCCATCTGCTTACCCCTCCAACCACCCACCCATTCACCCCTCTAACCATCCACCAAGCCACTACAAAACTATGAGATCTTTATGCACTTACCTAAATAAAGCAGCTGCTGTAATAAGAGTGGGTGTGTCTGCTAAGCTGTTCCTATTCACTATTCCTCTCTGTGAATGGCTGCGGATACATTGCTGGTGCATCAAGGTTAGGAAGTCCTAGCTGGAAGGATGCAATAAGGTTGGGCTGCAGTGAAATTCGCAGTCAGCAGCAATCACTCCAGCATGGTCACTGACCAGAGGATCTCGATCAACCTGGGGACAATTGTTCACACACTGCCTTCATGTGGATATCACAAACACGTCTTATGACAGCCACATGCTTCTTGTTCTTCTTGCTATTATGGGATGGAATTTGAATTTGACAATGTAAAATGGGTGGTGATGACTTCACAGCCCATTTTAAATTTAACTCCATTGACCTTTCAATGACAATAAAATTTGGCAGAAATTGAACACAAGCTGCCAATTCATAATCGCCCATTTGACACTATCCCACAAGATTAAGCTTCACCTTCTTCTTCAGCGATCACTCGCAAACGAGTATGATTGTCCACCAAAGAAACTCCATGTCACTGGTCATGAATTCAGTGGGTCTTTTCGTGTCTAATGAGCCTCATCCCATAACCACATCTTTGACAGCACACTTGGCAGGTATTTCTGGGAGGTGGGGTTGGTCCATGGACTTGAGATCGCTGGTATTCCTTTCGAGTCTCCTTTTCTGGATCGCCTCTTGCCGTCAAGTGTTCTTGGCAAATTGTGTCCCTTCAATCGGGAAGTCCCTCCAAATAGGTCACTTCTGAGCAAGGGTCTCCCAGGCATTGACGTCTATGTTACATTTCTTGAGGTAAGTCATCGGGGTGCCTTTGTTTGGGAGACTTTCTTGAACTGGGTGAAGAAGATTTGCTTTGGCAGTCGGGATTCTGTCATCCTAAGCACATGGTCAGCCCAATGGAGTTGGTTTCAGATGACCAAGGCTTTGATGCTGGTGCTCTTGGCTCCTTCAAGAGAGCTGATGTTAGTACGCCTGTCCTCCCAGCTGATGTAGAGAATCCCTTTCAGACAGCGATGATGGTACCTTCCCAGGGCCTTGAGGTGGCGCATCTATGAAGTCCAAGTTTCTGAGCTGTGTGGAAGGACGACTACCTTGTGCACGAGGATCTTGGTGTTGAAGTGTTGGCTAGTGTAGACTTGAGAGATGAACAGACACTTCCAACACTGATGAAGGTTCAACTCAATTTTATTAACTACTTCTAACTAACTAACACACGATGACTGTGGGTCTAAATGATGCTAACTTAAACTAGAGGCCTAAGCCTTGTCCGAACCAGTTGATTCTCTCAGCACGTGTTGTAAGTCTGTGCTGGGCTGGATGAGTTCTTGTTACACTGAGAGGCAGCGCCCAGAATGAGCGGGAACCGTGGTGCCCTCTGCCTTTATAGTGTGTGCATTCTAACTGGTGATTGGCTGCGGTGTTTGTACATGTTGATTGGTCCCTGTGTGTGTCCATCAGTGTGTGTCTGCACCATGATATACTGGTGTATATTATGACAGGTGTCAGCACGGATGTTGCAGTCATTGAAGACTCTCATTCTTAGGCGTCTGAAGGTGACACTCGCGGTCTGGGTACAATCTTGGATCTTCACAATGATGTCAGCCTTGGGTTAGAGGTGGTTCCCCAGATATAGGAAATGTTCCACATTTAGGGAGGTTTCTCTGTTGATCTTAATAGAGGGAGAGACTGGATCTTGCCCAGCAATGGGTTGATTGGGATGGCATGGTGGCACACTGGTTAGCAATGCTGCCTCCCCACCGTGCCAGGCATAAGGGTTTAATTCCAGCCTTGGGTGTCTGTGCACTTCTCCCCGTGTCTGCAAGGGTTTCTTCTGGGTGCTCCAGTTTCCTCTCACAGTCCGAAGATGTGCAGGTTAGGTGGATTGGCCATGCTAAATTTCCCCTTAGTGTCCAAATATGTGTAGGTTAGGTGGATTGGTCATGCTAAAATTGCCCTTAGTGTCCAAAGGTGTGCAGTTAGGTGTAGTTACGGAAATAGGGAGGAGGCGTAGGCCGAGATAGGGTGCTGTTTCTGATGGTTGATGTCGACACGATAGGCTGAATGGCTTCCTTCTGCATTGTAGGGATTCTATGCTAAAAGACGTGCGACTTCCTGAGGTTGAGGCTGAGACCAATTCTTTGGTATCCTTCTGCAAGCATGGCTTGAAGATTCTCTTCTGAGAGAGCGGAGATGGCGATGTCATCCGCATACTGAGGTCCTGTGTATGATATCTGTGTCATTTTCTTCTTGGATTTTAATCGGTGGAGGTTGAAAAGTTTTTTGTCCATCTTGTAGACAATATCCACCCAACTGCGAAGCTTATTTTTGACAAGCTGAAGGATGGTGGTGATGAAGATTGAGAAACGGTGGGGGCAATGACGCATCCTTGCTTGACACCATTCTTGAAGTCAGAGGTTTCTACCTTATATCCATTGGTGAGGACTGTCGCTGAAATCTTGTCAGGAAAGAGTCGGAGAATGTTAATAAGTTTCTCTGGATGGCCAGCCTATAACGGTCTGCTACAGCACTGATGCTCGATCAATGACTCCAGAAGCGAGATTGGATGACAATTGAAGGCTTTATTGGACTAGATGGTTCCCCAGCAGCGCAGGTACAGATGCAGCTGCTAGGGTAACACAGGCTCTTATACTCCGCCTTACTGGGCGGAACCAGCAGGCAGGCTTGACCAATGATATTGCTGTCTCAGGTACCTCCCACACAAGTGGTTTTACAGCATCAACCTGGGTACCGTAATACCCCTAATACTGACTACCACATTCACCCCCTGTTAAAAAAGAGTCCGGCGGGGATGGTGGTCTTGCGTTATACAGTGGTAGAGGTTGAGGTTATGGTGGTACCCGGTATACATTAGTACAGTGTTTTGCCTCTTTACATGTCGCAACTATTTACAGTATTCATTTACATTCAAAGTGAAGTAATTAGTCGATCGGGGGCCATGGTCATCCTCTGCGATCGTTGCAGTTGCAGGCACCGGCTTGGGCATCCGTGGCTCTGGGAGCGTGGCTTCGGCTTCTTCGGCAGCTTCATCACCCCTAGATGGGACCAGTGCGAGGACCGATCCATCTGGGAAGGGGGCGGCTGTGGGGTGTGCCGGTGGGAGGGAGGGTGGGGTTGGGGGTGTGGGTGGGGATCCAGCGGGTGCCAGGTCCTGTAGGGAGACCGTATCCTGTCGGCCATCGAGGTACGCCACGTAGGGGTACTGAGGGTTAGCGTGAAGGAGGTGGATCCTCTCGACCAATGGATCTGACTTGTGAGCCCGCACGTGTTTGCAGAGCAGGATGGGTCCAGGAGCAGCCAGACAGGTTGGGAGCGAGGTCCCAGAGGAGGACTTCCAAGGGAAGACAAGGAGACGTTCGTGAGGTGTTTCGTTGGTCGTGGTGCAGAGCAGTGATCGGATGGAGTGGAGAGCATCCAGAAGGACCCCCTGCCAGCGGGAGACTGGGAGATTCCTGGACCGTAGGGCCAGGAGGACGGTCTTCAAGATCGTTCTGTTCTCCCTCTCTATCTGTCCATTTCCCCGGGGGTTATAACTGGTCGTCCTGCTCGAAGCAATGCCCTTGCTGAGCAGGAATTCACGCAGTTGGTCGTTCATAAAGGAGGATCCTCTATCGCTGTGTATGTAGGCGGGGAAACCAAACAGTGTAAAGATACTGTGGAGGGCTTTTATGACGGTGGCTGCGGTCAAGTCAGGGCAGGGAATGGCGAATGGGAACCGGGAGTACTCGTCAATCACGTTCAGGAAATACGTGTTGTGGTCGGTGGGCGGGAGGGGCCCTTTGAAGGCCATACTGAGGCGTTCAAAGGGACGGGAAGCCTTTATCAGGTACGCTTTCTCTGGCCTGTAGAAGTGCGGCTTGCACTCCACACAGTCCTGACTCCGGTGGTCCTGACCTCCTCGGTGGAGTAGGGCAGGTTGCGGGTCTTGATGAAATGGAAGAATCGAGTGACCTCCGGGTTGCAGAGGTCCTCGTGGAGGGTGTGGAGTCGGTCCACTTGTGCGTTGGCACATGTGCTGCGGGATAGGGCATCAGGAGGCTCGTTTAGCTTCCCGGGACGATACAAGATCTCATAGATATAGGTGGAGAGCTCGATCCTCCACCGTAAGATCTTATTGTTCTTTATCTTGCCCCGCTGTGCATTACCGAACATGAAAGCAACCGACCGTTGGTCAGTGAGGAGAGTGAACCTCCTGCCGGCCAGGTAATGCCTCCAGCGCCGCACAGCTTCTACTATGGCCTGGGTCTCCTTTTGAACAGAGGAATAGCGGATTTTTGAAGCATGGAGGGTGCGTGAGACGAAGGCACGGGTCTGCCCGCTTGGTTTAGGGTGGCCGCCAGAGCTACGTCGGACAGGTCGCTCTCGACTTGGAAGGGAAGGGATTCATCGATTGCGTGCATCGTGGCCTTTGCAATGTCCGCTTTGATGCGGCTGAAGGCCTGGCGGGCCTCTGCCGACAGGGGAAAAACCATGGATTAGATTAGTGGGCGGGCCTTGTCCGCATAGTTGGGGACCCACTGGGCAGAGTATGAAAAAAATCCCAGGCAGCGTTTCAGGGCCTTGGAGCAGTGGGGGAGGGGAAACTCCATAAGGGGCCGCATGCGTTCAGGATCTGGGCCTATAACTCCATCATGCACTACGTAGCCGAGGATGGCTAGACGGTCGGTGCTGAACATGCATTTGTCCTTGTTGTAGGTTAGATTAAGGATTTTTGCTGCATGGAGGAATTTTCGGAGGTTGGTGTCATGGTCCTGCTGGTCGTGGCGCAGATGGTGACGTTATCGAGGTACGGAAACGTGGCCCGCAAACGTACCGGTCAACCATTCGGTCCATCTCCCGTTGGAAGACCGAGACTCCATTTGTGACACCGAAGTGAACCCTTAGGAAGTGAAGAGCCGCCCATCTGCTTCGAATGCAGTGTATTTGCGGTCGCTCGGGCGGATAGGGAGCTGGTAATAGGCGGACGTGAGATCCACTGTGGAAAATACCTTGTATTGTGCAATCTGATTGACCAAATCAGATATGCGGGGGAGAGGGTACGTGTCGAGCTGCGTATACCTGTTGATGGTCTGACTATAATCGATGACCATCCTATGCTTCTCCCCGGTCTTTACAACCACTACCTGAGCTCTCCAGTGACTGTTGCTAGCCTCAATAATACCTTGCTTCTGTAACCGCTGGACTTCCGACCTAATGATGGTCCGGTCCTGGGCACTGTACCGTCTGCTCCTGGTGGCGACGGGTTTGCAATCCGTGGGTGAGGTTCGCAAAAAGGGAAGGCGGCTCGACCTCGAGGGTCAGGAGGCTGCAGTCAGTGAGGGGGGTATAGGGCCGCCGAATTTAAAAGTTAAACTCTGGAGGTTACATTGGAAGTCTAACGCCAGGAGCGTGAAAGCGTAGAGGTGAGGGAGCACGTAGAGCCGGAAATTTTTTAATTCCCTTCCCTGGACCATGAGGTTCGCTACGCAGAACTCTTTTATCTCTACAGAGTGAGACCCGTAGGCCAAGGAGATTCTTTGGTTAACTGGGTGGATGGGAAGAGAACAGCGCCTTACCATGTTGGGGTGTATGAAGCTGTCTGTGCTCCTGCAGGATCAGGCAGGATGTTTTGTGTCCGCTGATCAGCACGGTAGTCGTCGCGGTCGAGAGCGTTCAGGGTCGAGACTGGTCGAGGGTCACCGAGGCGAATCGTGATAAAAGTTGGATATTTTCCTCGGGCGGTGTGTGGTCCTCCGAATTGGGGTCCTGAGACTCCAGCCAAGATGGCGGCGTCCACTGGTCGCACATGGCTGAGGGTGTGCAAGATGGCGGCGCCCATTTCTCGCACGTAGTCCCTGGGGAACAAGATGGCGGCACCCGGGTCCCTCACGTGGCTCTGGAAAAGGAAGATGGCGTCGCCCGTTGGCCGCACATGGCTCATGGAGAGAGTTGGGGTTGCAGTCCCGTTTCACCCCCGCAGACCGCGGCGACCGCCCGGGCCTGGCATACCGCCACAAAATGGCCTTTTTTGCCACACCCTTTGCAAGTGGAGGAGCGGGCCGGGCAGCGCTGCCGGGGGTGCTTGGCTTGCCCGTAGAAATAGCAGCGGGGCCCCCCGGGGTTGCCTGGTAGTCACGCAGCACAAGCTTGTTGGGGGATGGGGGATGCATTGGGGTCAGCCCGGGGGGGGGGGGGGGTTCCACGCTGCCCAAGGGGCTGCCGCGCGGTCGGGGACATACACGCGGGCGTTTCGGGAGGCCACATCCAGGGAGCTAGCAAGGGCCCGTGCCTCCTTGAAGCCTAGTGTCTCTCTCCAGCAACCACTGACGGATTTGGGAGGACAGCATACCTGCAACTAATGCGTCCTGGATTAAAAGTTCTGTGTGGTCGCTGGCTGAAACTTGCGGAGAGTAACAGTTCCTAACACCAGGAGCGCATGGTGGAATTCATCCAGCGATTCCCCGGGGATTTGTCGCCTCGTCGCTAGCAGATGTTGGGCGTAGACCTGGTTTACTGGGCGAATATATTGTCCTTTCAACAGGGCCATCTTGGCCTTGAAATTGTCCGCACCCTCGATGAGGGTGTAGATCTCTGGGCTCACACTCGAGTGGAGAACTTGCATCTTCTGGTCCTCCGTGGGAGTATTGTGGCCATCCTGAGGTACCCGTTGAAGCACGCCAGCCAGTGTTTGAAGTGTGCTGCTGAGTTTGCCGCGTGGGGGCTGAGTTGCTGACACTCCGGTTTGATTCGGAGCTCCATTCTTTAAAATCTGGTCCAATAAATTGATGCTCGATCAATGACTCCAGAAGCGAGATTGGATGATAATTGATGGCTTTATTGGACTAGATGTTTCCCCAGCAGCGCAGGTACAGAATGCAGCTGCTAGGGAGACACAGGCTCTTATACTTTTCAGGTACCTCCCACACCAATGGTCTTACAGCATCAACCTGTGTACCGTAATACCCCTAATACCGACTACCACAAGCACTTCCCGATTAACTTAGTCAAAAGCCTTGGTCAGACCGATGAAGGCCATGTAGAGTGGTTGATGTTGCCTCTGGCATTTCTCTTGAGGTTGTTGAGCAGTGAAAATCATATTGATTGTTCCATGGTTTAGTCGAAAGTCACATTGGCATTCCAGAACAATTTCTTCAGGGAGAGAGATTGCAGTTAGCGAGGATTAGGGCAATGATCTTCCCGGCGATGTAGAGTAAGGATACTCATTGGCACTTTTCACAGTCTGCTTTTTCACCATCCTTGAAGATGGTGGTGATGATGGCAACCTGAAGTTGGCAGAGATTTCTTGCCAGTCCCAGATTTTCAGCAACAGCTGATGGAGATAAAAGATGATCTCTTCTCCTCCAAGTTTGGAAATCTCCATTGGAACCTGGCCCACTCGTGCGGCTTTTCCATTCTTCACGTGTTTAATGGTGACATTGAATTCATCCAGGCTTGGTGGGAGTCCAAGATCATCTTTGATGGGGAGTTGGGGGATTTCCTCAAACACATCCTTATCATGTATTGTATCATAGAGCAGTACAGCACAGAACAGGCCCTTCGGCCCTCAATGTTGTGCCGAGCCATGATCACCCTACTCAAACCCACGTATCCACCCTATACCCGTAACCCAACAACCCCCCCTTAACCTTACTTTTATTAGGACACTACGGGCAATTTAGCATGGCCAATCCACCTAACCCGCACATCTTTGGACTGTGGGAGGAAACCGGAGCACCCGGAGGAAAGCCACGCACACAGGGGGAGGACGTGCAGACTCCACACAGACAGTGACCCAGCCGGGAATCGAACCTGGGACCCTGGAGCTGTGAAGCATTTATGCTAACCACCATGCTACCCTGCTGCATGGTTTAGGAGTTCTTTGAAGTGTTCTTTCCATCGAAGGCTGATGTTTTCTCAGTCTCTCAAAAGGGTTCTGTTGGTTTGAGGCTGAGGTTTTTGGGTTGATATATTGCCTTGGTGGCACAGAAAAATCCCCAGGTGCCATAATTGTTGATGAGGAGTTGCAGGTCCTTAGCTTTCTCAGTTCACATTATTATTTTGATTTCCCGAGTTCTTCTTTGTACCTCCAGGTGGTAGGTACCGGCCAGGTGGTAGAAGTTTCAGTAGGGGAGCATTTCGGGAACAGTGACCACAATTCAGTAAGTTTTAAAATGCTGGTGGATAAGGATAAGAGTGGTCCTAGGGTGAATGTGCTAAATTTGGGGAAGGCTAATTATAACAATATTAGACAGGAACTGAAGAACCTAGATTGGGGGCGGATGTTTGAGGGTAAATCAACATCTGACATGTGGGAGTCTTTCAAATGTCAGTTGAAAGGAATTCAGGACCGGCATGTTCCTGTGAGGAAGAAGGATAAATACGGCAAATTACGGGAACCTCGGAAAACGAGAGATATTGTAGGCCTCGTCAAAAAGAAAAAGGAGGCATTTGTCAGGGCTAGAAGGCTGGGAACAGACTAAGCCTGTGTGGAATATAAGGAAAGTAGGAAGGAACTTAAGCAAGGAGTCATGGGGGCTAGAAGGGACACAGAAAGTCATTGGCAAATAGGGTTAAGGAAAATCCCAAGGCTTTTTACACATACATAAAAAGCAAGAGGGTAGCTAGGGAAAGGGTTGGCCGACGAAAGGATCGGCAAGGTAATCTATGTGTGGAGTCAGAGGAAATGGACGAGGTACTAAATGAAAACTTTGCATCACTATTCACCAAAGAGAAGGAATTGGGGGATGTTGAGTCTGGAGAAGGGTGTGTAGATAGTCTGGGTCACATTGAGATCGAAAAAGACGAGGTGTTTGGCGTCTTGAAAAATATTAAGGTAGATAAGCCCCCAGGGCCTGATGGGATCTACCCCAGAATACTGAAGGAGGCTAGAGAGGAGATTGCTGAGGACTTGGCAGAAATCTTTGGATCCTCACTGTCTTCAGGTGATGTCCCGGAGGACTGGAGAACAGCCAATGTTGTTCCTTTGTTTAAGAAGGGTAGCAAGGATAATCCAGGGAATTACATGTCGGTGAGCCTTACGTCAGTGTTAGGGAAATTACTGGAGAGAATTCTTTGAGACAGGATCTACTCCTATTTGGAAGCAAATGGACGTATTAGTGAGAGGCAGCATGGTTTGTGAGGGGGAGGTCGTGTCTCACTAACTTCATAGAGTTTTCGAAGAGGTCAAAAAGGTGATTAATGCGGGTAGTAGCTGTTGTCTATATGGTCTTCAGTAAGGCCTTTGACAAGGTCCCTCATGGTAGACTGGTACAAAAGGTGAAGTCACACAGGATCAGGGGTGAGCTGGCAAGGTGGATACAGAACTGGCTACGTCATAGAAGGCAAAGAATCGTCATACGTCATAGAAGGCAAAGATCCAGCAGAGGGCAGCAGAGCAGAGCTACTGATCAGCTGTTCTGGGGAAATTTGCATACGTGCAGTGCGGTCAGCCTAAGTTGAAGGTGAATCTGCGAAGAAGACCCGAGGAGTTTGAGTGAAGGCAATCATCCAGCAGAGGGCAGCAGAGCAGAGCTACTGATCAGCTGTTCTGGGGAAATTTGCATACGTGCAGTGCGGTCAGCCTAAGTTGAAGGTGAATCTGCGAAGAAGACCCGAGGAGTTTGAGTGAAGGCAATCATCCAGCAGAGGGCAGCAGAGCAGAGCTACTGATCAGCTGTTCTGGGGAAATTTGCATACGTGCAGTGCGGTCAGCCTAAGTTGAAGGTGAATCTGCGAAGAAGACCCGAGGAGTTTGAGTGAAGGCAATCATCCAGCAGAGGGCAGCAGAGCAGAGCTACTGATCAGCTGTTCTGGGGAAATTTGCATACGTGCAGTGCGGTCAGCCTAAGTTGAAGGTGGTTTGTGGAGAGGCTGTTGGCAAGTGACAGTTAAACCTGAAACACTTTGTGAGTGTTTCCCACCCTACCTCCTCCTCTAACCAACCCCCCCACCCCACAGTGGTTGGGAAGCGGGAGCAGGGGCCTGTCGTGAAGGTGAGTGAGTGCCTTTAAATTTGCTTACCTTTCAGCGGGAGCAGGGTTTGAAGTAATATCAGGTAAGCTCTTCCTTTCTTTTTCTTTTTCTTGTTTTTTTTTAAATCTAGAGGTGATGTCAGGGAAGGCAGTACAATGCTCCTCCTGCAGAATGTTTGAGGTGAGGGACGCCGTCAGCGTCCCTGCTGATTTCATCTGTGGGAAGTGCACCCAACTCCAGCTCCTCAAAAACCGTGTTAGGGACCTGGAGCTTGAGCTGGATGAACTTCGGATCATTCGGGAGGCAGAGGGGGTCATAGATAGGAGCTTCAGGGAAGTAGTTACACCAAAGACTGGAGATAGATGGGTAACTGTAAGAGGGACTGGGAAGAAGCAGTCAGTGCAGGGACCCCCTGCGGTCGTTCCCCTGAGTAACAAGTATACCGTTTTGGATACTTGTGGGGGGGACGACTTACCAGGGGTAAGCCATGGGGTACAGGCCTCTGGCACGGAGTCTGTCCCTGTTGCTCAGAAGGGAAGGGGGGAAAGGAGTAGAACATTAGTAATTGGGGACTCAATAGTCAGGGGCATAGATAGGAGATTTTGCGGGAGCGAGAGAGACTCACGTTTGGTATGTTGCCTCCCAGGTGCAAGGGTACGTGATGTCTCGGATCGTGTTTTCCGGGTCCTTAAGGGGGAGGGGGAGCAGCCCCAAGTCGTAGTCCACATTGGCACTAACGACATAGGTAGGAAAGGGGACAAGGATGTCAGGCAGGCCTTTAGGGAGCTAGGATGGAAGCTCAGAGCGAGAACAAACAGAGTTGTTATCTCTGGGTTGTTGCCCGTGCCACGTGATAGTGAGATGAGGAATAGGGAGAGAGAGCAATTAAACACGTGGCTACAGGGGTGGTGCAGGCGGGAGGGATTCAGATTTCTGGATAACTGGGGCTCTTTCTGGGGAAGGTGGGACCTCTATAGACAGGATGGTCTACATCTGAACCTGAGGGGCACCAATATCCTGGGGGGGAGATTTGTTAGTGCTCTTTGGGGGGGTTTAAACTAATTCAGCAGGGGCATGGGAACCTGGATTGTAGTTTTGGGGTACGGGAGATTGAGAGTATAGAGGTCAGGAGCACAGATTTGACTTCGCAGGAGGGTGCCAGTGTTCAGGTAGGTGGTTTGAAGTGTGTCTACTTCAATGCCAGGAGTATACGAAATAAGGTAGGGGAACTGGCAGCATGGGTTGGTACCTGGGACTTCGATGTTGTGGCCATTTCAGAGACATGGATAGAGCAGGGACAGGAATGGTTGTTGCAGGTTCCGGGGTTTAGGTGTTTTAGTAAGCTCAGAGAAGGGGGCAAAAGAGGGGGAGGTGTGGCGCTGCTAGTCAAGGACAGTATTACGGTGGTGGAAAGGATGCTAGATGGGGACTCTTCTTCTGAGGTAGTATGGGCTGAGGTTAGAAACAGGAAAGGAGAGGTCACCCTGTTGGGAGTTTTCTATAGGCCACCTAATAGTTCTAGGGATGTAGAGGAAAGGATGGCGAAGATGATTCTGGAAAAGAGCGAAAGTAACAGGGTAGTTGTTATGGGAGACTTTAACTTTCCAAATATTGACTGGAAAAGATATAGTTCGAGTACATTAGATGGGTCATTCTTTGTACAATGTGTGCAGGAGGGTTTCCTGACACAATATGTTGACAGGCCAACAAGAGGCGAGGCCACATTGGATTTGGTTTTGGGTAATGAACCAGGCCAGGTGTTAGATCTGGAGGTAGGTGAGCACTTTGGAAACAGTGACCACAATTCGGTGACCTTTACATTAGTGATGGAAAGGGATAAGTATACCCCGCAGGGCAAGAGTTATAGCTGGGGGAAGGGCAATTATGATGCCATTAGACATGACTTAGGATGTGTTGGTTGGAGAAGTAGGCTGCAAGGGTTGGGCACACTGGATATGTGGAGCTTGTTCAAGGAACAGCTATTGCATGTTCTTGATAAGTACGTACCAGTCAGGCAGGGAGGAAGGGGTCGAGCGAGGGAACCGTGGTTTACCAAAGAAGTGGAATCTCTTGTTAAGAGGAAGAAGGAGGCCTATGTGAAGATGAGGCGTGAAGTTTCAGTTGGGGCGCTTGATAGTTACAAGGAAGCGAGGAAGGATCTAAAGAGAGAGCTGAGACGAGCAAGGAGGGGACATGAGAAGTCTTTGGCAGGTAGGATCAAGGAAAACCCAAAAGCTTTCTATAGGTATGTCAGGAATAAAAGAATGACTAGGGTAAGAGTAGGGCCAGTCAAGGACAGTGGTGGGAAGTTGTGTGTGGAGGCTGAGGAGATAAGCGAGATACTAAATGAATACTTTTCGTCAGTATTCACTCAAGAAAAAGATAATATTGTGGAGGAGAATGCTGAGACCCAGGCTATTAGAATAGATGGCATTGAGGTGCGTAGGGAAGAAGTGTTGGCAATTCTGGACAAGGTGAAAATAGATAAGTCCCCGGGGCCAGATGGGATTTATCCTAGGATTCTCTGGGAAGCCAGGGAAGAGATTGCTGAGCCTTTGGCTTTGATTTTTAGGTCATCATTGGCTACAGGAATAGTGCCAGAGGACTGGAGGATAGCAAATGTGGTCCCTTTGTTCAAGAAGGGGAGTAGAGATAACCCCGGTAACTATAGGCCGGTGAGCCTAACGTCTGTGGTGGGTAAAGTCTTGGAGAGGATTATAAAAGATACAATTTATAATCATCTAGATAGGAATAATATGATTAGGGACAGTCAGCATGGTTTTGTGAAGGGTAGGTCATGCCTCACAAACCTTATCGAGTTCTTTGAGAAGGTGACTGAACAGGTAGACGAGGGTAGAGCAGTTGATGTGGTGTATATGGATTTCAGTAAAGCGTTTGATAAGGTTCCCCACGGTCGTCTATTGCAGAAAATACGGAGGCTGGGGATTGAGGGTGATTTAGAGATGTGGATCAGAAATTGGCTAGTTGAAAGAAGACAGAGAGTGGTAGTTGATGGGAAATGTTCAGAATGGAGTTCAGTTACGAGTGGCGTACCACAAGGATCTGTTCTGGGGCCGTTGCTGTTTGTCATTTTTATAAATGACCTAGAGGAGGGCGCAGAAGGATGGGTGAGTAAATTTGCAGACGACACTAAAGTCGGTGGAGTTGTAGACAGTGCGGAAGGATGTTGCAGGTTACAGAGGGACATAGATAAGCTGCAGAGCTGGGCTGAGAGGTGGCAAATGGAGTTTAATGTGGAGAAGTGTGAGGTGATTCACTTTGGAAAGAATAACAGAAATGCGGAATATTTGGCTAATGGTAAAATTCTTGGTAGTGTGGATGAGCAGAGGGATCTCGGTGTCCATGTACATAGATCCCTGAAAGTTGCCACCCAGGTTGATAGGGTTGTGAAGAAGGCCTATGGTGTGTTGGCCTTTATTGGTAGAGGGATTGAGTTCCGGAGCCATGAGGTCATGTTGCAGTTGTACAAAACTCTAGTACGGCCGCATTTGGAGTATTGCGTACAGTTCTGGTCGCCTCATTATAGGAAGGACGTGGAAGCTTTGGAACGGGTGCAGAGGAGATTTACCAGGATGTTGCCTGGTATGGAGGGAAAATCTTATGAGGAAAGGCTGATGGACTTGAGGTTGTTTTCGTTAGAGAGAAGAAGGTTAAGAGGTGACTTAATAGAGGCATACAAAATGATCAGAGGGTTAGATAGGGTGGACAGCGAGAGCCTTCTCCCGCGGATGGAGGTGGCTAGCACGAGGGGACATAGCCTTAAATTGAGGGGTAATAGATATAGGACAGAGGTCAGAGGTGGGTTTTTTACGCAAAGAGTGGTGAGGCCGTGGAATGCCCTACCTGCAACAGTAGTGAACTCGCCAACATTGAGGGCATTTAAAAATTTATTGGATAAGCATATGGATGATAAGGGCATAGTGTAGGTTAGATGGCCTTTAGATTTTTTCCATGTCGGTGCAACATCGAGGGCCGAAGGGCCTGTACTGCGCTGTATCGTTCTATGTTCTATGTTCTAATAGCAATGGAAGGGTGCTTTTCTAATTGGAGGGCTGTGACTAGTGGTGTTCTGCAGGGATCAGTGCTGGGACTTTTGCTGTTCGTAGTATATGTAAATGATTTGGAGGAAAATGTTACTGGTCTGATTAGTAAGTTTGCAGATGACACAAAGGTTGGTGGAATCGCAGAGAGCGATGAGGACTGTCAGAGGATACAGCAGGATTTAGATCGTTTGGAGACTTGGGCGGAGAGATGGCAGATGGAATTTAATCCGGACACATGTGAGGTAATGCATTTTGGAAGGTCTAATGCAGGTAGGGAATATACAGTGAATGGTAGAACCCTAAAGAGTATTGAAAGTCAGAGAGATCTAGGTGTACAGGTCCACAGGTCACTGAAAGGGGCAACACAGGTGGAGAAGGCAGTCAAGAAGGCATACGGCATGTTTGCCTTCATTGTCCGGGGCATTGAGTATAAGAATCGGCAAGTCATGTTACAGCTATATAGAACCTTAGTTAGGCCATACTTGGAGTATAGTGTTCAACTCTAGTCTCTACACTACCAGAAGGATGTGGAGGCTTTAGAGAGGGTGCAGAAGAGATTTACCAGGATGTTGCCTGGTATGGAGGGTATTAGCTATGAGGAGCGGTTGAATAAACTCGGTTTGTTCTCACTGGAACGACGGAGGTTGAGGGGCGACCTGATAGATGTCTACAAAATTATGAGGGGCATAGGCAGAGTGGATAGTAGAGACGTTTCCCCAGGGTAGAGGGATCAATTACTAGGGGGCGTAGGTTTAAGGTGCAAGGGACAAGGTTTAGAGGAGATGTACGAGGCAAGTTTTTTACACAGAGGGTAGTGGGTGCCTGGAACTCGCTGCCGGAGGAGATGGCGGAAGCAGGGACGATAGTGACATTTCAGGGGCATCTTGACAAATACATTAATAGGATGGGAATCGAGGGATACGGACCCAGGAAGTAGAGAAGATTTTAGTTTAGTCGGGCAGCATGGTCGGCACGGGCTTGGAGGGCTAAAAGGCCTGTTACTGTGCTGTACTTTTCTTTGTTCTTTGTTCTTTGTACCTCTGCCTTTGCTGTTTGATGAGTTCTCCTCTTTGCCTTGCTGGTTATGTCATTTTTCCAGGTGTGGAGAGATTTCCTCTTTTGTCAATGGGTTCTTGGATGGTGTGGTCATTCTCATCGAGCTAGTCTTGGTCTTGTAGCCGATGGTTTCTTCACAGCTTGAAGATGGTTGTCTTCAGCTCTTTCCAGTTTTGCACCACTCCATTAGAATGAACACTTTGGAGATTTTGGAGAAATCATTGTTGGAAGTTCACGAGCAAGCTTAACTCTTGAAGCTGCTCAACGTAGATCTTTTTTCTGAGCTGTTCTTCATCGTCCGTGGCTTCAGGAAGTTTGATGGGCATAGAGGAATGGATCAGATGGTCTTTCCAGCAATCATGTGCACTAGTCATCACTTTGATGATGAGGGCATCCTCACGGTCTCAGGATCAGATGACGATGAAGTCAATCATATGCTAGTGCATTGATTGTGGATGTCTCCAGGAAGTCTTGAACTTGTCTTTTTGGTGGAATAGTGGGATGGTAATCACAAGCTGGTGTTCCATGCATTTGGTGAGCAGGAAAACCCTATAGGATTTGCAATTCCCAACTTCTTTCTTTCCCATCATTTCCTTTCCAAATTTGGGAGTCCTTTCCAACCCTGGCATTGAAGTCCCCAAGCAGGATGATCTTATCATCCTGAGGAATGTTGGAGAGTGTGGTGTCCAGGGTGGAGTTGAAGTCATCTTTGGACTCATCAAGGGTTGGGGCAAAGGCACTCATGACCATTCCTGCTGGTTCTTGGCATGGTGTGGGAAAAGATTCATGAGGCAGTTGTTGATGCCGACAGGGAGCTCCGTGAGTCAGTTGGCGAGTTTGTTTTTGATGGTGAATCCAATTCCATGCATCCTCGGCTGATCCTCAAATTTTCCTCTCCAGATGAAGATGTAGCAACCTTCTTCCCTCAGCTGCCCATGCCTGCTTTCCGGTCTCTTGCAGGGCAAGGACATCAATATTGAAATGCCCAGGTTCACAGGCAACTAGGGAATATCTCCATTTCCGTTGATTGTTTTGGTCAATGTCCATGAGGGTTCGTACATTCCAGGTTACGAAATTGAGCAGCAAGGGAACTTCAATGACTGGGGATTTCCCAACAGCTGTAGCCTCATTTGCCATCACAGCTATTGATATCTTATGTGTATCTTCTACCTGATCTGCACCTTGAGGGTTTGGTTCGGATTGCGCTTTTTCTGGTTCCGTCCCTTTGACGTTACCATCATGGGTGACCCTTCCAGGAGTTTTAGACTCTCTGGATCAACAGAGCGCTCAAGCCTCTCCACCATGCCAAGGTGGCAATCCACGAAAGATAATCTCCATCCATATGTGTGTAAAGCAGAATAAAGTACCGATCAGATACCAAGTCTTGGTTTTGCATTAATGGTCCTGGTGCGCCGCAGTTTTCTCCAAAACGTTCAAATATCCAGGTTTCCACCTTCCCTAGCTTTCACACAGCTTCACCGTCTCCCTGCATATTCCCTCCCTTCAGTCTTCGCTCTTTATATTCCACTTTTACTGTTGGGTCATATCAGCAAACAAATGAACCTTTTGCCATGCGCCACATTCTGTCAATCTGCACTGAGACGCTCCCACATGAGCAAGCGAAAGTCCTTCTCACCGGCATCAGAACCTTAAGGGAATCATTGAGTGATGGCAGAATATTGACAGCGGTGTCCTCCAGCTGAAATTTGCATTTCTAGAAGTAGCACCAATCAATGCGGAGGATATTGGCAAACAAGTTTGGTTGCGCCGTGGCACGCTACCAAACTTCTCATTTGACAATCAGCGCATGATTAGTTGCTCTCTGTGGATTAGGTTTTGCATACTTGAGATATGCTCGTTAGCTTCCAGGGAAGTAGGATCAGTAAGTTTGAGGATGACACAAAGATTTTCCAGGTGGTTAACAATGAGGTTGAGTGTCTTGGGTTACAGGAAGATATAGGTGGGATGGTCAAATGGGCAGATAAGTGGCAGATGGAATTTAATCCTGAAAAGTGTGAGGTTTGGAAGGAATCATTTAACAAGAAAGTATACTATGAGAGGTTTGACACTGGGAAGTTCTGAAGAACAAAGGGAACTTGGCGTGTTTGTCCATAGATCTCTGAAGGCAGAAGGGCAAGTTAATAGGGTGGTGAAAAAGGCATATTGGATACTCGCTTTTATCAATTGGGGCATAGATTACAAAAACAGGGAGGTCATGATGGAGCTGTATAGAACTTTGGCGAGTCCGCAGCTGGAATACTGTGTGCAATTCTGGTCACCACATTATAGGATGGATATAATTGCACTGGCCCGGGGGGGGGGGGGGGGGGGGGGGGGGGGGGGGTGGCTGCAGTGAAGATTCATCAGAATGTTGCCTGGGATGGCAAGTTATAAAGAGATTGGATAGGCTTGGGTTATTTTCACTGGAGCAGAGAAGACAGACGGTTGACCTGATTAAGGTGCACAAGATTATGAGGGGCATGGACAGAGTGGATAGGGAGCAGCTGTTCCCCTTAGTTGAAGGGTCAGTTATGAAGGGACACGGGTTCAAAGTGTGGGGCAGGAGGTTTAGGGGGGATTTGAGGAAAAACCTTTTTACGCAGAGGGTGGTGACGGTTTGGAATGCACTGCCTGGGAGGGTGGTAGAGGTGGGATGCCTCACATCCTTAAATCCTGGATAAGTACTGGCCAAATGCTGACATGTGGAATTAGGTGGGCAGGTCAGGGCCTTTCATGCCTCAGTGCAGACTCGATGGGCTGAAGGGCCTCTTCTGCACTATAGCATTCTGTGATTCTGACTGCCTGAAAAAGTCTATTTCATTGTTAGAAGAAGATGAGCCCATCGTGACAATGAAATAGACAATGGATTGCAGCCCGCCAGCGGGATCTACCCACCCCATCATTGTCAATGGGATTTCCCAGTGACAACACCCCTCATTGCCGGGCAACACATGCGCCGTCGTGTGACTGGTATATCCCACGTGAACAGCTGGTAAATCCCGTCCGTTGTGTGCAAATGCCCATGAAATAAACACGGCTTTTAAATGGTCCCACAACTCAGTATCTGCCAACATGTGATAATAAGGCTATTATGTTGCTACAGGTTCTCAAATCAACATCCACTTGGAGTCCACACCCTCACACCGAGAAACCATTGCAAAGGGCAACCGCCCTAGCCTCAGAGCTCGGAACAAGGGGCAGGTTCATGTCGATGGAGGAATGAGGATTGGAATCCAACTGCCTCTTTTTCTTTCTTCTCGTCTTTTGACATTTTCTATTCTGAGCTGAGGAACAAGCCTGCCTTTCCAATTGCAAAAACAAATAATTCTCCACTGATTCTGCAGTTGGTTGCTGAGTCTAAGATTACAGACGATTTCAAGAGAGTGGAGAAGTCTCTACTGCTGTTGACTTGACCTCCAAATTACTGTTGTAAGATATGGTTCCTGCTGTTACTTGCAATCCACAAGAAAAATATCTCGCAGTCTGATGTGCCTTTCACGGTCAATTTTCACAATAGATTGTTCCAGCAATTATTGCAACACAACAGGAATCCAGGATATCTTCCAGACTGACATAGCTTTTTGATCAATTGTCACCAGGCATTATCATGCCAATTGAGCACGAAAGGCTGGAAAATGCCTTTCTTGTGGAGAGCAAATAACTACTCGAACAATATATCCTCAACAAGTACAAATAATTAATATGCTGTCTCAGATTTCACGTGAGCAAATGCCTTCCTGTTAATGAAGGAGGGAAGATCAAGCCAGCCCTTGGCACTCTTACACACTTTTCTCATGCCCAACTGGTCAGTGGTATTAATCAGCAGAAACCCCAGAAAAGTCCAAACTATTATTTCCTTGGACAATAATTATAATTTAAGCTGAAGGCAACTAAAAGAAAGTGAAAGGAAAAAATAGGAACAATTAAATTATTTTAATGAAGGCCAGAGATGGAAAAAAGTCATTTATTTTCTTAATCTATGGCATTTCTATTTGTACTGTGCAACTAGCATTTTCATAAAGCACCATGTAAAGAATCAGGAGGTGATTTTGGTCAAGATTTCCCCTGTATCTTCAAATAATATTTGTTCGGATCTGGATGAGAACCCAACTATATTCACATTTTGTAAAACTTGTGAGGAGAGGCAACTGCACCACGGAAGTGATAACACTGACCAAAAGGTATATTTTATGTCAATACAAACTTTAATTTAAACACAGAATGAAACACATTAGCAACACTAAATAGCTTTACAGATAACAGAACAGTTCATCCGTTAAGGGGAAAAATTTGACTTACTCCCTGCACCTGATACTGTTGATTTCAATTAAGCAAACCAATATAGTTCAAAAAGCACTGATAAATAAAGTTAGCAATAAGGTATACCTGCTTTCCTCTATGCAGAACCTTTGGAGAGAACCTTTTAGGAGAAAACTGAAAGATACTTTTTGGCAGACTAAAATCCAATAGCAAATTGAAACTACAGACAGATCTGGCTCCTCTCCTTAATTACATTGTCTATATATAAAACATTCTTCTACAAAACATTACAAGGCATTCTTCTGTCTACTCCCACAAGATGTCCCATGACATGGTTAGCCAGGATCAAATATAATGGGCTGGATTCTCCGGTTGCCGACGCCAAAATTGCATTCAGTAAATGGCTGGAGAATCCAAGGTTCCGACAGAATCGGGGGCAGTGCCGCTTTCGCGAAGCTCCGCACCCTCCAAAGTGGCATACTCTAGGAGTAGGCCGTACCACGTATTGATGGCTTCAACACATTGCCTGAGGCCCACCACCCAATGCTCCGCTCCCGACTGGCTGACTTCCCGACAGCATGGGTCTCTCATGGTCTCACCCGTCGGGAACTCGGCATGGTGGCTGCAGATTCAGTCCAGCGCCAGCAGTCGAGGGAATGCCGATCCGCAGGCAGGGGGGACATTATTTGGGGCTGGGGCACTGTGTGGGGGTGGTCCGAAGGCATGCAAACCGCCCGAAGGGGGGGGAATATTTTGCCTTGCACATGCGCGACCACGGGCCCGGCAATTCTCGCGGGCGTATCGGCTGCTAGAGCCGGGTGCTCTACGCTGCCATCCTGCTAGCCCCCAGCAAAATGGGGAATTGGTGGCCGTTTTGCGGCAGTTGTTCTAGCGTAAAATGCCACAGTTCCCACGCCAGCGTGGGGCATAGCCCCAGAATCGGAGAATCCAGCCCAATATCTCCCATAAATAATCTATGCGCAGGGACCCTCAAAACCCAAACAATATTTTGTTAGCCATCTATCTGTAAACAAAAGCTTCTTAAATTTATCAGCAGAACACACCTGCTGCAAAAATCAAGGATTATCTCATTTGCACGAACTGCATCACAGTTTTAGTAAATGTACTTTCTGTTTCTTAAACCCAGGTTTTTTTAATAACATTATTGCAGCAAATATTAAATATAACCATTTCTTACATTCATCACACATCATATGCCTTTAATTTATGAATTTGTGATTCAAATGCACATCGGAACCTCTGATAAAGCCACATTGTTACACATTTCAATGACACAATGTCCATAGATATTGGGAACAATGAGTATGAATTGAATTGTTATGAGCGTCAAACCATCTCTGAAGCCACACGCACTTGTGGATTTGTAAAGGGAGTCAATAAGCAAATATATAGCCCTGGTTCATTTCCGAGCCCTGCTCCAGAGATCTAATCCATGCTGACACTCCAATGCAGAATGAGTGCTGCAGTGGCAGGGTAGCTGTTTGGATGAGGCATTAAACCGAGATCACACTTGCCCTCTTGGGTCAATGTAAGAAATCTATTGCACAATTCAAAGAATGGATGCTTTATTTTCCACTGTGTGCAACTCAGTATTCATTTTGAGTTTGTACCTTTCCAAGAAATTCACAGGACACAGATTGGAGTTGGCTTCGAAGGCTATTTGTCAAAAATCAATATATAAAAATAAAACATATAACCTGCGTATGCTGGCTGGAGAATGTGCAACTTTATGCAGACTGTCATAGCTTGAGATCACAAAGGCGAATGCTTTGTTTAAAAGAAGGAACTTCTTTATGTCATTAAATAACAAAGTTTAACAATAACAATAATAACTATGAAAACAGAAGCTCGTGTAAAACAAGTCTTGCTTACAGGTCCTCTTTTGCTAGCTGAAAAAGCGTGCACAAAGCACGCACACGCTCAGAATCCTCAACAAACGCCAGTAAAACAATTCCACAGGAGAAAGGCTTATAAGAACACTCTGTACTCACAATGACACTCTGTAACACTGGCAATGAAGAGAAATATTGTGAGCACTATGTTCTCCTCTCACGTAAAGATTGTTATTATTTACTTTTTAATAGACACCTTTATCCATAATTAAAAGTATTTATATTAATTTCAAATTCTATTTTCTCTTAAAGTTTCAATAAAAATAAGAAATAGTAAGATAAAGAAAATGTTCACTCAGTGAGGATCCACTGAGAGCATGTCCATTTTTGAGTAAGACAGGGAGGAGTGAAAGTGATGTGCAGAGTGAGCATTGCAAATCAACATTCTCGGTTTATAATAATGGAAAGGCAGACATAAACAATCATATTCAAATGAAAAAACACAACGCTACGGTTGAATCTGGAAGGAGCAAAATTGCAAACTTTTTTTGCGGGTAGTTCCTGGTGTTATAAAAGTCAAACTTACCTTAATATTGTGTGGGCTAATCCAGATTTTAATTGTAATCTATTAATTGCTTTTAAATATGCAACCATGCTTTTAATTATTTGACATTAATGAATGTAAGCTGGTTGTGGTGGCGTTCTGTGGCAATGCTTATCTCATGGTGGTACAAGACGGAGTGGTGAGGAAGAGGTTTTGACTGTGAAACATCCTCTTCTCGCCCCACGATGCAGGAATTACACCAATTGTTGGCATGCACCTAGAGATAGTCCCCGGAAGAGGGCAGATACTACCATGGAGGTCTTGAATGACCAGGGCGGGGTTAATATTCCAATCAGACATTCTAATTTAAAGCCTTATATACCATGGTCTAGGATCAGGAAGGTGTATAGGGACACAGCCCTCCTGGACATTGGTACTGCAGTGTGGAGAGTGATTTGGTCAGTCATTCCAAAGTTGCACTTAGCGATCTGTTAAAGGACTGACCACCTGAGATGGACCCGAGCTCATGGGATCCCGAGTAAAATGGTGTTCAAGTTGTTTTTATGCCCTTGGTATGAAGAATATAGACAAAGGATTTTAGACAGTTGAGAGTGGAGGTTGGGAACTACACCTCCAGTCAAACCTCTGACTTCCCATGCATGCACAGACAGGGAGTGGGCTGCACAGGCGCAGTTCTGTAATGTAAGTTATTTGACCTTAAGACAGGCCCAGAGTGCTTCTGCAGGAAGAAAAATGGTGTGACAATTTGGGTCATGTGACTGAAAGCAGGATGCCACTGAAGGCATATATTCCAGACAGGGAAGAGAAGACTGGGAGAGGTCCAGGCAGGGAGAGGGGATAGGGAAAGATCCCAATTTGGTGATAAAGAAAGGAGCCAAGGAACAGGTTTGAAACAGGAAAAGTATTGCAGGGAGCAGACTTTAAGTCTTAAAGGCATTAAGAAGACAGAGGAATGTTTATGACTCTGTGCTGTGGGCAGTTTGGGCAACGTTACCCCTTTGAAGCAGTGGTGTTCTGCTCAACGTGGCTGAAGAGCTGAAGTTGTATTTGTGAGTTGGTGCTTGAGTGCATACTTCGGAATCACAGGTGGCGAGCTTGATACCCTGGGCAGGATTCTCCGAGCCACGCGCCAGGCCGGAGAATCGCCGCAACCGCACCACGCCGCCCCGACGCCAGCACGCGATTCTCTGAGGAGCGGAGAATCGGCGTCATTTGCGCCAGCGCGTTTGGCACGGCGCCGGTTGCGGGCCGCTTTCCGCGGCCAGGCCGCCGATTCCCTGGCCTTCATGGGCCGAGCGGCCACACCACGCAGTCGGCAGGAACTCTGCACGCAGAGTCGAGGAGCGGCCTGTGTGTGTGTGTGGGGGGGGGGGGCTCCTTCACTGGGGGGGCCTCCGATGGGGTCTGCCCCGTGATCGGTGCCCACCGATCGGCAGGCCGGCCTCTCCAACCCCGGCCCTATTTTGTTACGCGGCCGGCCCTTGAACCCCCACGCCATGCTGCGTATGGCCGCTGGTTTGAGTATGTCCCCCGCGCATGCGCGGGTTGGTGCGGCGCCCAGTTGGCACCAGGAAGGGAGGCTGGTGAGGTGTGAACTGCTCCAGTGCCGTGCTGACCCCCTATGGGGGCCAGAATCGGTAGTGCCCACGCCCGTTTCACGCTGTCATGAAATGCGACGGCGTTTACGACGCCGTGGACACTCTGCCTCCATTTTGGAGAATCCCACCCCCTGTTTGGTGGACCGATGTTGATGCGATCCAAGTAACAGCAATTTTTGGAGAGAATTTCCAGGTTGGATCTTTGAATGTGAAGACTGGAATCCCTCATAAGAAGGATCAGATTTCAGTTAGTTGGTCAAGCTTAGTTGACTCACACAGTGTTACTAGTGTCTGGGTGGGTTGCTGAGAAATCCATAGAAGCTGGTCGGGATTCTCCCATACCCGGCGGGTCAGGGGGTCCCAGCGGTACGGAGTGGCGCGAACCACTCCGGCGACGGGCCGCCCCAAAGGTATCGCAGAGGCTGACATGGCCGGCGCGTAGGAAAAGAGTGCCCCCACGGCACAGGCCCGCCCGCGGATCAGTGGTCCCCGATCGCGGGCCAGGCCATCCCCACAGTGGCCAGATTGCCCCGTGCCCCCCCCTCCCCTCAGGACCTGGAGCCCGCCCGTGCCGCCAGGTCCCGCCCGTAAGGGACCTTGTCCAATTTACGCCGGCGGGACCTGCATATTATGAGCGGGACTTCTGCCCATCGCGGGTCGGAGAATTGCCGGGGGGTGGGGGGGGGGGGGGTGCTGCTGCGAGCGGCCGCCGACAGGCGCGGCGCGATTCCCGCCCCCGCCAAATCTCCGGTGCGGAGAATGCGGCGGCCTACAGGGGCAGGATTCATGCCTTCCCCCGGCGATTCTCCGACCCGGCGGGTGGTCGGAGAATCCCGCCCGTTGTTTTTGTTGCATCTCCCACTTACCGTATAATGTGGTGTGTTAAATCATTGTTGCTTGTTAATTCACAAATGCTGACCAAGTGTTTTGAATCTTAATTGTTGTCCACTTTAAACAAGGCGTCCTTGTCCTGAACAAGATTGCACCAAAACCTGGTGGTCTGGTCTAGGATTATAACAAAGGACAGGCTAAATTTAATAGGGCTGCAGTTGGTGGCATATTTGCATACCAACTTGCAAAACACAATCACAGCTTTCAGCCTCTGGATTACATCGATATTGATTCAAAAATTGTACGACGAAAAGTTCTACTGCGCCCGTACAAAGACCGAAGCTTTAGTCGCTAATGTATTAACGCCTAGAGCAACAGATGACCTGAAGAGTGACATGAACAACATCAATTATATATCTGTTTGGATTGATGCTTCCAATAAAAAAGCTGTGATGGTGATATCAATTGTCATCCATTATTTCATGTGCTGTGAGGGAGGGAAAGTGAACATTTTAGAATTCACCTAACCTCCGCTGTACTTTTTGAAGAAATACACCAGGCCCAGGGGAATCTTCAGGAAAAAGTGATTGGGTTTTGTGCTGACAACACAAACACCAACTTTGAGGAAAAGGTCAGAGCAGGAAAAAAACAGTTCTGCAAACTTAACAAAGTAATCCCTAATTGGAGTAGTGTGTGCAGCGCATACTATCCACAACACCACACAAACTGCTGCTGACAGCCATCCCCTGACACTGAGCCATTCATTTTCAAGATTTACAAACATTTCTGCGCCGTTTGAACAGATCAATTGAAAGAATACTGTAACTTGTTGTAAACAACAACACCTTCGCCATGATTATCCTCAATTCCTGGGCCCTGGAAGGCTGCGTATCTAGCCCTCTACTAAACTCCCTACACACACACGGCTGTGTGGCAAAATCTGATTCTAACTCCATCTACAGGTTTGCTGATGACACAACCATAGTGGGTTAGATCTCAAACAACGAGTACAGGGGGAGATCGAGAACCTAATGGCGTGGTGTAATTACAGCAATCTCTCCCTCAACGTAATAAAACTAAGGAGCTGGTCATTGACTTCAGGAAATGAAGTAACATACATACCCCTTTCTGCATCAATGGTGTCGAGATGGAGATGGTCGACAGCTTCAACTTCCTAAGAGTGCACATCACCAACAATCTTTCCTGGTCCACCCATGTCGACGCTATGACCAAGAAAGCACAGCAGCACCTTTTCTTCCTCAGGAAACTAAGGAAATTCGGCATGTCCACTTTAACTCTTACCAATTTTTACAGATGCATCACAGAAAGCATCTTATCTGGCTGCATCACAGCCTGGTATGGCAACTGCTCGGCCCAGGACCATAAGAAGCGACAGAGAGTTGTGAACACAGCTCAGTCCATCACGCAAAACCATTGACTCTGTCTCTCATCCATTGACACTGTCTACACCTCCCGCTGCCTTGGGAAAACGGGCAGCATAATGAAAGACCCCTCCCACCCAGAAAATCCATCGAGCAGGAGATACATAAGTCTGAGAACATGCACTAACAGGTTAAAAAACAGCTTCTTCCCTGCTGTTAACAGACCCCTGCATGACCCTCTTATGGACTGAACTGATCTCTTCACACATCTTCTAGGGGCAGCACGGTAGCACAAGTGGCTACCACTGTGGCTTCACAGCGCTGGGGTCCCAGGTTCGATTCCCCGCTGGGTCACTGTCTGTGCGGAGTCTGCATGTTCTCCCATGTCTGCGTGGGTTTCCTCCGGGTGCTCCGGTTTCCTCCCACAGCCCAAAGACGTGCAGGTTAGGTGGATTGGCCATGATAAATTGCCCTTAGTGACCCCCAAAAAAAAGGTTAGGAGGGGTTATTGGGTTACGGGGATAGGGTGGAAGTAAGGGCTTAAGTGGGTCAGTGCAGACTTGATGGGCCAAATGTCCTCCTTCTGCACTGTATGTTCTATATTCTCTACTGAGTAGTACTACACTCCGTATGCTCATCCAATACCTGTGTCTGTATATTTACATTGCGTATTTATGTATGTCCTATATGTTTCATATATGGATTGATCTGGCTGGACTGTACTCAGAACAATACTTTTCACTGTGCCTCGGTACATGTGACAATAAATAAATCAAATCAAATCAACCATGATGATTTGGAGTAGCAGCACGTGCTCATTGGCTTCCTCTGATGCTTGCGTTGATAGGATGTTAAAACTATTCCCAGCTCTGAAACACTTCCCACTCACAAGAAAAAGCCCCAAAGGCAATTGTAGCATTTTTTTGGAGTCCTGTTGGTGGAACCTGGTTCTGGTTTTTGTACAACCTCCTCCTCATTCAACTAAAGGAATGGGGAAACAAAATGCAAATGCAATTGGCATCACCCTGAAACCAGTAGAAAGGAGAGATGTGTGCTTCATGAGAGCTAAAGGTGAAGGAAGGGTCTTTTTTTTATCTCCCTGAGGGAGAAAGAAACAGCACTTGAAACTCAATTATGTTCAGTCATTCCATTAATAATTTATACAGATTTTAGGGACTTCTACGAGGAACTGTACCGGTCATTCATTGCTGCATTGTTTACCTGAATGAAGTGTGTGGGGGGCAGGGAAATGTCACTGAACTGCACACTTATTTTGCAGACACCCCTCAACAATGCCTCTGTTTGGGAAAATGTGGAAGGAGCTCGTCACAGTTTGTAATTTCACAAAGTTGCAAAAAAATAGGACATCAGTCGAACTCAGCTGCTTGATGAACTGGGCTATGTAAGAATATGGACGGATGAACATGCATCAAAGCAAAGAAATCCAGGTGCCGAGAATGTGAAATAAAAGCAGAAGCTGCTGGAAAAACACAGAGGCCAGGCAGCATCTACGGAGAGTGAAACAGAACTAACTCCACAGAGGCTGTCAGACCTACTGAGTTTTGCAACAGTTTGCGATTTGATTTTATACGAGATGGAATGAAGCGAAAAAGCCAACAGACGAACAGTGGGTAGAGAGCCTCATCCATTTTAAGAAACAAGGACATTGCAATCAAAAACAAATAAACCTGGAAGTACGGTGGCGCGGTGGATTAGCCCTGCTGCCTCACGGCGCCGAGGTCCCAGGTTCGATCCCAGCTCTGGGTCACTATCCGTGTGGATGTTGGACATTCTCCCCGTGTTTGCATGGGTCACGTCCCCATAACCCAAAGATGTGCAGGCCAGGTAGATTGGCCACGCTAAATTGCCCCTTAATTGGAAAAAATGAATTGGGTGTAAATTTATAAAAAACAAATAAACCTTATTGTCTGCAATCTCTGCCCGGATCAAAGCTGATCAAAGCTACGCTGAATTCCACAACCAACTGATGAAAAGCAGAAACGTGCTACAGACAATTCATTCCTCAGCAAGGAAAAAAATCAAATAATTAACTCTTCTGTCCTTGAGCTCGGTAAAACTCAATATAAAGTTTAGTTCAGTTACTAGTGGTGTACCGCAAGGATCTGTTTTGGGGCCACTGCTGTTTGTCATTTTTATAAATGACCTGGAAGAGGGTGTAGAAGGATGGGTTAGTAAATTTGCAGATGACACGAAGGTCGGTGGAGTTGTGGATAGTGCTGAAGGATGTTATAGGATACAGAGGGACATAGATAAGCTGCAGAGCTGGGCTGAGAGGTGGCAGATGGAGTTTAATGCGGAAAAGTGTGAGGTGGTTCACTTTGGAAGGAGTAACAGGAATGCAGAGTACTGGGCTAATGGCAAGATTCTTGGTAGTGTAGATGAACAGAGAGATCTCGGCATCCAGGTACATAAATCCCTGAAAGTTGCCACCCAGGTTAATAGGGCTGTTAAGAAGGCATATGGTGTGCTAGCCTTTATAAGCAGGGGGATTGAGTTTCGGAACCACAAGGTCATGCTGCAGCTGTACATAACTCTGGTGCGGCCACACCTGGAGTACTGCGTGCAGTTCTGGTCACGACATTATAGGAAGGATGTGGAAGCTTTGGAAAGGGTCAGAGGAGATTTACTAGGATGTTGCCTGGTATGGAGGGAAGGTCTTACGAGGAAAGGCTCAGGGAATTGAGGTTGTTTTCGTTAGAGAGGAGAAGGCTGAGAGGTGACTTAATAGAGACATATAAGATAGTCAGAGGGTTAGATAGGGTGGACAGTGAGAGTCTTTTTCCTCGGATGGTGATGACCAACACGAGGGGACATAGCTTTAAATTGAGGGGTGATAGATATAGGACAGATGTCAGAGGCAGTTTCTTTACTCAGAGAGTAGTAGGGGCGTGGAACGCCCTGCCTGCAATAGTAGTAGACTCGCCAACTTTAAGGGCATTTAAGTGGTCACTGGATCGACATATGGATGAAAATGGAATAGTGTAGGTCAGATAGGCTTCAGATGGTTTCACAGGTCGGCGCAACATCGAGGGCCGAAGGGCCCGTACTGCGCTGTAGTGTTCTATGTTCTATGTTCTATGTTCTAGTTTTAGCTAATTTAAGCTAAATGAGGTCAAGGTAGCTCTGGGTGCAAACAAAATCTTCCACTATTAGCTATCATAAAATCCTTACTGTGCAGAAGGAGGCCATTCGGCCTATCAAGTCCATGCCGACCCCTTGAAAGAGCATCCTATCTAGACACACTCAATCCCCGCAACCCAACAACCCTATCCAACCCTTTGATATGTTTGCTAGTTTAAAATCAAACTTCTCAAAGTGGTGCACGTGAAAGTGGACCTGGGCCCTCGGGAGGCCATATACGGGGTGTGTCGGACCAGCCGGGGTTGGAAACGGGTGTGGAGGCAGATGTTGTAGCCTTTGCCTTGTTGATCGCCCAAAGGCAGATCCTGTTGAGATGGAGATGAACCTCCCCACCCTGAACCCTGGCATGGCGGGGGAACCTGCTGGAATTCCTGACTCTTGAGAAGGTCAAATTTGAACTGAGGGGAAGGATGATGGGGTTCTACAATTCATGGGCGTTATTCGTGAATTGGATTACAGCGAACATTGGGGGGGACGTTGGGTGGGTTGGGGGGAGGAGGACCGTATGTGTTAATGATGACCATCGGTGATTCCTGATTCCTTTTTATTATTTGTTTATGTTAACACTGGGGCTGCTGTTTGAGAGTTTGGTGGGAGGATGGGATCGTTGTTATTGATATGGGGATTGACATTACGTTCATTACAGGGGCAGCATGGTAGCATAGTGGTTAGCACAATTGTTTCACAGCTCCAGGGTCCCAGGTTTGATTCCCGGCTTGGGTCACTGTCTGTGTGAAATCTGCACGTTCTCCCCGTGTGTGCGTGGGTTTCTTCCGGGTGCTCCGGTTTCCTCCCACAGTCCAAAGATATGCAGGTTAGATGGATTGAACATGCTAAATTGCCCTTAGTGTCCAAAATTGCCCTTAATGTTGGGTGGGGTTACTGGGTTATGGGGATAGGGTGGAGGTGTGCGGTTGGGTAGGGTGCTCTTTCCAAGAGCCGGTGCAGACTCGATGGGCTGAATGGCCTCCTTCTGCACTGTAAATTCTATGAAATTCTATGTTACTGATTATTGTTTATTGTTGGTGGTGCAAATTTGGGAGAAAATGTGAAAAAGGAGGAGAATAAAACTATTTTGAAAAAAAAATCAAACTTCTGGCTCAAAACATCCATTGCAAATGTGAGCAAATGAAAATAAACAAGGTTTTTAAATAGAGATAAATCTTACTATGGAGCATTGCGCAGTAAGGTTACGGTAAAAGATTCTGGCTGGGATCTTGTGACAAAGAAACTGAGGCAGAAGCATCATTGAAACAAAGGTCTGTGGTCCATAGCTACTGCCTTCTGAGTTTGCCAACTCTGGTTGGACATATTCCAGGAGATGTTATTACATAAGCTCTTACCTGCAACTGCACCTCCACCCATCCCTGCCAAGTCTCCTGCAATTGGTCGGCCAATATGTCAATCATCAGAGATCCCCACTTTCAGGCATTTCACTATGTCTCACAGTTTTAACTTTTGAAGATCTGATTGTCGTATTATTCACCCTGGGGAAACAGGGACTGCAACACGATGCAGATAAATGATAAAGCATACACCAAAGGTAGGCGTCGGTTCAATAAGATTTATTGAACTTCAGTAACGAAGCACACAGCTGCCTGTGGGTTGACTCTCTACTACTCTAAGTAAACTAACTCTAACTACCTAAACCAGGCTTGCTCTGATCCACGTGTAGAAAGTGTTGAATGATTTGTACACCCTGACTGTCACTACAGTTGTCACCAGTGGAAAGAGGCAGACTGCTGATGCCTCGTGTGTTTTATAGTTGGAAGCCCCCCCCCCCCCCCCCCCCCCCCCACCCCACTCTGGTGTTCTGTCTGGTGATTGGTTGCGTTCTGTTCTGTATGTTGATTGGCTCACCTGGGTGTCTGTCACTGCCTGCTTTTACCTCATGATCTGCATGGGTGCATATTATGACACTGATCACCTGAAATATCATCGGCTTTGCAATGGGTATATTTCACTATCTGCACTTGGTCAAGCACTTGGCATTCCTCCAGACAAATCTACCCCCATTCGAAGAAATGTTGTTTACGATGTTACAGTGCCAACTTCTGTTAATGTCAGGAAGTGTCTGCTCAACCCAGACAAGAGGGCAAATGATGAACTGTCTTATGCATTTTCCCCAAAAGCTGGAGGACTTTTGTTTGATGTTGTGTATTGCACTGAGAGAAACTCGCCAGGTAGTCATTGGCTAACTTTATTTATACTCCCTCAACAGAACAGAGAGGGCAGAGGACAAATCTATAATATATTATACTTGAGGAAGATCTAAAACAAAGTAAAGGTTTGTACTCTCAAGGACATAACAAAGTAGACACGCATGATGGATGAATGATGAAAAGCAGCCAGCACGAGCTGACTGAAAGAAATCTGTTTCGCAGCACACTCTGTCAAAGAATTGCATTTTAGACAAAGGACCAGCTGACAAGTCATGGAACAAAAATTATTCAAGGCTTGGCAGAGGACAGCCATTCTGTAATGTGATATTAGTTAAGAACTCAAGATACCATTACATATGCATATAATTGTTGGTGCTGCTGGATGATGAGTGAAAGTGCAAAGGTTGAATAGTAAATCAAAGGCAAAAATTGAAGAAGAAAAATATTATTGCTAGGTGTAAACCCCACCCCTCCACCCGCCTGGTAGAATTGAAAGACCTACCCAGTGCTTCTCTGACTGATCTGTTTATACTGCAGCTAAAGACCACACATTACAAAACAGCAGGTTCTTACAGGCAGGGCACTGGTGTCCACACTGGGTGTGATGAGTCATTGACAAACATCAACTGCTGCTGGAGGATCATTAACTTGGTGAATGACGCTCTTTGGTCTGCCAGGAACTTGTTGATCTTCCAGTGCAAAGAACTGTCCTCGACTGAGTGTTGCAGACTGGCACATTCCATGGTCCAGGACTATGTGCTGAGGGACGCACTCAAGCTTGAGGTAGCCACCACCAAGGCACAATGGGGAAAGGCCACTGTGTAAGGCCTTTCACCCAATATACACTGAGGGTCTGGGAACCATGTGAAACCCATCAAATTGTGCTTAATTCTAACCGTAACTGTGTTGAAACACCACAGAGTGTAACATGACCAATGTATGTAGTTTGAAAAGAATTCTACTCTCTGTCATGGAAATATTGAAATGTATGTAATGTTCTCATTACTGAATTGAAGCACCTCAGAGTGCATCTGGATCTCTGGAGAAAATGTGAATATCATTGCACTTTCCTGTTATAACAATTTGAAATGTTTTTGTAATGTTTGTCTCAGAGGCTTAATGAATAAAGTACATTAATAAATAAATAAAGTACATTTTTGCAACAATGATAAAATACCCTAGGCCTAATCAAGGAAGCATGTGTGCTTTCTCCAAAAAACCAAACATGGTGAGGAAAACAGGTAAAGAGTGAGGTGAGTTTTGATTTTTTGTTTGTTTCCTTTGGGCCCAGGAGAAGAGGATTGCTTTCCTGGATCCCATGCGGAGGAAAATCTTACAGTTAACCCTGTCCCAGGCTTCCTCTATTCTCTCTTGATGGGAATTCCCTTCAATAGATATACCTTGTCAAGGGAGCTAAGCCCCCGGACGTCTGGATCCTTCATGCTGGCCAGGCAGCAAATACAACTGAGAAGCAGAAGCTAAAAGTTCTTTTTTTAAAAAACATTCCAATTAAGGGGCAATTTAGTGTGGCCAATCCACTTACCCTGCACATCTGTTGGTTGCAGGCATGAGACTCATGCAGGCACGGGGAGAATGCGCAACATCCATACCGACAGTGACCCATGGGCAGGTCCTCAGAAACTGAGCCAGCAGTTTTAACCACTGCGCCACCGTGCCACCCACTAAATGACCCTTTGAGTCTTAAAAATGCAAGCTGGTTGCTTGCCGTGCACAGTGCCCAGCCCGCACCACCCCAGCCGAAGTGTAAATCAAAGATTGTTGCTCATATAGGGGGCGATTCTCCCAAATGGAGCCCAAGTGTTCGCGCCATCGTGAACGCCGTCGCATTTCACAACGGCATGAAACGGGCACGGGGGCGACTGATTCTGGCCCCCACAGGGGGCCAGCACAGTGCTGGAAGCGATTCACGCCGCTCCAGCCTCCCTTCCTGGCGCCAAATGGGCGCCACACCAACCCGCGCATGAGCAGTTCTGCCGCGCCAACCTGTGCGGGGGACTTTTTCAGCCGCTGGCCCCGACTCAACATGGCGTCGGTGTTCAAGGGCTGGGGCCGCGCAGGAACGTAGGCCCGGGGGGGCAGGAGAGGCTGGGCCGCCGATCGGTGGGCCCCGATCGCGGGCCAGACCCCATCGGAGGCCCCCCCCCTCCCCCCCGGTGAAGGATCGCTTTTCCCTGCCCCACAGGCCACCCCCCCGACCCCTGGCGCAGAGTTCCCGCCGGCAGCGACCAGGGGTGAACGGTGCCAGCAGGACTCTGTCGTATCCGTGCGGCCGCTTGGCCCATTCGGGCCGGAGAATCGGCGGCCCCGCCGATTCCAGCGGCCGCGCCATGTCAAACGCGCCGGCGCAAATAGCGGCGATTCTCCGCATCTCGGAGAATCGCGCACCGGCGTCAGGGCGTCATGGAGCGGGCGTCAGTAAATGTGGATTAGATTAAAGTTCGAGACTTGAACACATTATCTCGTGTGAGGCAGCTAAAAAAAATTAATTCACTGCATGTAGACATCACTGGTAAGGAAAGCATTTATTGCCCATACTTAATTCCCCTTGAGAAGGTGGCCGTGAGCTGCCCTCTTGAATTCTGCAGGCTGTGTGGTGAAGCTATTCTCAGTGTTGTTGAGAATTCTGTTGATGACAATGAAAGAACTGGAATATAGTTCCAAGTCAGAATGATGTGTGACTTGGAAGTAGATGCGTTTGCGGATTTAGGAGGCGCTGTCTAAGTGAGCCTGGGTGACTTGCAGCAGCATTTTTTGTAAATGATAAACTCTGCAGCCTTGTTGTGCCACTGGTGGAGGGAGTGAAAGTGTCAGGATTGTGCCAAGCTTCTTGAATATGCTTGGAGCTGCACCAGGGCAAGTGGAGAGCATTCCATTTAATTCCTAATCTGTGCCTTATAAATGGTGGATAGGCTTTGGGGAGTCAATAGGTAAGTCACTTGCCGCAGAATCCACAGCATCTGACCTGCACTTTGACACATAGGGCACAATTCAGTGACCCTGTTGCGCCCAGTAAGGATCCTGACACAACAGGCGAATCGCGCGCGAGCTAGAAAATAGGGCTCTGTGCCGGGCACTGGACCAATTGCAAGTCACCTGACTCACTCTGCCCGGCGTGATCTGGATCTCTCCCTTGCTGGAACGTCAGATTCAGGCGACACCCAGGACTCACTGGTTCCACCTGGGAAACATTGCCAGGGTGCCATTTAGTACTGGTCCACACAAAGGTGGTTCAATCATAACAGCACCTGGGACTCATACAGGTCATTGGAGACCCCTGGGTGGTTGGGGACTGGGCAGGGTAGCACTCTAGCACTCCCCCAGCACATGGGCACCTTGGCACTGTCAACCAGGCACCTTAGCAGTATTACCCTGGGCCTGAAAGGGTGCCTGGGTGGCACTGCCAGGGTGCCGGGGCACTTCCAGGGTGTGAGTCTGGCAGTGCCAGGGTGCCCAGGTGCAGATCGGCACTGCCAGCAGTCATGCCCAGGGGGTGGGGGCATGCCAGGAGTGTTCCTGGGGGCCTTCCCAAGGTTGGGTGGGGGTGAGGGGAGTGTCAAAAGAGCATTAGGGGACCTGAAACAGGAGGTGGAAAGATCAGGCTGCTGGGCAAAATGATGTCCGATCTGCGAGGAGCCTGAAGCTCACCAGCAGGAAATCCCTCTGAAGTGTGGCCTGGGTGGAGAGAATCTTCCCGAGGCCAAAACAAAGTTGGATTGTGGGATGTTTCTCGGTGCTGCAGCTGCTGAGGAACACCCCGCCAAATACAACGTTCAGCAGACCTTAACTTGAGTCCACTGAATTGCGCCCATACTATTGATATGACAAGTCCAATTAATTTTCTGCTCAATGGTAAATCCCAAGCTGTTGATCGGGGGATTTAGCAATGGAATTGCCCTTGAATGTCTTGGGAGATGGTTATATTCACTCCTGTTGGAGATACTAATTGCCTGGCACTTTTAGCTCGAATGTTACTCACCACTTTTCAGCCCAAGCCTGGATGCTGTCCAGAACTAGTTACATGAGTACGTGGACTGACTCATTATCTGAGGAATTACAAATGGAACAGAACAGTGTGCAATCATCAGCAGGCATCCCTACTTCTATTGACCTTATCACCTGAGCTGTCTCTTTGCTTTACTGCTAATAATAAGGGTGATATTGTACTGGTTAGTGCTGTATAACAGGAGCACAACTATGTGGGACTTTAATTTCCATTATTTGTCACCCAATATAACTGCAGAGAAAGAAAATTACACCAAGTACAAACCCCATTCATTTTGGATTACACTGTGATAAAGAACCACCTTTTCATTATTCTGCAGAACTCCGTGATCAACAAAGTTCACATATTATCCCTTAATGGTCTCAGACTGCATTCTGGTTTCTGCTATTTTTATACAAGTACTGTAACCTGTTGAAAAGAGTGGCTTTGCAGTTAGTTCACTGGAATTGTAATAAATTGGGACATTATTTCCTTCTTTTTAAACATGTATAAGGCACAATCTCAACATTTCCATAATATTCAGCTTCCTGAAGCTAATCAATGCTGCGTAAGATGGGGAGATAAAGTCATGCTGAAGGGCAGCACTGGCACCAATGTACACCTGAACAGAAGCAGGTCATTTCGCCATTTGAGCCTTTTCCCCCATCTGATGAGATCATGGGTGGGATTCTCCGACCCGGGGGGTCAGAGAATTGCCCGGAGCCGGTGTCAATCCCGCCCCCGCCGTGTCCCGAATTCTCCGCCCCCCTTGATTCGGCGGGGGCGGGAATCGTGCCACGCGGTCCGCGGGTCCCCCGCGCCGGTCGGCGGGCCCCCCGCGGCTATTGTCCGGCCCACGATGGTCCGCAGTCCCGCCGCTGACAGGCCTCTCCCGCCGCCGTGGATTAACCACCTACCTGACCGGCGGTATTGGCGGCGCGGGCGGGCTCCGGGGCCCGCGAGCGGGGCCCTCCGATTGGTGGGCGGGCCTGTGCCGTGGGGGCATTCTTTTTCTTCTGCCTTCACCGTGGTTTTCACAATGGCAAGAGATCCCCTCCCTTGCGCATGCACCAGTATGATTCCAGCAGCTGCTGACGCTCCGGCACATGCGCGGACTTACGCCGGTTGGCAAAGTCCTTTCGGCCCCGGCTGGCGTGGCGCCAAAGGCCGTCCATGCCAGCCGGCAGAGTGGGAACCACTCCTGCGCGGGTCTAGCCGCTCAGTGTGAGGGCTTGGCCCATAAAGGTGTGGAGAATTCCGCACCTTTGGGGCGGCCCGACGCCGGAGTGGTTCACGCCACTCCGACACTCAGGGACCCCCCACCCCGCTGGGTAGGGGAGAATCCCGACCCATAGTTCACTTTTAAAAATTCATTCATGGGATGTGGGCATCGCCGGCTGGGCCAACATTTATCGCCCATCCCTAATTGCCCGTGAGGAGGTGGTGGTGAGCTGCCTTCTTGAACTGCTGCAGTCCATGTTGTGTGAGCACAGCCAATGTTGTTAAAGGGGAAATTCCAGGATTTTGACCCATTGATTTTGAAAGAATGACAATATTTCCAAATCGGGATGGTTTATGGCTTGGAGAGGAACTTCCAGGTGATGGTGTTTCCGTGTGTTTGCTGCCCTGGTCCTTCTAAATGGCAATGGATTTGTGTTTGGAAGGTGCTATCTAAGCAGCCTTGATGAGTCCCTGCAGTGCATCTTGTTGATGGAACACACGGCTGCTACTACGTATTGGAGGTGAAGGGAGTTAATTTGTGGTTGGGGTGCTAATCAAACAGGCTGTTTGTCCTGGATAGTGTTGAGCTTCTTGAGTGTTGTTGGAGCTGCACTCACCCAGGTAAGTGGGGAGTATTCCATCACACTCCTGACTTGGGCCTTGTAAATGGTGGGCAGGCTTTGGGGGGTCAGGAGGAAAATTATTCACCACAGGATTCCTGACCTTTGACTGCTCTTGTAGCCAGAGTGGTTAGTCCAGTTCAATTTCAGGACAATAGTAACCACCATTATGTTGATAATGAGAAATTCAGCAATGGCAATGCCACTGAATCTCAAGGAGCGACGGTTAGATTTTCTCTTGCTGTAGATGGTTATTGCCTGGCTCTTCTGTGGCATGAATGTTACTTGCCAGTTGTCAGCCCAAGCCTGGATGTTGTCCAGGTCTTGCCGCATTTGGACATGGACTGCTGCAATACCTGAGGAGTCGCAACTGTAGCTGAACATTGTGCAATCATCAGCAAACATCCCCACTTCTGACCTTATGATGTAAAGAAGGTCATTGATGAAGCAGCTAAGGATGGTTGGGTCCAGGACACTATCCGGAGGGACTCCTGCGCAAATGTCCTGAAACTGAGGTGTTTGACCTCCAACAACCACAATCATCTACCTTTAAGCCAGGCATGACTTCAACCAATGGAGAGATTTCCCTCATAGACTTCAGTTTTCTTTAAGGCTCCTTGGTCAAATGCTGCCTTGATGTCAAGGGTAGTGACTCTGCCTTCACCTCTGGAGTTCAGGGCCGTGATTCTCCCACAACCGGCCGGTGGGCCGTACTGGCGCTAAAGAGTGGCGTGAACCACTCCGGCGTCGGGCCGCCTGGAAGTTGCGGAATCCTCTGCACTTCCAGGGGCTAGGCCGGCGCTGGAGTGGTTGGCGCCGCGCCAACCGGCGCCGAAGGGCCCGGGCCACCGTGCCCCCCCCCCCCCCAGGGCCGGATCCGCCCACGCCGCCCCGAGGACTCCGCAGGCTGCCCTCAGAGCCAGGTCCCGCCGGGATGGATCATGTCTATTACACACGGGCGGGACAGGCTGAAAACGGGCGGCCGCTTGGCCCATCGGGGCCCGGAGAATCGCTGGTGGGGGCCACTGCCAATAGCCCCCGAATGGCGCGACGTGATCCCTGCCCCTGCAAAAAAACAGGCGCCGGAGAATGCGGCAGCTGGCGTCGGAACGGGATTCAAGCCCCCCCCCCCCCCGCCCCCCCGGCGATTTTCCGACCCGATGGGGGGTCGGACAATCCCGCCCCACTTCTTTCATTTGGCCTAAGGCTGTAATGTGGTCAGGGGTTGAGTGACCCTGAATGACCCCAAACTGAGTGTCAGTGAGCAAGTTTTGACACAATGTCCTGGATGTTCATAAGGTGGGCTTTGCAAGGTCGACAGGGCTGAATTTACCCTGGTCATTTCCGGTGCATTGGTCGATGCCAGACAGTCCGTCAAATTTCATTCCTTATTGACTTCTTTTTAGAGGTTTGACACAACTGAGTGGCTTGCTGGGCCATTTCAGAGGGCCTTTTTTGAGCCAGCCAGATAAGACCATAAGACCATAAAACATAGGAGCAGAATTAGGCCATTCGACCCATCGAGTCTGCTCCGCCATTCAATCATGGCTGATATTTTCTCATCCCCATTCTTCTGCCTTCTTCCCATAAACCCTGATCCCCTTATTAATCAGGGAACTATCTATGGGAATAGATAGTCCATCACTGTGGATCTGGAGCCACATGTAGGCCAGACGAGCTAAGGATGGCAGATTTCCTTCCCTAAAGGACATTGGTAAACCAGATGGATTTTTATGATAATCAACAATGGTTTCGTAGACATCATTAATTCCAGACTTTTAATTCCAGATTTTTAATGAATTCAAATTCTACTATCTGTCATGGTGGGATTTGGACCCGGGTCCGGAGAGCATTAGCCTCGATCTCTGTATTACTAGCCCAATGACAATATCACCTTCCAAAACCATGAGCACGACAATCTAGAAGGACAAGGGCAACAGATTCCTGGGAATAGCACCATCTGGAAATACCCCTCCAAGCCACACACTATCCAGAATTAGAAATATATTGCCATAATTTCACTGTCGTTGGGCCAGAATCCTGGAACTCCCTTGCGAACAGCACTGTGGGTGTACCTATACCATATGGATTGCAGCAGTTGAAGGCCTGTTGTACCCTGCAATATATACCTTTAGTATTCAGGGGCGGGATTCTCCCCTACCCGGCGTGACGGAGGGTGCCGGCGTAGGGGAGTGGCGCCAACCACTCAGGGGTCGCGCCTCCTCCAAAGGTGGGGAATTCTCCCCACCTTTGGGGGCCAGCCCCGCGCCGGAGCAGTTTGCACCGGTAGACTGGCGCAAACACCCGGCGCAGTCGGAAGCGGGGCTGGCCGAAAGGCTTTCGGCGGTCGGCGCATGCGCCGGCAGTGACGTCAGCGGCAGCTGGCCGCTGACCTCACTGCCGGCGCATGCGCGATGCGGGGTTCTCCTCCGCGTCCGCCATGGCGGAGGCCGTGGCGGCGCGGAAGGAGAAAGAGTGCCCCCACGGCACTGCCCCGCGGGGTGAGCGGGGGGCCCCGATCGCGGGCCAGGCCTCCGTGGGGGCACCCCCCCGGGTCCGATCGCCCCCCGCCCCCCCAGGACCCCGGGGGCCCGCTCGCGCCGCTGAGTCCGCCGTTTCCGAGGTGGTGTACACCTCGGCGGCGGGAGAAGGCCTCCCAGCGGCGGGACTTCGGCCCATCCGGGCCGGAGATTTAAGGTTAGTTGTTAAAAAAAGAAATCCCGCCGGCGCCAGCTGTTTTCACAGGCTGCCGGCGGGATTTGCACAACGCCGGTTTTTTACCGGCGGGAGAATTAGGAGACCTGCGGGAGCGGAAATCACGCCGCTTCCCGCCAATTCTCCGACCCTGCGTGGGGTCGGAGAATCCCGCCCCAGATTACTGAACATTGCAGGTGAGACAAATAGAAAAAAAAGGGAGTTTTACTTAGCTTCTGGGATTCAGAGCAGATGGCAATCTCTTCAACGAGAGACAATTGAAATCTTCAATTATTGTCAGAGATGATCAGATGGGGATTAATATTTACTGAGACAGTGCCCTCTCTGTGAGCCTGGCCGACAAAGGATCATGGACTGTTTTTCAAAAGCAGCAGATGACTATGAGCTAACCTTCAGAAATATTCCACCAACCACCACCAAATACTTAATGCAGCACATCTAATGTAACTATCAATGTCACAACTCTGAAGACCGCAAATAACGTCACCTATCATAGTATCATTGAACCCCTACAGTGCAGAAGGAGGCTATTCGGCCATCATGGCTGCATGGACCCTCTGAAAGCCTGGAAGCACAATCTCCAGAAATGTCTGCTTTAACAGTGAGGTGGCAAATATCATTGCCAGATCAAGCTCAATATTTTTGCATTTATGCAAGAGCCAATGACAGAAACAAGGTTTCAAACTTACAACACGTGTTGCTGTGCAAAAAACTGTGTTTATACCAACCATTTCACATGCCTGTTAGACATAGGCTACACATGGGCACATAGGCCCGTTCAGCTCACTTGGCTAGGCAGCTGGTTTGTGATGCAGAGCAAGGCCAGAAGTGTGGGTTCAATTCCCGGACAGGCTGAGGTTATTCATGAAGGCCCCATCTTCTCAACCTTGCCCCTCGGCTGAGGTGTGGTGATCCACAATCACCACCAGTCAGCTCTCCCCCTCAAGGGGAAAAGCAACATATGTTCATCTGGGATTATGGCGACTTTACCTTACCTAAGACATGGGCTACCTACTCCACACATATTAAGCAAGTGGACAGATTCCACATGAGATGCATTTGGAACATCATGGCAGTAAATGGGAGGAAACAATGTCCATTGCTGAGGTACTTAAAACAGCAGCAATGTCTGGAATTGAAGCACTCACCAGCAGTTCAGGTGGAGTGGACATGTGATATGTCTGACTTATGATAAAATCCCTAAGCCAGTCATGTATTCAGAACTTAAACTTGGACACCACCTGTGAGGTAGGCCAAGATTAAAAGCGAATCTCAGGAAGTGTGTCATGTCCACCAAAGACGGAGAGAAAAACACAAAACGGAACTGCATGGGGAACCATCTCAAGTAGTGACATTGTTTCCTTCAAACAGCAAAGAATACAGACAGTTAAGGACAAATGGAAAACTAGAAATACCTGCAAGTCCCCCAAAAGCAGACAATTTACCCTTGTCCACACTGCTGAATGCCATCCAGGTTTACAATTGGCTCCATGGCCACATTAGAACGAACAACAGGTGATGCATCCACACAATGAACAATCATCTTTGATAGTGAACAACTCTGATGGTGACGACCAGGAATGCAAATTTCCAGAGAGGATTGGCAGGCTGGTTCTCTTGGAAAAAGAAAGCTGAAGGGTGACCTAAAATTATAAAAGATTTTGAGAGAATGGTTATGGCAGAGGGCACGATCTAATGGAAAAGGGTCCAAGTGTGGTAGACAGCAGCAAATGCCGGTTATTTCCTGACAGTCAACCCAGTGAGGCCATCACCGATATCTAACATTAATTACCATGCTTAATGATGCCCCAGTCTTCATGCAGCAAAGAACTGTCTCACCAGCTAATTCACCAGATCTGCGCCTGGCAGTTCCCTCCTAATGTGGGGAGCAGCACTTAAGCCGATCCCACAGAGTAAAGCCCAGACAGCACGCAGCCATTCCACCACACAGACCAGCTCTACGATTCAGAGGTGCTGACCTGGCCAGACTGATGGACTTGGTCGAGTCCAGATGCAACAACCTGTTCCTCCGATGGGCTTGGAGGGTCAGCCACAGGGCAGCTAGTGCTGCCTGGGAGGCAGTGGCAGCAGCCATCAGCTCGGGGAGTCACCGGGAGGACCACCACTTAGTGGCATAAGAAGCAGTGCTTCCTGAGGAAGGAGCTGCGCTCCGATAGCTCGTGTTTGAAACAAACCTGTTGGACTTTAACCTGGTGTTGTAAGACTTCTTACTGCTCTCACCCCAGTCCAACGCCGGCATCTCCACATCATAAGGACTAATTGGGCAGAATGGCCTTATTTTGTGTTGTATATCCTATGTCATCCTATATAATCCAAAGTAACCAGAAGATACCGGTCAGGAATATGATGGAATTCTCTCCATTTGCCTGAATGAGTACAGATCCAGCAATACCAAAAGGCTCAACACCACCCAGGACAAATCAGTCTGGTTAATTGATTAAGATTGGCACCTCATCCACCACCTTAAACATTCACTCCTTCCATCAACTCACACAGTGGCAGTCGCGTCTACCATCTACAAAAAGCAAATTGCCAAGGTTCCTTTAACAGCATCTTGTAAATATATGACTTTTACCACCTAGAAGGACAAGGCCAGCAAATGATTCAAGTCACACACTAACCTGACTTGGAAATATATCACTGGCCCATCACTGTCACTGGGCCAAATTCCTCGAACTCCCTTCCCAACAGCTGTATGAGTGTCCCAACACCACGTGGACTGCAGCAGTTCAAGAACACCCCCACCTTCTCTAGGACAATGAGGAATGGGAAATAAATACTTGCCTTGCTAGCAATGCTTAAACCCCATGAATGAAAGGGAAAAAAGCTGCCCTTCATCTCTACTCACTGTAACCCATAAAACAGGCTACACTCTAAATTTATTTAGATTTGTGAGGATCAATTCAGAATGAACCACTCCGAATAGTGTGGTGAGCCACTGGTTCCCATCTTTATCCAGCTTTCACCTTTAGCTCCAAGTAATTGTTAGCATGTAACAACATCCCATTTCCAATGGGCGGGACAAACCAAATGAGGGCATCCTCGAGCCTGCCACCCTCAGCCACATAGGGATTTTCTATTGGAGGATGTGAAAATTGACTCCAGCAGACTGGGTGAATGAGATCAACTTAAGGTCTAAAGGCCTTGAAGGAAGGTGAACACTGATTTGTGGAACATGTAGAAATTGACAAGACACAGAAGACATCTGTATCCAGATCTATATCCGGCCATCTAAACTCATCTTACCATTGGGCCTAGATAGGTCAGAGAGAGAATGAGGCTGACAATGTCCGTCTCTCCTTCAATATAATCCAATCGATGTGCAAGTTCCGTTCATCATCTTTCCATCATCTGTCATCCATCAGCCAGGGCAAGTACACTTGCAGTAAGCGTCTGTGGCTTGAGGAATTTTGGCTCAGAACTGAGAGGCCTACACACAGTGGTTAGCACTGTTGCTTCACAGCTCCAGAGTCCCAGGTTTGATTCCTGGCTTGGGTCACTGTCTCTGTGGAGTCTGCATGTTCTCCCTGTGTCTGCGTGGGTTTCCACCGGGTGCTCCGGTTTCCTCCCACAAGTTCTGAAAGACGTGCTGTTAGGTGAATTGGACATTCAAAATTCTCTCTCTGTGTACCCAAAAAGGCTCCAAAATGTGGCAACTAGGTGCTTTTCACAGTAACTTCATTGCAGTGTTAATGTAAGCCTACTTGTGACAATAAAGATTATTATTATTATTAGATTGCGTGGACGCAGAGAGGATGTTTAACTAGAACCCGAGGATAAAGCCTCAGACTAAAGGGCCGATCCTTTAAAACAGAGATGAGGAGGAATTTCTTCATCCAGAGGGTGGTGAATCTGTGGAATTCATTGCCGCAGAAGGCTGTGGAGGCCAAGTCACTGAGTGTCTTTGAGACAGAGATAGATAGGTTCTTGATTAATAAGGGGATCAGGTGTTATGGGGAGAAGGCAGGAGAATGGGAATGAGAAACATAACAACCATGATTGAATGGCAGAGCAGACTCGCTGGGCTGAATGGCCTAATTCTGCTCCTATGTCTTATGGTTTTGTGGTCTTATAGATCATTGAGTTGGAGGCAGATCTGTTATCATTGCAACACATCAGGGAGGATGCTTCGCATCAGTATGCTGTCACATCATTTGCGTATGATAAGGCTCCCCACAGTAGGCTATTGCAGAAAATACAGAGGCATGGAATTCAGGGTGATTTAGCAGTTTGGATCAGAAATTGGCTAGCTGATAGAAAACAAAGGGTGGTGGTTGATGGGAAATGTTCAGACTGGAGTCCAGTTACTAGTGGTGTACCACAAGAATCTGTTTTGGGGCCACTGCTGTTTGTCATTTTTATAAATGACCTGGAGGAGGTCGTAGAAGGATGGGTGAGTAAATTTGCAGGTGACACTAAAGTCGGTGGAGTTGTGGACAGTGTAGAAGGATGTTACAAATTACAGAGGGACATAGATAAGCTGCAGAGCTGGGCTGACAGGTGGCAAATGGACTTTAATGCAGAAAAGTGTGAGGTGATTCATTTTGGAAGGAATAACAGGAAGACAGAGTACTGGGCTAATGGTAGTGTGGACGAGCAGAGAGATCTCGGTGTCCATGTCCATAGATCCCTGAAAGCTGCCACCCAGGTTGATAGGGTTGTTAGGAAGGCGTGTGGTGTGTTAGCTTTTATTGGTAGAGGAATTGAGTTTCGGAACCATGAGGTCATGTTGCAATTGTACAAAACTCTGGTGCGGCCGCATTTGGAGTATTGCGTGCAGTTCTGGTCGCCACATTATAGGAAGGATGTGGAAGCATTGGAAAGGGTACAGAAGAGATTTACAAGAATGTTGCCTGGTATGGAGGGAAGATCATATGAGGAAAGGCTGAAGGACTTGAGGCTGTTTTCATTAGAGAGAAGAAGGTTAAGAGGTGACTTAATTGAGGCATACAGGATGATCAGAGGATTAGATAGGGTGGACATTGAGAGCCTTTTTCCTTGGATGGTGATATCCAGCATGAGTGGACATAGCTTTAAATTGAGGGGAGATAGATATCGGACAGATGTCAGAGGTAGGTTCTTTACTCAGAGAGTAGTAAGGGCGTGGAATGCCCTGCCTGCAATTGTAGCGGACTCGCCAACACTAAACGCATTCAAATGGTCATTGGATAGGCATATGGACGATAAGGGAATAGTGTAGAGGGATTTTAGAGGGGTTTCACAGGATGGCGCAACATCGAGGGCCGAAGGGCCTGTACTGCGCTGTAATGTTCTAATGCTCTAACATCCCTTAGGATAGGGTCTTCTGGATAAGCAGGATAAGAAATTAGGAAAAGATGGAGGTGTGGTTCTGTTAATTAATGATGGCATTATTAATAATGATGGTATTAGCACATTAGAGAAGGTTGACCTAAGTTTATGAAACTAAGATATAGAAGCAGTTTGGGTTGAAGTGAGAAATGATAAAGGCAAGAAATCACTTGTGGAAGTGGTGTACAGGCCCCCTAATTGTAATTACAGCATACAAAGGCAGAGAAATTGGAGTTTGTCAGATAGGTACGGCAACAAACATGGGGAATTTTAATCTACACATGGATTGGAAAAATCAGATAGGCAAACGTAGCATTGAGGAGTTCATAGAATGTTTTCATGAAAGTTTATTAGAACAGCACATTCTGGAACCAAAAATAAGGCGGTCTATACTAGACCTGGCATTGTGCAATGAATTATGATTAATTGATTCCCTCATAGTGAAGACATTCCCAGCTTGCTCCCATTGCCAGGTTATTCAATCGTGAAAACCACATGGCCCAAATCGATCCCACCACATTCACTGACACACTTCACTCTGTTCAGAAAAAGGTGGCTCACAATTGAAGGCAGCAGAAGCTATCCAGAGTGGGACAGGTGCATCTGTATGTCCAACCCCCCATGGGGACAATAGTGGTCAATATTGAGATGGCCACTTTTCAGAAGTGCAATCTTCCCAGGCAGTGGTGGGACTAAGGAGTCAGTAATGATGAAGACACAGCGCTGTCATTTGATTATACATTCACAGTTCAGATAACGACACTGCTCAAACCTTAGACAATAACATTAAGGTGCATTTAATAAGGCTCGGGGAGTCCAAAATAAGCAAACGATAACAACATTACAACAATTATATACATGAATACCGGTTGAATCTCACCAGGTACTCTCTCTTGTTGGTCGGTTCCAGACTGGCCGACCTTTTATACAAGTACGGATAAGTTACCCCGCCCCTAGCGGGGGAGCTCTTACCTCTTTAGGAACACAGGGAAAACAATCATGCCCATCCCCACACCGTGCTGGTTATTACAGTGGAATATGCACTTGCTAGCACACCAGACATCATTGTGCTGTAATAAAGGCAGGGGTAATCATGGGCGGCATGGTAGCACAGTGGTTAGCATGACTGCTTCACAGGTCCAGGGTCCCATGTTCGATTCCCAGCTTGGATCACTGTCTTTGTGAAGTCTGCACATTCTCCCTGTGTCTGCGTGGGTTTCGCTCGGGTGCTCCGGTTTCCTCCCACAGATAAAGATGTGCAGGTTAGGTGGATTGGCCATGCTAAATTGCCCTTGGTGTCCAAAAAGGGTAGGTAGGGCAACTGGGTTGCAAGGATAGGTGGAGGTGAGGGCTTAGGTAGGGTGCTCTTTCCAAGGGCCGTGAAGACCCGATGGGCCAAATGGCCTCCTTCATGCATTGTAAATGCTATGATTCTATATGTGGCAGTTCACTGGAGATCACAGCAATATCACTACAGAGAATGCAGGTGAATACTGTGATAGGGTAAAAAAGAAAGACTTCTGTTTAAATAGTGTTTTCATGACTCAAAGTGCTTCATATTCGATGAAGTAATTGCTGTAATGTAGGAAACTTGGCAGCCCATAAACACACACATAGCAACCTCGTACAAACAGCAATTTGATAATGACCAAATAATCTGTTTTGGTGATTTTGAGTGAGGGATAAATAACAGACCAGGCCTGAAAGGTACACTTAACAAACAGCTTGCTGCATGAAAAGCCTACCAGAAAGCTCGTGTTCAGTGCCAACGAGCACAGAGAAGTCTGGCACAAATTGGTACAGGCCGGGATTTCCCAGCCCCAACACAGTGTGTTGCATTGCAGTGGATGCAGTGAGCTAGCCAACAGTCCATTGACTTCGATGGGATCAGTAGATCTCACATTCAGGAGGGGCTGGAAAATCTCACTATAACAATGCACTTTCAAAGTCATCATGAGTGAGAATCAAAGAGTTTATTTGCAAGGATCTGTAAGAGCAGCAGCATGTCCGCCACTAGTTCTGGAATGCCTCTCCCGAAGAAAACTCCTTCCCTTGGGGTGGTTCCCCACTCTGAGTCCTGACTGGTCACCCAGGCCAGGTGACCCTTACTCTGTTGTGTTGCCCTTAAAAGGGCAATCACAGTGTTTTACACGGATCTCAGAGGCCATGCTTTCCAACATGCAAGAGGTGACCATGAGCACATTTGTAGATCCAAATATGTTGCAATGTCTGAGAACGAATAAAGTAGACGTGGAGCCGATCCTTCCTCTTGTGGGGCATTCTAAAACGAGAGGTCATAATTTTAGAATAAAAGATTGCAAATTTAAAATAGATTTGAGGAGAAACTACTTCTCCCAAAGGGTTGTGAATCTGGAATTGGCTACCCCAGAGTGCGGTGGATGCAGGGACTGTGAGTAAATTTAAGGAGGAGTTAGACAGATTTTTAATTGGTCATGGGTTGAAGAGTTATGGAGAATGGACAGAACGGTGGTGTTGAGACCATGATGGGATCAGCTATGATCACACTGGGAGTGTTTAGGCTCGGGAGGCTAAATTGCCTACTCCTGCTCCTAGGTCATGTGTTCTCGGGAGGAGATGCTCTGGCTGATTTCACAATCCAGCTCTTGGTCTGTAGCATTATAGGTAACAGATGAGGAACATATCAGCCATGGCAGAGTGGCAGAGCAGACTCGATGTGCCAAATGACCCAATTCTGCTCCTATGTCTTATGAACTTATGAGCAGATGCATACGGACATCACCAACTATAATTTCCCTTCCAAATCACACACTATTCTGACTTGGAATTATTTTGCCATTCGTTCAGTATCGTGGGTTGAAATCCTGCTCTCGTCTCTAACAGCACTGAGGGTATACCTACACCAAATGGACTGCAAACGTTTGAGAAGGTAGATCACCACCACCATCTCAAGAGTATTATAGGATAAGCCATAAACACTGGCTTTGTGGATGAACTTCACGAACATTTAAACAAATCACTGCCCTGGGTATCCTCACTTAAAGAATTGTGAATATTTGGAATTTTCTATCTTACAGAGCTGTGATGCTCATTATTGATCATATTGAAGTCAGCGGTGCTTGATAGATGCTTGAGTGCTGAGGTGATTAAGGGGTGTGGGGGTGGTGTGAGCAGGAAGATGGTGATAAAAGATCAGCCATCATCTTGTTGCATGGTGGGTGGCATGTGACGCAGTGGATAGCACTGGGACTGTGGTGCTGAGGACCCGGGTTCGAATCCCGGCCCTGGGTCGCTGTCTGTGTGGAGTTTGCACATTCTCCCCATGTCTGCGTGGGTTTCACCCCCGCAATCCAAAGATGTGCAGGTTAGGTGGATTGGTCACACTAAATTGCCCCTTAATTAGCAAAAAAATAATTGGGTACTCTAAATTTATATTTAAAAAAATCTTGTTGCATGGTGGAGCACTCTCATATGGCCCTATATCTTCTGTTCTTATCTAATATTATGTAAAGGATCTCCTAGGGTATCACTGCATTCCTACAATCCAAGAGGCCAGCTCCTTCAACATGCTCTGGTGAATAGGCCTTACTACTGAGAGGCCTTCGCCTCATCCTCATCATTGCTCTTCCAACAGCTTGTCCTGCTCTGATCATTTTCCCATCCTCTCTGCTCATTCAGTCATGTATAACGCAATGTAAGTGGAAGCCCTACTAGGTCACCTACAACTGAAAGTAACTTATTTGAGCAGAAGCCTTGAAGTTAGCAAAGGATCTTTCACACCACCACCACTTAAAATTTGCAAAGCAGGAAACACTGATAGGATCATTTCAATAGCCAGGAAAAATCTCTGGCTATTAACCTGCAACTAGTTGACGATCACTTCAAATAATGGGGAGTCTTCTTGCTCTTTAACATGTGTTCAGAAGTGCAAAGTTAAGAAAAGTTGTCAGCTGGAGCTTAGAATTCCAATATGATAGCAGTGGCATTAGTTCAGCCTTGCTTGCTGTTTGACTACATGACCTCTGCATACTTCCGGTAAACGTTAGCGACGTAACACCTTCATCAATATACCACCTTGTGCAATTTATAGCAGAAGTGTGGAGGCATGCAGCAGACTTCATCTTGGGAACTGAACAGCACCCTTGGTGCCTGAACAATCTCAGTTTTGTTTCCTTTGTCATTCTGATTACCCAAATCCTGTTTCTGAATAGAAAATGCAACCCGTTTTCATGCTATCCATTTAGATCATTGTTTACCAGCAGTCTCCATTTCTACTCTCATGGAAATACAGCACCGGTTGAAACTTTTGCTTTTAACCTCGAAGATTTCAGTTACGACACTTCTGTTCATTCTTTGGGAACAGAGGTTCGCCAACATGTTTCTTTCACATGTAATTACAATTAACAATAGAGAACACAGTGCCGCAATTAATGAACATTTTGATAAGTATCAATTCTTTCAATAGTTCGATATGCAACGAGACCTGGGTGTCTTCGTAGACCAGGGCCACCCGGTAAGTGTCATGATATGCAGACACACACGTAATGATATGGCAGGCAGAGACAAGCAGCTAATGGGCACAGAGAACAGGATATGACTAACAAGCAGGCAGGACACTCAGGGGTGGGATCTGACTATAAAAGACACGAGGCACTGGCACTCCACCTCTTTCCACTAATGAACAACTAGAGAGTCAGTTGAGGGTGTTGTTACAATCTCAGACCTCCACCACGTGGCTAAGAGCTAGTCTGGTTCAGTCAGACAGAGTAACCACACTTAAATTAGCAGAGAGTCTAACTCAGATAATAATCTGCCTTCCTGTTTTTGCTGCCAAAGTGGATAACCTCACATTTATCCACATTAAACTGCATCTGCCATGCATTTGCCCACTCACGCAACGTGTCCAAATCATGCTGAAGCATCTCTGCATCCTCCCCACAGCTCACCCTTCCATCCAGCATGTGTCATCTGTGAATTTGGAGATATTGCATTTTGTTCCTTCATCTAAATCATTAATATATATTGTGAATAACTGGGGTCCTAGCACTGATCCCTGCAATACCCCACTCGTCACTGCCTACCATTTGGAAAAAGATATGTTTATTCATATCATCCCGATGCCAAAGATGTACCAGGCATCGTTCCTCTATGACTACCGCCCGGTGGCCCTGACATCCATCATTATGAAGTACTTTGAGAGGTTAGTCATCACATCACAAACATCAACTCCATACTCCCAAAATGCCTTGATCCACTGTCATTCACATACCTCCACAACCGGTCCACAACTCATCCCTGAAGCATCTCAACAACAAGAACTCCTACATCAGACTCCTAATCATTGACTACAGCTCTGCCTTCAACACCATAATCCCAGCCAAGCTCATATCCAAACTCCAAAACCTGGACTTGGCTCCTCCCTCTGCAAATGGATCCTGATGCACACCAGCCCCTATACTTCCTCAAGAAAGTAAATTCGACATTAACTCCTACCAATTGTTACAGTTTCACCACACGGCATCCTATCTGGCTGCATCACAGCCTGATATAGCAATTGCACAGCCCAAGACCGTAAGAAACTATAGAGAGTCATGAAGACAGCCCAGTCCATCACACGAAGCTGCCTCCCATCCATTGACTCTACACCTCCTGCTGTCTTAGGAAAGCAGGCAGCATAATCAATGGGTTATTCTCTCTTCCAATCTCTTTCATCAGGCAGGATATACAAAGGTCTGAGAACACGCACCAACAGGTTCAAAAACAGCTTCTTCCCCCGTTGTTACCAGACTCCTGAATGGCCCTCTTTTGGACTGAACTGATCTCTCTACCCATCTTCACTACTGTTGTAGCACGATACACTGTGTGATGTACCATCAATTGAACGCAAGACGAGTTGCTGTACAAAAGTATGGCTTTAATCAGCTAGATGTTAGCCCTGCGGTCGATTACAGTAAATGGACGACCGCCGGGAGTACTGGGTATTTATACCCCGCTCTGGAGGCGGGGTTAACTCAGCCTCTCAACCAATCGTAGAGCCGTCACATGACTGGTCTCAACCAACCGGTCGAGAGGCACATGACCGACCAGGGCCAATGGTAAGCCGGTGTTCTGCACCAATGGCAGGCAGCTATGCTAATCATACCACCACACTGTGTGCTGCACGAGATGTGTATGTCTATTTATTTACATTGCATATTTATCATATGTCCTACGTTTTTCATGTACGAACGATCTGCGTGGACTGACCGCAGAACAATACTTTTCACTGTACCTTGGTACATGTGACAATAAATCTAAACCCAAATCCTGCCCCGACGTAACCCATCCAGTTTGTACTGATCATACATCCCCAGAATTGATCCCAATGTCCCAGGAATCTGAAACAATCCCCCTCACACCATCTCTTCAGCCACGTATTCTTGGCAGCAGGGTAGCATGGTGGTTAGCATAAATGCTTCACAGCCCCAGGGTCCCAGGTTCAATTCCCGGCTGGGTCACTGTCTGTGTGGAGTCTGCACGTCCTCCCCCTGTGTGCGTGGGTTTCCTCCGGGTGCTCCGGTTTCCTCCCACAGTCCAAAGATGTGCGGGTTAGGTGGATTGGCCATGCTAAATTGCCCGTAGTGTCCTAATAAAAGTAAGGTTAGGGGGGGTTGTTGGGTTACGGGTATAGGGTGGATATGTGGGTTTGAGTAGGGTGATCATGGCTCGGCACAACATTGAGGGCCGAAGGGCCTGTTCTGTGCTGTACTGTTCTATGTTCTATGTATTCATCCAATATATCCTGCTATTTCTGCTCTGACTCGCATGTGGCATTGGTAGTAATCCTGGGATCACTACCTTAAGGCCCTACATTTTAACGTACTTCCTAACTCCCTGTATTTTGCTTTTAGGACCTCATTCCTTTTATTAACCTATGTGCACCACGACCACTGGCGATTCACCCTCGCTCTCATTCATTCAGACTTTAATCCTTGCCTTATGGCTGCTTCACAAACAAAACCCTGTTCAGCTAAGCTGAGTGCTGTCTTAACTTACTGTGTGTGTGAATCCATAATCAATACTAGACATTAAGATACACAGGTAGTGTGAATCCATATTCCCACAAGGTAATGCTCTGGTGTGAGGAATAAGTTGTGGTTGATGGAGAATTGTTGGTTGGTGAGTGATGTGCACTGCTGAATTGAACTGTACATTATATAAATGGTTCATTTGTGAAGATATGGGATGGGATTCTCCAGTCCGCCAGCCACGTTTTCCTGCAGTGCGCCCCCACCAGCAGCGGGGTTCTCTGTAGGATTCTCACAATGGGCTTTCCCACTGTGGCCACCCCCACACCATCAGGAAGCCCGCGGATGTGGGTGCACTGCCAGCGGACCGGACGATCCCACCAATGGAGAATTCCGCAGATTAAATTTGGAGATGAATTCACTGATCTCTAACACTCGTTGTCATGGAACTTCTTGTGGCTTTGCATCCAAGTTCTCAGAGCTGCGCTGCTGGCATTCATTGTGATGGCTACCCACTCCCACTGACCTTATAGTGAATATTTGGAGGACTTCTTGGTCCCTCATGTTTAGAGGACCTCTCTCCTCCTGTCTACCTCCTGCACCAAGGCCTCACTGTTGCATTGGAACATTTGGAGCATGAGGATACAGCCCTTTTGAACCATTTTTCAACATTCTCCCTGCTCGGACACTAATCCCTGGCCGCCTCGTTTAGCTGCTGCATTCAGAATGTACTTGCCTTTCAGAGAAGCAGACTAGTTTTAAATAGTATAGGCTACTTTTAAATGGTGCCGGCATCTCATGCTTTTGCACCCCCATTCAGGTGCGAGGCACCCTTAACATTGGCTGCATGTTATAACTGCGGCAATGAGCAGGCGATACACACTCTGCATTGAAAGCAATGGGTACTTATCAATCACACATTGCACCCCCGTTTTTCATAAGTTCATAAGATGCAGGAGCAGAATTAGGCCATTGGGTCCATCGCGTCTGCTCCGTCATTCGATCATGGCTGATCTCATCCTGCTCCTGTCCTGCCCGTTCTCCATAATCCTTCAAACCATTACCAATCAAAAATATGTCTAACTCCTCCTTAAATTTACACACTGCCCCCGCATCCACCACACCCTGGGGTAGTGAATTCCACAAATTCACAACCCTCTGGGAGAAGTAGTTTCTCCTCAACTTTGTTTTAAATTTGCTACCTCCTATCCTAAGGTTATGACCTCTCATCCTAGAATGCCCCATCAGAGGAAGCAGTCACTCCATGTCTACTTCATCCATACCTTTTATCATCTTGTATACCTCAATTTGATCTCCCCTCATTCTTCTAATCTAGAGATTATAGGCCTAAACTGTTCAATCTCTCTCCATACGACAGACCCCTCATTTCTGGAATCAACCCAGTGAATCTCATCTGAATTGCTTCCAATGCCACGACATTTCTCCTCAAATAAGGGAACCAAAACTGTGCACAATACTCCAGGTGTGGTCTCACCAATGCCTTATACAGCTGCAACAACACTTCCTTACCTTTAAACTCTATTCCTTCAGCAATAAATTCCAACATTTCATTTGTTTTCTTTATTATCTGCTGTACCTGCATGCTAGTGTTCTGTGACTCATGAACGAGGCCTCCCAGGTCCCTCTGCAACAGAGAATCCCGAAGTTTCTCCTGAATTAGATAATAAGTTGCCTTCCCAATTTTCTGACCAAAATGCATGACCTCACACTTATCCACTTTAAACTTTATCTGCCGCATTTTGGCCCACTCATCTAACCTATCCATATGCATTTGTAAGGTTCTTATTTCCTCATTGCAACTTACTGTCCCACCTATTTTGGTCATCTGCAAATTTGGCGATAGAATCCCGTAACACTGTATCCCAGTTGTTTACATAGATTGTAAATAGCTGGGGCCCAAGGACTGAACCCTGTGACACCCCACTAGTTACATCTTGCCATCCAGAAAAAAGACCTATTTATGCCCACTCTCTGGGCGGGATTCTCTGATCCTGCGGCTAAGTGTTGACGCCGTCGGAAATGCCGTCGCATTTCACGACGGGGTCAACACAGCCTCAGGATTAGCAATTCTGGCCCCTACAGGGGGCCAGCAGGGCGCTCGAGCAGCCCACGCTGCTCCAGCTGCTGATCCCGGTGTCAGCTGGGCGTCGCGGGGTCCACGCACATGCGCAGGGTGCCAACGTGCACATGTGCAGTGGATCCTTTCTCCACGCTGGCCCCGACTCAACATGGCACAGGGCTACAGGGGCCGGCGCAGCAAAGGGTTATAGGGGCCGGTGCGGAAGAAAGGAGGCCCCCGGCCTGAGAGGCCGGCCCGCCAATCGGTGGGCCCCGATTGCGGGCCAGGCCACAACGGAGGCCCCCCTGGCGTCAATCTATGTTCCTACATCTTTGAAGAACTCTCGAAAATTAGTCAAAAATGATTTGCCTTTCAGAAAACCACACTGACTCTGATGGATAGCGTTTTGACTTTCCAATATCCTGATATTACTTCCTCTAATAATTGATTCTAATCCCAACAGCAGATGTTAAACTAACTGGTCTGTAATTTCCAACATTCTGCCTCCCTCCCTTTTTGAATAAGGGTATTACGTTAGAATTTTCCCAATCCACTGGAACCTTTTCCATATCTAGCGAATTTTGGAATATTGTAACCAATGGATCCACTATCTCCGCTGCCACTTCCTTTAACACCCAAGGATGTAGACCATCAGGCCCGGGGAACTCGTCTGCCCTCAATGGTTGAGTACCATTTCCCTATTGATGTTGATTGTTCCTCCCTTTCTATTACCTCTGAATTGCCCATTCCTATAGGAGGGTCTAATAGTTGCACATAGGAGGTACGAGGGTCCTCCATTGTGAAAACTGAGGCAAAGAATTGATTTAACATCTCTGCCATTTCTGTGTTCCCAACTAGTAACTCTCTGGTTTAATCTTCCAAGGGACCAACATTCACTTTAGTGATTCTCTTCCCTTTTATGCAGTGAGGAAGATTTTGCTATCCTTTTTGACATTTGGCGCTAGTTTTCTTTCGTAATTTATCTTTAGCTCGTTTTATTATTTTTTTAGTATCTCTTTGTTTATGTTTGAAAGTTTCCCAATCTGCAATATGATTTGTCTTAGTTTTTCTCCTTATATTGTCCTTGATCTCTTTGTTTAGTCATGGATATTTTTTACCCCTCTTAGTATCTTTCTTCCTCACTGGTATATATTAAGTTGTGAGGAATTGAGTATCTTCTTAAAGGCTTCCGGTTGCGGCTATGACCAGCTAAGTCGCACATTTGGCAGCTCCTGCGACAAAGGTGTTTAAGGGCCGATTGGAGGGCCCCGACGGTACTGTAAAGACGAATCCCGGTGGGGGAAGGCTCCCTGAGGAGAGTGAGACCAACTTTATGGTCGGTACTCGGAGTGGGGCGACAAAAAAAGCGGCAGCAGCTCCCCGAAAAAAGCGGGGGAAGAGGACCAAAATGGCGGCCGGTGGCGCACTAGAAGATTGGAGAAAATGGGCGGAGGAGCAGCAGGCCGCTCTCCTCCGGTGTTTTACGGAGCTGAAAGTGGAACTCTTAGAGTCTATGAACGCGACGACCACAAGGCTGATGGGGGCCCAGGCGACCCAAGAGGCGTCGATAAGAGAGCTGCAGCAGGAGATGACTGCAAGGGAGGAGGAGGCCACGGTCCTCGTGGGAAAGGTGGAGGTGCACGAGGCACTCCACCTGAAATGGCAGAGCCGCTTTGAGGAGCTGGACACTCGAATGAGGCGGAAGAACTTGAGGATCCTGGGCCTAGCAGAAGGCCTGGAGGGGCCTGATCTCCCGAAATATGTAGCGGAGATGCTGAGCTCCCTGATGGGAGAGGGGGCCGGTCCATCGCCTCTGGAGCTGGAAGAAGCATATCGGGTCATGGCTAGGCGGCCTAGGGCGAACGAGCCCCCGAGGGCGGTGCTGGTGCGATTCCAGCGTTTCTGTGATCGGGAGAAAGTGCTGAAGTGGGCCAAGAGGGAGAAAAGCAGCAAATGGGAGAATTCGACGGTGCGGATATATCAGGACTGGAGTGCGGAGGTGGCAAAGCGGCGGGCCCGGTTTAACCGGACGAAGGCAGTGCTGCACGCAAAAAGGATCAAGTTTGGAATGCTGCAGCCAGCGCGCTTGTGGGTCACCTACAAGGACCAGCACCATTACTTTGAGACCCCAGAGGAGGCATGGACTTTTGTTTGGGAGGAAAAGCTGGACCTGAACTAGAACTTGGGAATGCCGGCGGTCGAGGCCGCCCGAGTACCCTTGACTGATCAAGTGGCCCATGTCTTTCTTAGGCCAGGTCGGAACTTGGTTAAAGTTGATGGATCGTTTGGTTTCTTTGAAACTTGTGTTATGGGGGGTTTCTTTGTTCCTTTTTGTGTGTCTCTTCCCGTTGCCAACTTCCCTTAATTATTGTTGTTGTAGGGGGGGCTTTTTTACTGTTTTTTGATCTGTTCTTTAAGGGTTATGGTTACTGTTCTGTTCGATGGAGGGTGATGGTTAAATACGTTATTATTGGGTAGTTATTTAGTTATGCAGGCATAGTTATGTATTTATGTATTTATTTGAGATTTGTTATTTATATTGTTATATTGTTAAGTTGGGGAGGCGGGACGGGGGGGGTGCAAGTTGGTTATGCGTGTTTTCTTTTTCTCTTTTTCTTCCTCTCGTTTTAAGGGGGCTTTTTTATGGGCTTGGATGGGGACGGGGGTGGAATTGAAGATGGCGGGGTAGGGTGTGGCCGGGCGAAAGCGCGGGCTTTCCCCTGTTTCCCGCGCGCGGGACGGAGGAAGGGGGAGGAGAGAAGAGTGGGGTGTGGCCAGCAATGGCGGCTTTTCCCGCGCTGAAGCGGGGTCAGAGAGGGATGGCAAGTGGGGGGGAGGCCCCTCCCCCCCACATCGGGAGGAGTCGGAGTGTGGCAGGGGCAGCCGGGTCAGCGAAAATCAGCTGACTCTCGGGAGTACGATGGTGGATACACCGCGGCTAGGAGGGGTCCTAGCCAAGGGGGGGGGGGGGGGGGGGGGGGGGGGAGGGGGGGTAGGGGGGGATACCGGGTTGCTGCTGGAAAGGCCGAGGACGGGAAGGGAAGAACGGGGGGGGGGGGGGGGGGGGGCCATCGCCATGGGGAACGGGTCAGAAGGGGAGGGTCAACCCGGGGCGAACAGGGGACAGGACATGGCTAATAGACAGGGGAAAGGGACAGGTCGCTCCGCGACCCGGTTGATTACTTGGAACGTGAGGGGGCTGAATGGGCCGGTCAAGAGAGCAAGGGTTTTTTCACACCTAAAGGGACTGCAGGCGGATGTGGCAATGTTGCAGGAGACTCACTTGAGAGTAGTAGACCAGGTACGCCTGAGAAGGGGGTGGGTGGGACAGGTGTTCCACTCAGGCTTGGACGCAAAGAACCGGGGGGGTGGCGATTTTGGTGGGAAAGAGGGTGTCGTTCGTGGCGGCGCAGGTGGTAGCAGATAAGGAGGGTAGGTACGTGATGGTGAAGGGTAGGCTGCAGGGAGAGAATGTGGTGCTGGTGAATGTGTATGCCCCGAATTGGGATGACGCGGGTTTTATGAGGCGCCTGTTGGGCCTCATTCCGGGTCTGGAGGCAGGGGGCCTGATCATGGGGGGGGACTTCAATACAGTGCTCGACCCTGGGCTGGACAGATCGAGTTCCAGGACGAATAGGAGGCCGGCAGCGGCAGAGGTGCTAAGGGGGTTCATGGAGCAGATGGGGGGGGTAGACCCTTGGAGATTTGGCAGGCCAAGGGCGAGGGAGTATTCTTTTTTCTCCCACGTCCACAGGGTGTACTCCAGAATAGACTTTTTTGTACTGAGCAGGGGGCTGATTTAGAGAGTGCAGGACACGGAGTACTCGGCCATTGCGATTTCGGACCATGCACCACACTGGGTAGAGGTAGAACTGGGGGAAGCACGGGACCAGCGCCCGTTGTGGCGCCTGGATCTGGGGCTGCTGGCGGACGATGAGGTGTGCGGAAGGGTCCGGAAGGGCATTGAGAGATATCTGGGCACGAACGACACGGGCGAGGTGAAGGTGGGGGTAGTCTGGGAGGCCCTGAAAGCAGTGATCAGAGGAGAGCTGATCTCCATAAGGGCACACAGAGAAAGGAAGGAGAGGCAGGAGAGGGAGAGACTGGTGGGGGAACTTATAGAAGTGGACAGGAGATATGCGGAGACACCAGAGGAGGGGCTGTTGAGGGAGCGGCGCAGTTTACTGGCCCAGTTTGACCTACTGACCACTAGGAAGGCGGAGACGCAATGGAGAAGGGCACAGGGCGCGGTCTATGAGTACGGGGAAAAGGCGAGCAGGATGCTAGCACACCAGCTGCGCAAGCGAGAGGCAGCCAGAGAGATTGGGGGAGTGAGAGAGAAGGGAGGGAACGTAGTGCAGAAGGGGCAAGAGGTGAACGGGGTCTTCAGGGATTTCTACAGGGAATTGTACCGGTCTGAGCCGCCCAGGAGGAGGGGGGGAATGGAGAACTTCCTCGATAGATTGAGGTTCCCAAAGGTCCAGGAGGAACGGGTGGAGGGGCTGGGGGCGCCGATAGAGCTGCAGGAGCTAGTTAAAGGGATAGGCCAGATGCAGGCGGGGAAGGCGCCGGGGCCGGATGGGTTCCCGGTGGAATTTTATAAGAAGTATGTGGACTTGGTGGGTCCAGTGCTGGTGCGAGCCTTCAATGAGGCGCGAGAGGGGGGGGTTCTGCCCCCGACAATGTCACAGGCCCTGATCTCCTTGATCCTGAAGCGGGACAAAGACCCTGTACAGTGCGGGTCCTACAGGCCTATCTCCCTCTTGAATGTAGATGCCAAACTGTTGGCAAAGGTCCTGGCAACCAGAATAGAGGATTGTGTGCCAGGGGTAATCCATGAGGACCAGACGGGGTTCGTAAAGGGACGACAACTTAACACAAATGTCCGGAGACTGTTGAATGTGATTATGATGCCAGCAGTGGAGGGGGAGGCTGAGATAGTGGTAGCACTGGATGCGGAGAAGGCATTCGATAGGGTGGAGTGGGAATACCTGTGGGAGACGCTGGAACGGTTTGGGTTTGGGGAGGGATTTATCAAGTGGGTGAAGCTGCTGTATTCGGCCCCGATGGCGAGTGTGGTTACAAACGGGAGGAGGTCAGAGTATTTTGGGCTCCATCGAGGTACCAGGCAGGGATGCCCCCTATCCCCCTTACTATTTGCATTAGCGATCGAACCGTTGGCGATGGCACTGAGGGGTTCAGGGGGGTGGAGAGGACTGACAAGGGGAGGGGAGGAACATCGGGTATCACTCTATGCGGATGATTTGTTGTTATATGTGGCGGACCCGGAAGGGGGAATGCCGGAGGTAATGGAAATACTAGCGGAGTTTGGGGACTTTTCGGGATATAAATTAAATGTGGGTAAAAGTGAGGTCTTTGTGATACACCCGGGAGATCAGGGGGAGGGAATTGGGCGGCTCCCCTTTAAGAGAGCAGTAAAGAGCTTCAGGTACTTGGGGGTGCAGGTGGCAAGGAACTGGGGGACCCTCCACAAGCTGAACTTTTCAAGGCTGGTGGAGCAGATGGAGGAGGAGTTCAAGAGGTGGGACATGGTACCGCTGTCGCTAGCAGGGAGGGTGCAGTCAGTCAAAATGACGGTCCTCCCGAGGTTCTTGTTTCTGTTTCAGTGCTTGCCCATCTTTCTCCCCAGGGCCTTCTTCAAGAAGGTAACTAGCAGCATTATGGGCTATGTGTGGGCACATGGCACCCCTAGAGTGAGAAGGATTTTCTTGGAACGGAGTAGGGACAGGGGAGGATTAGCGCTGCCCAATCTTTCCGGATACTACTGGGCGGCGAACGCATCGATGGTGCGCAAGTGGGTGATGGAGGGGGAGGGGGAAGCTTGGAAACGTATGGAGAGGGCGTCCTGCGGCAATACAAGCCTGGGGGCGCTAGTAACGGCACCATGGCCGCTCCCCCCCACAAGGTATACCACGAGTCCGGTAGTGGCGGCCACCCTGAAACTCTGGGGGCAGTGGAGGCGACACAGGGGGGAAGTGGGGGGTCTGATGGCGGCGCCACTGAGAGGGAACCACAGATTTGTCCCGGGGAACACTGGCGGGGGATTCCAGAGCTGGCACAGGGCGGGCATCAGGCAACTGAGGGACATGTTCATAGAGGGGAGGTTTGCGAGCCTGGGAGAGCTGGAGGAGAAATTTGAGCTCCCCCCGGGGAACACGTTTAGATACCTGCAGGTGAAGGCATTTGCCAGACGACAGGTGGAAGGATTTCCCTTGCTTCCCGATAGAGGGGTGAGTGATAGGGTGCTGTCAGGGGTCTGGGTCGGAGAAGGGAAGGTCTCGGACATCTACAAAATAATGCAGGAGGTGGAGGAGGTATCGATAGAGGAGCTGAAAGACAAGTGGGAAGCGGAGCTGGGAGAGCAGATAGAAGATGGGACATGGCGGATGCCTTAGAGAGGGTCAATTCGTCGTCGTCGTGCGCAAGGTTGGGCCTCATCCAATTTAAGGTGCTGCACAGAGCCCATATGACGGGGACTAGGATGAGTCGGTTCTTCGGGGGTGAGGACAGGTGTGTTAGGTGTTCGGGAAGCCCTGCGAACCATGTACATATGTTCTGGATGTGCCCGGCACTGGAAGAGTTCTGGGAGGGGGTGGCGGGGACGGTATCGAGAGTGGTGGGAACCAGGGTCAAACCAGGGTGGGGGCTAGCGATTTTTGGGGTTGGGGTGGAGCCAGGAGTACAGGAGACAAGGGAGGCCGGAATATTGGCCTTTGCGTCCTTGGTAGCTCGGAGAAGGATCTTGATTCAGTGGAGGGACACAAGGCCACCAAGTGTTAACACCTGGTTAAACGACATGGCAAGCTTCATCCAATTGGAAAGAATCAAATTCGCCCTGAGAGGGTCGGTACAGGGGTTCTCCCGGCGGTGGCAGCCCTTCCTTGACTTTCTGGATCAGGGATAGGAACTGGAGGCCGAAACAGCAGCAACCCGGGGAAAAAGGGGGGGGGGAAGGGAGGGGGGGGGATAGCAACGAAGGGAGCACGTCAGCGGGGGTCGCGGGCAATGACTGCCCGAGGCCATCGGCAGAAAGGGAAAAACGGTTTGGTTGCTAGACGGGTAGCGCGGGGGGGGGGGGGGGGGGGGAAGGGTGGGGGGGTGCGCGCGGGGGAGGGCGTGGGGAGGTTTTTCCAGGGGGGATTTGTTGTGTTATAATTTAAAATGTAGTAGGGGTAAATGTTTGTATCGAAAAATTTCAATAAAAATTATTACAAAAAAAAGAGTATCTTCTTAAACAATTCCCACTGCTCATCAGCTGTCTTACCTTTTAGCCTTCCGCCCCACTGTACTCGGGCCAAATCTGTCCTTATGCCGATGTACTTTCCTTTGTTTAATTCCAAGACGCAAGTACTTTCTCACCCCAAAACTGAACTTTGAATTCCACCATACTATGGTAACCACTCCCTAAAGGATCCTTAACTATTAGGCCATTAATTAATCCCTCCTCATTACACAATACCAAATCCAGAGTGGCCTGCTTCCTGGTTGGTTACCCAACATACTGTTCCAAGAAACAATCTCTATAGGGGCTGGTTTAGCACACATGGCTAAATCGTTGGCTTTTAAAGCAGACCAAGGCAGGCCAGCAGCATGGTTCAATTCCCATACCAGCCTCCCCGAACAGGTGCGGAATGTGGCAACTAGAGGCTTTTCACAGTAACTTCATTGAAGCCTACTTGTGACAATAAGCAATTTTCATTTTATTTCATTAATATATTCAGTGAACTCTGCCACCAGGCTACCTTTGCCTATTTGCTTCTTTCATACAATGCACATATTAACATCACCAATTATTATTGCTGTACCTTCAGTAATGACTTAGACCAGGCCTTTGAGATTGGCCAATTGGAATACGAGTTCCCTGATTAGTGGGCCAATCAGGAAACAGGGAGTGTCTGATCTTCTGCATTCCCAGTGTAGACAGCAAGCTGAATGCACATGGCCGTACTGTTATTGGTTTTGTTAATAAAAGAGATTCTAGTGAAGGGACTTCTGTCTCCGTGGACCTATTGCACCTTCCTTACAAGCCCCCAGTATTTCTTAGTTTATACTGTGTCCCACTGTAGAACTACTGTTTGGGGACCTATAGATTACTCCTACCAAGGAATTTTTCCCTTTACTATTTCTTATTTCTCCCCAGACAGATTCCGCATCCTGATCTCCTGTGCTTATGTCATTTTATCCTTTTCCTCACCAGCAGGGCTACACCACCTCCTTTTCCTTTCAGTCTTTCCAAAATATTGCTTACCTTTGGATATTCAATTCCCAGTCATAGTCTCCCTGTAACCATGTTTTAGTAAGCCCCACCAAATCATACCCTTTTGATCTCTTTGCATCATTGACTCATAAAGTTTGTTCCAAATGCTTTGTGCATTTAGAAAAAAAGCTTTTAAATTTGTTCCATTGTTAAATTTCCCTACTCTTCTATAATTCCTTGATGCATAAAGATATTCACCCATTCTGGCCCTCACCTTTATTTTCTGGTAACCATCTGCCCACATCGCTAACCTGTGCTCTTACCTTCTCCTTTAATGTGGGTTTTCTAGTTTCCCCGACAACTGAACCCTCCACCAACTATTCAGTTTAAAGCCCTACCCACAGCCCTAACTGCGCAATTCTCTAGGACTCTGGTCCCAGCATGACTCAGGTGAAGACAGTCCCATCGGAACAGCTCCCTCCTTCCCCAGTACTGGTGCCAATGTCCCATGAATTCAAATCCATTTCCTCCCACACCAATCTTTGAGCCATGCATTTACCTCAATCTTACTGACCCTGTGCCAATTAGCTCATGGCTCAGGTAGTAATCCAGAGATTATTACCTTTTTGGTTCTGCTTTTTAATTTGGCTCCTAGCTGTTCATACGCGCTTAGCAGAATCTCTGTCCTTGTTCTACCTATGTCGTTGGTACCTGCGTGGACCACGACAACTGGATCTTTACCCTCCCATTCTAAGTTCCTCTGCAGTCCAGATGAGATATCTTGAACCCGAGCACTAGGTAGGCAACATAACCTTCGGGATTCTCAATCCTGGTTGCTGAGGCAGTGTCAATGTCCCTAACTATACTATACCCGATTACAACTACATTTCTTTTTTCTCCCCTCACTTGAATGGCTCCCTGTACCTTGGTGCTGTGGTCAGTTTGCTCATCCTCCCTATAGTCCCCATTTCTGACCACACAGTGAGCAAGAATCGCAAACTTGTTTGACAAGTTCAGGGACTGAGGCTCCTGAAACTCTCCCTCCTGGATTCCTCTATCTGCCTCACTCACAGCCACACCCTCCTGTCCCTGACCACTGGCTGTATTTAAGTTATCTAAGTGGTGTGACTACCTCCTGGAACACAGTGTCCAGGTACCTCTCCCCCTCCCTGATGTGACACACAGTGTCCGAAGCTCAGAATCCTGCGCATCAACTCTGAGCTGGACCTCCTCAAACAACCAACAATTACTACTGATGTGGTCATTAGGAACCACAATGGGGTCCACCAGCTCCCACATCATGCAGGAACAACACATCACTTGACCCTCCATCTCTATTTTGTTTATTTAGTTTCTAATTTGGTTTTCAAATGTTTTAATAACTTTTAAAAAAAAATCTCTCCTTATTACCTCAGTCTGAAAGCAATTTATAACCAGTAATTTAAAGTGGATTTACAAATCTAGCACAGCTTCCCTATCAGCCAATCAAATCACAGCCTTCCTGTAATGTCACTTTTCAGTTTTTCTCCCCCAGTTGGAATAGCCAGTGAATCAGTGACTCAGTGACAGTGAATCAGTGACAGTGAATCAGTGACAGTGAATCAGTGACAGTGACAGTGAATCAGTGATAGCGACAGTGCTAGTGACAGTGAATCAGTGAATCAGTGACAGTGAATCCGTGAATCAGTGAATCAGTGAATCAGTGACACTGAATCAGTGACAGTGACAGTGAATCAGTGAATCAGTTAATCAGTGAATCAGTGACAGTGAATCAGTGAATCAGTGAATCAGTGACAGTGAATCAGTGACAGCGAATCAGTGACAGCGACAGTGAATCAGTGACAGTGACAGTGAATCAGTGACACTGAATCAGTGATACTGAATCAGTGACAGTGACAGTGAATCAGTGAATCAGTGACAGTGAATCAGTAACAGTGAATCAGTGACAGTGAATCAGTATCAGTGACAGTGACAGTGCCAGTGACAGTGAATCAGTGACAGCAACAGTGCCAGTGACAGTGAATCAGTGACAGCGACAGTGCCAGTGACAGTGAATCAGTGACAGTGAATCACTGATAGTGCATCAGTGACAGCGACAGTGCCAGAGACAGTGAATCAGTGACAGTGACAGTGCCATGACAGTGAATCAGTGACAGTGCATCAGTGACTGTATACCACTTACCTTCCCAAGTTACAGTTCGAGCTTCTCCCACTCTGTTCATCTCTGCTCCCAATGAAAAGCCCTCAGGTCCCCCGGGAAAGGTTTTTATACCACTTACCTTCCCAGGCTGCTGTTTGAATTTCTCCTGACCTGCTCAGCTCTGCTCCCTCATCACTACCAATTATAGCCCTTACAGATCATAAACCACAAAACATCCTTTGAAACTATCAGTGTTAAAAGTTGTAAAGACGTACCAACCTTACCCATTATTTACCAATTAGTTCTCTCCCTGATAGCTTCAGCTGCAGCAGGGCAAGACTCCTCTCTGAAGATTTAAAAGTTGCAAAGCAAGGAGAAAAAGCAAGAGTACCTCTTCTTGTTCTGCACCGAATTCCCACTCTACTTCAAATTCCCAAGTTTAAAGCTCACTCTGTCTGTGCCTCATGTGGCCTCTCCCTATGCTCGTGCGCAGTGTTTGGGCCATATTAAATTTTGCAGCCTGCATTCCTTAAGTTTAAAAAAAAAGTTTGACGCAAAATGTACATGAGGTCTGGGCTCAAAATCAGAGGGTTCACTGCCTTGCACTGATTGGGATGATTGTTGGTCAGCCACCCAAACGTCAGGCTGGACAAAAGAATGATCAATGTATCAAACTAAATTCAAGAAACAATTGCTTATTTTCAATGGAGGGGAAATATTCGGATCTCTCTGTGGGTGGTCACATTCATATGTATAACCAGCTGTAATTATCTTGTGAGGGTTTCATAATATAATTGTTTTGCAGGAAATATCCCATATATTGAATATTTGAGAAAGGCCTTGGGGAAGATGAATAGAAGCTGACTCAGAAAGGCACCTCATCACATTTAAATTAATATTGGCATTTTATCATTTCAGAAATCTATCTTCCTCCATGCATTAATAAGAGGTGATATGCTTGGTTAACATAGCGTTTTGGAACAAGCTTAATTCTTTTACGACATGACTGGTATGGAAGTATGAAAAATATCAGTCATTCTGACAGATGACAGAAGTGGTATAAATATTTAACCTACATGACTGTCACCTTCAGAGTTCCTGATACTATTATTGAACAACTGTGAAGATCAAAATACTGAAAGCTATGTGCAATATATCATTCACATTCCTCAGTGGGTATTGCAGTGTGTGTGTGTGTGAGATGGGGTAGCGAAGTAATGGGGTGATTGGTTGGATTTGGTGAGTAACTCATTATAGAATGCCATTTTCCCATCTGTGCACAGGTCACACAGATCAAGTCACTTATAGGACGGATCCTGAAACATTATGACAGTAAGAAGTGTGATACCACAATTGCAATCTACTTTCTTATAATTATCCTCAGTAGTATATTTTGATATTTCAGTTTTGTAGATGGGTGATATATGGGGCGCGATTCTCCGCAAATGCGGAGAGTCGTGAAGGCTGCCGTGAAACCAGCCGTGTTTCCCGGCAGCCTCCGCGCCCCCTCCCGGGACCCGATTCTGCTCCCCGGTTGGGGCTAGCAGCGGGGCCCCGTGAACCTCGGCATCGCAGGCTTAGCGAAATTCGCTAAGCCCGCGTGCCAAAGTTAACGGCGGCTGACGCGCACGATGACATCAGCCGCGCATGCGCAGATTGGACGGCTCCAACCTGCGCATGCGCGGATGACGTCATCACGCATATGCGTGAAATCCGCGCATGCGCGGGCCGGTATGCCCCTCAGCCGCCCCACGGACTGATCCAGCGGGGCGGCGGAGGAACAAAGAGTGCGCAGGGTTCGGACCCACTGCCCACGATCGGTGCCCACCGATCACGGGCCCATGGCACCCTTGGCACGGCCATGGTGCGGCTGTGCCAATCGGTGCCATGGTTACCCAGAATGGCACTTTGCAGCTGTTTTCACGAACGGTGAGAGCAGGTGTGTTGCCGTTTCGTGAAAACGGCCGTAAAGGCCTTGGAAATCGGCCCATCGGCTAGGGGAGAATCGCTGCTCGCCGTAAGAAAATGGCGAGCAGCGATTCGTGTCGGGGGGCGGGCGTGGGGGGGGGGGGAGAATAGCGGGAGGTCGGGAAAGGCCCGAGGAAGGCCCTCCCGCTATTCTCCGACCCGTCGTGGGGGGCGGAGAATCGCGCCCATGGAATTTGCTTTACCTAGATTTTGATCACAAATTATCGAGTTAAATGATATTAACTACAACTTATAGCGTTCTCTATCTTGCCATATGTCCCATTTGTTACCACCCATATCTCCTCTCTGCTGACTGTAAGAGCCAGGCTTGTACTGTTCTCTTTTGGTATTACCGATTGCTGCCTGAAGCATCTGGACAACATTAGTCTTGTATCGGATCAGCCATGCGTCCTAGACCTGAGTTCTTTCAACTGGGCTTAAAATTAAGTGTTTTAATTAAACTGCGTTTTCCATTTTCAGCATCTTGCAATGGTTACTTGATCAACACTTTTTAATTGCGTCACAAGTCAGAGAAACATCAGAAACTTCTCTCCATTTGTGATGCCATTTTGATAAACAATAACTTGGATTCCATTTTTTTAAAGTATCTTTTCTTTCTCGGGGTGTGGGCTTCACTGGCTGGGCCAGCATGTGTTGCCCATCCCTAGTTGCCCTTGCAAAGGTGGTGGTGAGCCACTTCCTTGAACTGCATGTGGTGTAGGCACATCCACGTGCAAGTGGCGTTAGGAAGAGAGTTCCAGGATTTTGACTTAGTGACAGTGAAGGAATGATGATATAGTTCCAAGTCAAAATGATGTGTGACTTGTAGAGGAACTCACAGGTTGTTGTGTTCCTGTTCCTATTCATCATTGTCCTATCAGGAGATAGAGGTTGTGGGAAGGTGCTGCTGATTAATCTACGGCGGGTTTCTGCAGTGTATCTAATCGATATTACATACTGCTGCTACTGTGCATTTGTGGTGGAGGGAATGATTGTTTAAGGTGGTGATTCAGGGTGTAAATCAACCAGGTTGCTTTGTCCTCAATAGTGTTGAGCTTCTTGAGTGTGGTTGGAGCTGCATTCATCCAGGCTAATGGAGAGTGTTCTATCACACTCTTGACTTGCGCCTGGTAGATAGTGGACCAGCTTTCGGGAATCAGGAAGTGAGTTACTCACAGCAGAATTTCAAACATCTGTCCCACCCTTGTAGCCATGGCATTTATGTGGCTGGTCCAGTTCAATTTCTGGTCAATGGTAACCTCCAGGATATTGATCTTGAGGGATTCAGTGATGGGAGATGGCCATTGCCTGGTAGTAGTGTGGCACAAATGTGACTTGCCACTTATTAGCCCAAGCCTGAATGCTGTCTTTTTTTTTAAATTTAGATTACCCAATTATTTTTTCCAATTAAGGGGCAATTTAGCGTGGCCAATCCACCTACTCTGCACATTTTTGGGTTGTGGGGGCGAAACCCACGCAGACACGGGGAGAATGTGCAAACTCCACACGGACAGTGACCCAGAGCCGGGATCGAACCTGGGACCTCAGCGCCGTGAGGCGGTTGTGCTAACCACTAGGCCACCGTGCTGCCCACCTGAATGCTGTCTTGTTGCACATGGACATAGACTACTTTCGTATCTAAGGAGTCATAAATGGTCGTAAACATCATAAGTAAACATCCCTATTCCTGATCTTATTCTGGAGGAAAGGTAATCACTGAAGCAATTGAAGACAGTTAGGCCAAATACCTAACGATGCTGCATGAGGAACTCCTGCAATGATGTCCTGAGATGACTGACCTTCGACAGCCACAACCATCTTCCTCATGCTCGGTTTGACTCCCACCAGTAGAGAGTTTTCGCCCTGTTTCCCAGCAGGATGTTTATTTGCCTATCTTTAACTTGATTCCATGAGACCTCATGGGGTCCGGATGTTGAAGACTCCGAGGGCAAATCCCCTCCAACCATATACAACTGTGCCAAGACTTCCGGTGGGTCTGTCCTGCCGTGTTGTCCAATCATTACATAAAAATATTTATTCCACAGTATTGGTCCATTAGTATTGATACTATTCGCCAAAATGTCAATTAAAGAGGCTGCAGATCAGAATGTGAAATCAAATATTGTATGTTATACACAGAGAACATGGTTAATTGTATTTTGTGAAATAAAGAAGTAAGCATTAATATACTAATGAACCTACTGCAATGGACTAATTATCCTCAGGAAATGCTAAAATTTCCTGAATCTACCATTCACGTCACACCCGAACTGGAGGCGCTCCAGCTGGTAGATGCCGGGAGAGTCCTCTTCCAGAATTTACCCAACTTGCCACACCTCGTGAGATCTAATGGGATGTTGCGAGACATTGCAAACTGCATATTAGAGCGAGACAGCTAGTCTCACTCTAATATGCACTCGCCTGAGCTACCTGAGGCTTTGAGATCTCACTCCTTTGTGCTGGAGATCTTAGGCGAGTGCTGTTCTGCACTGTGGCATGGCACCTGGGGGAGCTCTTGGGGATCAGAAGCCCCTGGGTGGTTGGCCTCTGGGCAGGGTGGCACCTTTGCACTGCTGCTGCCACCTGGGAACCTTGGCACTGCCAGTCTGGCACCTGTATGCCACCTGTATGCCAGTGCCACCTGTATGCCAGCCTAGTAGGGACAAGGTTTCCAGGGGGCACTGCAAAGCTGGCTGTGCTAAGGTGCCAGGGTGGTGTTTTGCTTGGGCCTGGTGATGCCCTGCCTGTGTGATCCGGGTGTGGGGGGAGGGCCTGAGGCCCTGGCGAGCAGAGCTCCTCAGTGCAGGAAATATGAGTGCGACCTCGGAGGGGGGACATTCTCTGTTCCCTGTTTGTAGCGCTGGAAACAACCCCTCAATTCCTGCCCAAAACGGACTGTTTATTTCCCTATTAAATCGTGCTCAAGATATTAAATAATAGTGAACCATTTCCAGATATAAGGCAGGATTCACTGCTTCGCAATGCCGGAAATGCAAATGGTGATCAGGCGGAGAATCGCGTCTGATTAAAAAAGTTGTGGTTTCTGCCTGTCACCATTTCCGGTGCCATGCTCTGGTCCCTTACTGATGGCATCATGCAGAACCATAATTGACATGGATTTCAATATCATTAGTGGGTTGGACAGAGTATGCTCCATTCATCCGCGATACTCCACCCCTCTTAGGTGGAAGTCACATGAGTGCGAATATCTGCAGGTATTTACGAATGGGCCTGGGCGCCATGGCTGCTCAGCGGTAGCAAGAAGTTAAGGAAACTTTTAAACACTCTCCAAAATTGTCACGCTTGCTGGGGTTGGCTGCCTGGCCCAGGGGGAACAGCAGGAAGTGACTTGATGACAATTTGTGGACTCGGGATAGGAGTGGCCTGGCTCAGACCGCCATTGTTGCAGTATGTGTTTTAAGCACACCCCAATGGTGCTACTTACAGGCCACTGGTTTCTCACTCTGCTGACTGCTCACTCTGTCCTGTAAATGTTCAGATAGCCTTTTGTAATCTGGAAGCTCACCCAGGCTGCCCCTGCGGAAACCCTCAGACCCCAGTGATATCATCAACAGGATGGGCGTGGCCAAGCTCAATCAGTGGCCCATCAGGTGCTGCCACTCCTCAGTGCCCTCATCAGAAGCTCAGCCCTACTGCAGGGGAAGCAGGGGAATAGAAGAACTCGCTCCAAACAAAAGATACATGCACCGTGGCCTTTGGCACCCTCCCTGGCACATTGCCCCTCTTAGAGTAGAAGCCTCACGAGCGACACTATCAGCTAGCCCATCCCTCAGGACCACCAGCTGTCACCGTGCCCTGCCTGTCTACCGCGCCCCTGCTCCAATCCATCCTGCCCCTGGTCACGATGTCACAACTTGTGTGTCACACCCAGGATCCACACCACACTGCAGCTAAGCTCCCAGCCGATGGACATTTCCCTCGGTCATCCCCATCTACAGTATGGGCACTTGAGAGATTAAAATTCCATGCAAGTGTGATAAAATATTAGACCTAATTACAGAAATTCTCAGACAGCAAAGTGCAAGAGCCTAGAACTGTTGATCCTTTACCTCCGTCCCCAGGTCTTAGAACATAAGAACATAAGAACTAGGAGCAGGAGTAGGCCATCTGGCCCCTCGAGCCTGCTCCGCCATTCAATGAGATCATGGCTGATCTTTTGTGGACTCAGCTCCACTTTCCGGCCCGAACACCATAACCCTTAATCCCTTTATTCTTCAAAAAACTATCTACCTTTACCTTAAAAACATTTAACGAAGGAGCCTCAACTGCTTCACTGGGCAAGGAATTCCATAGATTCACAACCCTTTGGGTGAAGAGGTCCCTCCTAAACTCAGTCCTAAATCTACTTCCCCTTATTTTGAGGCTATGTCCCCTAGTTCTGCTTTCACCCACCAGTGGAAACAACCTGCCCGCATCTATCCTATCTATTCCCTTCATCATTTTAAATGTTTCTATAAGATCCCCCCTCATCCTTCTAAATTCCAATTAGTACAGTCCCAGTCTACTCAACCTCTCCTCATAATCCAACCCCTTGAACTCTGGGATTAACCTTGTGAATTTCCTCTGCACACCCTCCAGTGCCAGTATGTCCTTTCTCAAGTAAGGAGACCAAAACTGAACACAATACTCCAGGTGTGGCCTCACTAACATCTTATACAATTGCAACATAACCTTCCTAGTCTTAAACTCCATCCCTCTAGCAATGAAGGACAAAATTCCATTTGCCTTCTTAATCACCTGTTGCACCTGTAAACCAACTTTCTGTGACTCATGCACTAGCACACCCAGGTCTCTCTGCACAGCGGCATGCTTTAATATTTTATCGTTTAACTAATAATCCCGTTTACTGTTATTCCTACCAAAATGGATAACCCCACATTTGTCAACATTGTATTCCATATACCAGACCCTTGCCCATTCACTTAACCTACCCAAATCCCTCTGCAGACTTCCAGTATCCTCTGCACTTTTCGCTTTACCACTCATCTTAGTGTCATCTGCAAACTTGGACACATTGCCCTTGGTCCCCAACTCCAAATCATCTATGTAAATTGTGAAAAATTGTGGGCCCAACACGGATCCCTGAGGGACACCACTAGCTACTGATTGCCAACCAGAGAAACACCCATTAATCCCCACTCTTTGCTTTCTATTAATTAACCAATCCTCTATCCATGCTACTACTTTACCCTTAATGCCATGCATCATTATCTTATGCAGCAACCTTTTGTGTGGCACCTTGTCAAAGGCTTTCTGGAAATCCAGATATACCACATCCATTGGCTCCCCGTTATCTACTGCACTGGTAATGTCCTCAAAAAATTCCACTAAATTAGTTAGGCACGACCTGCCCTTTATGAACCCATGCTGCGTCTGCCCAATGGGACAATTTCTATCCAGATGCCTCGCTATTTCTTCCTTGATGATAGATTCCAGCATCTTCCCTACTACCGAAGTTAAGCTCACTGGCCTATAATTTCCTGCTCTTTGCCTACCTCCTTTTTTAAACAGTGGTGTCACGTTTGCTAATTTCCAATCCACTGGGACCACCCAAGAGTCTAGTGAATTTTGGTAAATCATCATTAGTGCATCTGCAATTTCCCTAGCCATCTCTTTTAGCACTCTGGGATGCATTCCATCAGGGCCAGGAGACTTGTCTACCTTTAGCCCCATTAGCTTGCCCATCACTACCTCCTTAGTGATAATAATCCTCTCAAGGTCCTCACCTGTCATAGCCTCATTTCTATCAGTCGCTGGCATGTTATTTGTGTCTTCCACTGTGAAGACCGACCCAAAAAACCTTTTCAGTTCCTCAGCCATTTCCTCATCTCCCATTATTAAAACTCCCTTCTCATCCTCTAAAGGACCAATATTTACCCTAGCCACTCTTTTTTGTTTTATATATTTGTAAAATCTTTTACTGTCTGTTTTTATATTCTGAGCAAGTTTACTCTCATACTCTATCTTACTCTTCTTTATAGCTTTTTTTAGTAGCTTTCTGTTGCTTCCTAAAGATTTCCCAGTCCTCTAGTCTCCCACCAATCTTTGCCACTTTATATGGTTTTTCCTTCAATTTGATACTCTCCCTTATTTCCTTAGATATCCTCAGTCGATTTTCCCTCTTTCTACTGTCCTTCCTTTTTGTTGGTATAAACCTTTGCTGAGCACTGTGAAAAATCGCTTGGAATGTTCTCCACTGTTCCTCAACTGTTCCACCAAAAAGTCTTTGCTCCCAGTCTACCTTAGCTAGTTCTTCTCTCACCCCATTGTAATCTCCTTTGTTTAAACACAAAACACTAGTATTTGATTTTACTTTCTCACCCTCCATCTGTATTTTAAATTCCACCATATTGTGATCGCTCCTTCTGAGAGGATCCCTAACTATGAGATCATGAATCAATCCTGTCTCATTACACTGGACAAGATCTAGGACCGCTTGTTCCCTTGTAGGTTCCATTACATACTGTTCTAGGAAACTATCGTGGATACATTCTATAAACTCCTCCTCAAGGTTGCCTTGACCGACCTGGTTAAACCAATCGACATGTAGATTAAAATCCCCCATGATAACTGCTGTACCATTTCTACATGCATCAGTTATTTCTTTGTTTATTGCCTGCCCCACCATAACTTTACTATTTGGTGGCCGATAGACTACTCCTATCAGTGACTTTTTCACCTTACTATTCCTGATTTCCACCCAAATGGATTCAACCTTATCCTCCATAGCACCGATGTCATCCCTTACTATTGCCCGGATGTCATCCTTAAATAACATAGCAACACCACCTTCCTTACCATCCACTCTGTCCTTCCGAAAAGTTTGACACCCTCTGGTATTTAACTCCCAGTCGTGACCATCCTGTAACCATGTTTCAGTAATGGCCACTAAATCATAATCATTCACGATGATTTGTGCCATCAACTTATTTACTTTATTCCGAATACTAAGGGCATTGAGGTAAAGTACACTTATGTTGGGTTTTTTTTAACCTCTGTTTTGAATCTTAACATCTCCAGTTTTATTCCTTTTTGTATTACTGGGCCTATTCACTGTGCTCCCCTCAGTCACTGTACCTTGTACTGTTGCCCTTTTTGATTTTTGACTATGTCTTCTCTGCCTTGCACTTTTCCCCTTACTTTTCCCCTTACTTCCTTTTGCTTCTGTCCCTGTTTTACCACCTTCCAACTTCCTGCATTGGTTCCCATCCCCCTGCCACATTAGTTTAAACCCTCCCCAACAGCTCTAGCAAACACCCCCCCAGGACATCGGTTCCAGTCCTGCCCAGGTGCAGACCGTCCGGTTTGTACTGGTCCCACCTCCCCCAGAACCGGTCCCAATGCACAGACTGAACGTTTTCAAGGATACACAGAATCTTTCAGCTATTCCAGCCAATTCCATTTATTTTACACCAATAGCAATTCAAATAAATTTTGTGTAAAATTCACGCAACTCTTCTGATTGGGATTCACGCAGACACGGGAAGAAAGTGCAAACTCCATTCAGTCATCCGAGGCCAGAATTGAACCCTGGTACCTGGCACTGTGAGGCAGCAGTGCTAACCACTGTGCCACCGTGCCTGCGCTCAGTGTGGGTGGGGGGATGCTGTGGATGTTGGCCTGAGGGAAAACACTGACGTTGGTTCACTTATCCTGCCAGTGGATTTGCATGTTATTGCAGAGGCAGCCCTGGTGGTGCATTTTAGGGTTTAGAGGTGCCGGCTGTAAATAAGCACAAGTTAAAGAAATCTTTCTTTTACATACCCAATTAATGGAAGGGAAATTGTGAGGAGTATGAGACATTAACTGCTGCAGGAAAATATGCAAGAGTCAATTTGAGATGATTTATGTCATATCGTAAACACATTCAACAAATCTTATCCCTCCCAAATGGACAATTTCTCATCAAGCTGCAGCCAGAAAATTAGCTTCCTGCACACTTGTCATACTCACTCTCCGATTCAGTCATCCTAAGTGATGATCCAGGAGACAATAAGGACTATTGTTGGCTGTGCAGTTCTCATGGATCAAGCTCAATACTACAGAACCTACTGTTGTATTTTCATGCCTTGGAGATACGCAGAGATGACACCAGTTTCTGTGTCTGAACAGGATTTTATTCAATGCTTTAATGCCCAAATATTCCAGTCCCCAGAGCAGTGGAATATCAACTTAAACTTGTGTTGTGCATCGGGGCCCTGTGGAAGTCCTGGCATGTGCACAATGGGCTGGAATTATCTGGGAAGGTTAAACTTCTGATGGGCTGATTGGCATTGTCTAAAACTGAACTCTAGGTCAGAAATGTAGGACTTCCTTAGATACCTTCCCAGGAAATGTTACACTGGTTAAGGTTTGAATCAACTAAGTGGTTAGCCAGGGAAATTGAACTGAGCACCAAACCCCAATCACTCCCCTGACCTGATCTGACTGGACTCTCTCCCAACACCATCCCATCAACCTAATCTGACGGTCAACCCTAACCAACTGCCTATCTGGCCCAATCACCTATCCCCCTACCTAGTTGAATCACACACCACCTGGTCCAACCATCTCCCAACTCAACTATCCAGCACCTCTCCCCCGACCAATCACTCAATCCAACAACCTACCCGACCCGACCACACACCCTACCCGACTGTCCACCTGACCCGACCACTCAGCCAATCTGACTACCCACACCCTCATCCCAACTACGCAATCTCCCTGACCACCAACCCCCCAATTACCCATCCGACCCGATCAACCATTACTGACCGTACTGCCCACTCACCCACTCATTCACCCACCACTGACTCGATCACTCATTCATTCACTCACTGATCCACTCACTAAACCACATCCAATAAAAGACATGAGACTTTTAAAAACATACCTGAATAAATAGCTAGTTTCACAAAAAGGCAATAATGTGTTTTTTTCCTCCCTTTGACTCTCATGCACTTGCTTGACCAACCCTGGAGACATTGTGCTGGCCTATTTCTACTACAGCTGTTATCTGAAGTCCTGACAAAGAATGAACAATTCTGTCAGGGCACAGAAACTTTGCAGACAGTGGCAACTGCCCAGCATTGCTGCTCACTGAAGGATCTGGGCCAGAATACCTGCTCTCATGCTTACTGCTTGCTTTTGGTTATATACAGGGAGGAAAGATAAACGGAAACCCTTGTTTTCTTACTCTTTACTGTCCATAATCAGCCTTGTTTTAGAGATGAAGATGTGTGTGGTTCTTATCCCGCAGAGTGTGTCGACAATTTTAGAAATAACTGCAGCAAGTTTTTGTAGGTTTAAATAAAAAGGATTATTTATTCACACATGCATCTCAAAAATTTAAACGATACATTATTCTCACACACACATCCAGAAAGATGCAGTGAAAGAGGGTGATGGACTTCACAAGTGTTAACAGTTCACATGATGAATTCATTGTGACCAGCAGTATGTACCTTCTACAAGATACACTGCAGCAACTCAGCAAGGCTCCTCAGAAATCACTTTTCAAACCACAACCACTACCATTGACAAGGACAGAAGGCACCTGGGAATACTACTACCTAGATGTTCTCCTCCAAGCCATTCATCAAAATGATTTGGAAATATATTGCCATTCCTTCACTGTCACTGGGTCAGAATCCCAGCACTCCCTCTCTATGTGAGGGTGTACCTACACTAGATGGACTGCAGTAGTTCAAGAAGGCTGCTCACTGCCAACATTCAAGGGCAGTTAGGGATGGGCAGCAGATGCTGGCTGAGGCAGAAATGCCCACATCCCATGAATGAATAAAACAAACTTCATGAGGTCCAGAGTCGATGTTGAAAACTCCCAGGGCAACTCCCTGACAACTGTATATCACTCTGCTGCCACCTGTGCTGGGTCTGTCTTGTCAGTGGGACAGGACCTACCTCAGACTGGTGATGATGGTATCTGTGACATTATCTGTAAGGTATGATTCAGTGAGTATAACTATGTCAGGCTATTGCTTGATTAATCTGTGAGACAGCTCTCCCAATTATGGCATAAGCCTCCAGATGTTAGTAAGGAGGACTTTGCAGAGTTGGCAAGGCTTTGTTTCTGGTGCCTCGGTCTTTGCCAGATTGTCCAACTGCTTTGCTTTCTTTGTGTAGAGAGATTTGATACAACCAAGTGGCTTGCTGGGCCATTTCAGCGGGCATTCAGGAATCAACTGTATTGTTGTGCCCTGGAGTCACATGCAGGCCGACCAGGTAAGGATAGCACATTTCCTTCCACTAGGACATTATTGAACCGGGTGACTCTTACAACAAACAACAATGGTCTCATGGTCACTATTACTGAGAATAGATTTTTAAATTTAGATGTATTATTTGAATTTAAATTCCACCAGCTGTTGTGTTGGTTTTCAAATCTGTGGCCCCAGAGCATTAGTCTTTGCCTCTGCATTACTTGTCAAGTGAAGTTACCACTCTACCACTGCCTCGTCCTAGAAGAACAGCACCTGTGACCCCATACAGAGAGGAGTCTTTTTCCACTCTTCGATTGTAGTTCAAATTAGTCCTGATAGCTGAGGTTAGATATCAGGTCAATTTCAAGATTCCCTTGAAGATATGAATGTTCAGCAGGATACAAAGTTGGGCACTTCTGTTCTTTGTGTCAGGAAGTCCAACTTCTTTACCAAAGGACTTGAGTTTTGGTATTAGGCTGGAAGGCTATTTTAGGATGCATAGCCTGAAAGGCAAAAATGATACAGCCTTTTACTGCAGCTTCTGCCACTTTTGGTATTTTCTGCTGATTGCCCAGGTCTTTCTGGGTCTTCTTATAAAAACCTGCTTTTTCCAGCCAGTTTCAGTCACATGACCAATATTGGTATTGGCCATCCAGAATGGCTTAGCTAAAAGAGATAGTTGATGAGTTCTTCACACTTACTCAGGATGTACTGGTTTCTGCCCAGCTGTTGTTCTTCGGATTCCAATTTGGATACATGGTGTTGAGACTTGGTTTTGGGCAATCCCCAAACAATAGCAAGTATGAATTCCACAGTGAGTATTCAGCCTGACCTGTCAATGCCAAGGAGAGGCGTCATGCTGAGTGATGCAATCAGGAACATTGTAGAAGCAGCTGATAGTTTGTGTTGTTGAATTTGCAAATGTCACCTGATCCTTGACAGCCAACATAGCCACCACGTGAGTGTCCATTTGAAAAAAACCCCAGGAGCGTCCATGCCAACACAGTCCATGTTTAAAGTTATGACATAGGACATAAATTCAGTTTAGTTTCAGTTTCTCTGTCACCATGCCCAGACTTGACTAACAGCACACAGAACAAAGAGTCAACAGACATATATAATCAAATGCCGAATAATTGAAACCAACACTTTTGAACCAGGCAGTGATGTCCCACACGGTGCACAAGCCAGCAGAATTGGTAGGTTCATTGCAGGACTTCTCACAGCAAACTTGTGGCAACCGTTGAACTTTTCTTGGTAAGTTATTTGAAATCATGAGGTGTTAAGGTAGCTCCAAATACATTGCCTGCAAGGCAAGAGAGTTACAGAAAATCAATGTAAGTTGTCAGTGTAGGCCAGGAGCTGACAGAATACCTGCCCTTTGCTCTAGGTAATTAGAGGTAATGAAGGACCGAAGATCTGTGTTGAAGTGGTCAGCAGTCTGAATTGTGCCGCTGATGTTAATTTGATTTGAATTTCCGAGATAGACTTGGTGTTTTAAAAGGAATCAACTGGCTGCAGTTAAATGTGAGCGTAATAAGAGGTCAGTGAGTATTGGCATGTTGGGGAAGATCCTATATCAAACGTCAGACACTGTCTGCTTTGATTGGTTCGTTATTAAAGTAATAGAAAAGATGTAAAGCAATTAGCCAAATTAGAGCTTGTGATGATGGAAGTCTGCGGCAAAAAGTGGAAGAAACAACAAAAATTAAGCTCAGAACTGAAGTATAATTGAGAAAATACAAAATAGCAGCACCTTTCAGTGGTCTAAACAAAGGGAACAGATGTGAAAAAGCAATGACGGAAGTTGATTGTCATGGAATTACCCATCACTGCCAGATTCTTGAATACTGATGCAAGAAGTTACTGAATGGGAAGATCAGCAGACTCAAAATAGGGATCTATTTTTAATTTGAACAGGGATGAGCATGGATTGAGGAGAAGGATGAGCAGTGACAGATTGCATTTCCATATCATAGCTGAGGGACAACAATGCTGATGTAAATTTAAAATGATCCAGTTACCTGGTTGTGGTGATATGATTTGCATAGCTGTCTGCCATTGGTGCAGAACACCGGCATACCATTGGCCCTGGTTGGTCATGTGCCTCTCGACCGATTGGTTGAGACCAGTCATGTGACAGCTCTCCGATTGGTCGAGAGGCTGAGTTAACCACGCCTCCTTACTGAGGTATAAATAGTCGAAGCGCCCAGCGGTCGTCCATTTTATTGTAGACAACCGCAGGGCTAAGTTCTAGCTTATTAAAGCCTAACTTTTGTATAGCAACTCGTCTCTCGTGCAATTGATGGCTCATCACTGGTATTCCAGAAGATCGAGCAACATGCATTAGAAAGAAAATGAAGTAAATAGAAAGTCGGGTTGAAATTCATTTTGCGCATTCCATCAGAATAGGCATCAGTAAGTCATCAGCCCATTTTACACCCGGCCTCATTTTCTTTTCCACTGTCTCTAATAGCAAAGCAAATCGAGTGTGGTGTAAAATGAGCTACTGACTTGCTATAGCTCATTTTGTGCGAACAGCTAGAGTCCAATGTCACCCCGTATGCTCTAATACTGGAGCTGAAAGTTGATGTGTATAACCTGGTTGGGGCGGGATTTGTCATTGGCTGATGCTGAACTTGTGAAACGCGATTGGGCGTACAATAGGTTCTGACGCTAAAATCGCGGCAGCCGCCGATTTGACGCCAAATCGCAATTCTCCATCACCTTGACAGCGCCATCAATGCAATCCAGAACGCACGTACAGTAAACACCATTTGCTTGTCATTAGCGGGCCTGACCCGGTATTCTCTGGGACCTCCGCGATGCTCCTTCTCCAATGGGCTGAGTTCCCGACGGCGCGGTTCACTTGTGCTTTTAAAAATTGTGAAACATGCAAGATGGCTGCTGAGGGAGAGAGAGGGGTTATGGAAAGTGTCCAACATCGTCATAGTTTGCTGGCAATTGTCCTGCTGGCTGGGGGATGTCTGCCAGAGCCAGGGGGAGTTGCGGGGAGGGTGGCCAGGAGGAGGGCTATGGGGTGGGGGTGGACGGGCATGGAACACCATTGCTGCAGCCGGCAAGGCAACCATGCAGCTGCGCACACCGCTAACCTCCCACTGTGAATGTAGGGCCATGGGTGTCCTCCCAGGCAACCCCCCTCGGTGCCCTATGGCCCTAGCCGACCGGGTGCGAGGCCCCATCCAGGTGCCGATTATTAAGTGGAGACTCCGAGAGTCTTGTAGGCTATAAGTCACACCCACACAATAGGAAGAGACATTTTCCATCCCAACGTGTATTATGCAGCGCGATATTTCTTTTCTTTTTTAAAATAAATTCAGAGAACCCAATTCATTTTTTCCAATTGAGGGACACTTTAGTGTGGCCAATCCACCTACCCTGCACACCTTTGGGTTGTGGGGGCGAAACGCAAGCATGCACGGGAAGAATGTGCAAACTCCACATGAACAGTGACCCCGAGCTGGGATCGAATCTGGGACCTGGGCGCCGTGAGGCAGCAGTGCTAACCACTGTGTCACTTGCTGCCCTTTGGGGCGTAATTCTGAGGTGTGTTTCCTGTCATCACCCCCCCCCCCCCACTCCAAGTGAACACACCCGCTATGGGTTCGCTGAGGGCCACTCCACCTACGGGCCCCCCACTTTTAATCCCCCCTTTCAGACAGTCCCTGTTCTAGGGCCCGCTCTTCACCTCCCCAACTTTCATGATGCCTCTCCATATTCTCCCTTCACGCTCTCTGGATGGTGGGGGACAGGGGAGGGCAGTGCCCTGGAACTCCTGCTCGCACCTGGATGCCCTGGCAGTACCAGGGTGCCAGGTTGACACTGCCAGGGTGTCACGGCACTTCCCAGGTGCCAGGCTGGCAATTCCAGGGTACCAGGTTGGCATTGCCAGGGGTTGGAACCTGAAGCGGGAACATGCCCAAAGGGTGATAATGAAGGGTGGGAGCGTGAAGGGAGAATATGGAGAGGCATCATGAAAGTTGGGGAGGTGAAGAGCGGGCCCTGAAACAGGGACTGCCTGAAAGGGCGCCGAGTACGCCCATTTAAAGCTGTGCACCCTCCCTCACCTCTGTGCCTCCTGCTGCTTGGATTAGACTTCCAATGCAGTCACCGAAGCCTGACCCAACAGTTCGGCGGACCCTTACGCCCCCTCACGGTATGCAGCCTCGCGACCCTCAAGGTCTCCCCTCCTTCGCTCTTTGCGAGCCTCACTCACGACTATAAGCCCATCGCCACCAGGAGTAGGCGGTACAGTTCCCAAGATATGGCTTTTATCAAGTCGGAGGTCCAGCGACTGTTGGGTGAAGGGTCATCGAGGCCAGCAACAGCCCCTGGAGAGCGCAAGTGGTGGTCGTCCGGACTGGGGAAAAGAACCGGATGGTTGTAGACTACAGCCAGACCATTAACCGGTTCACGCAACTGGATGCGTACCCCATCCCCCGCATAACGGAGATGGTCAACCAGATCGCACAGTACCGTGTGTTCTCAACGGGCGATCTGACGTCGGCCTGCCACCAGCTCCCAATCTGCCCGGAAAAACACCACTACACTGCTTTTGAAGCAGCTGGCCGACTCTTCCACTTCCTCAGGATCCCCTTCGGCGTCACTAATGGGGTATCGGTCTTTCAGAGAATGATGGACCGAATGGTAGACCAATACGGTTTGCGGGCTACATGGATGTACTTGGACAATGTCACCATCTGCGAGCATGATCAGCAGGACCATGATGTCAACCTTCAGAGGTTCTTCCAAGAGGGCCCAATCCCTCAACCTCACGTACAACAAAGAGAAGTGCGTTTTCCGCACTACACGACTGGCCATCCTCGGCGACGTCGTGGAGTACTTCTACCAGCCAGACAAGACCCGCCTGGTAAAGGCCTCCCGGCCCTTTGAGCGCCTAAGTATGGACTTCAAAGGGCCCCTCCCCTCCACCAACCGTAACATACACCTTCTAACCGTCATCGACGAGTACTGCCGTTTCCCCTTCGCTGTCCACTGCCCCAACATGACCTCGGCCACTGTGATTAAGGCACTGCACAGCATCTTCTCACTGTTCGGCTTTCCTGCTTACATACACAGCGACCGGGGCACATCGTTCATGTGCGATGAGCTGCATCAGTACCTGATCAGCAAAGGCATCGCCTCGAGCAGGACTACGAGTTATAACCCGCAGGGAAATTGGCAGGTGGAGAGGGAGAACGCGACGGTATGGAAGGCCGTCCTTCTGGCCCTCCGGTCTAGAAGTCTCCCGACCCCCCCCACTGGCAGATGGTCATCCCCGATGCCCTCCACTCCATTAGATCACTGTAGCAACCTGGGGTGGCCACTGCCCAACACAAAATGGAAGATTGCAAGGAATGCAGGGAAAATGGACATGTTGGAAAGCAAGCAGCTTGCAAGGCGATTGTGTATTGGGACGACTGCAGAAACCGGTTTTGACTGCTGCAGAGACCAGACAGCACTGTGAAAGAAAACCAGTTAACATACTAATGAGGCAATACCGGGCGAGTCCCAGATACAATGGACACAAGTTAAGCACAAATCGATACATTCTATGGAAGGCCAGACCCAGTGGCGCCAGAGAAGCCCAAAACAATAGGTCCCAAGAACCGCCCCAGCAACCAAGGAACTGCCCTATGATTGGGGGGTTCAAACATATCGATTGGGAAGAGACCCAATCGATTCCAAGCAGGTAAGGGAGTCCGCCCAAAGGGGCGTGGACCCCCTGGGACCTATAAAAGAAAGGTCCCACACATGGTTCAGTCTCCTGTCTCCTGGCTCCTGTCTTCTACTCCAGCCGTCGAGCAGCAGCCACCAACAAGGAAGTGCCTAATGACGACCGCTACCAGAAATAGGCACTCCTGACACCCTTTGCAATTGATAACAATCCGAAGTCTGCAGACCAGAGCAGAGCAAGAGGCCTTGTTCCCTGGCCCAGCAATTCCTTCGAGATAAGTATTAGTTGTTTAGCGGTAGGAGTAAGTTTAATCCTTTAGCGTTTAATAAACTCTAGTTGTTTGGACTTACTAATTGGTGTACGGTTTTATTGCTTTGAACTTCACCTTGAAGCTTGTGGCGGTGTCTTAACGGCACCTGGCGACTCCAGAGCTTAGAACGAGAAACAGAGCCACAGTGAGTGTTAAGCACACTCACCCAGAACGAGCAACATCACCCCTCTGCACAGCCACAAATGAGACCCCTCATGACCGCTTGTTTCTCTTCCCTAGGAAGTCCATCTCCGGGATCTCGCTTCCATCTTTGCTGACAATTCCAGGACCAGTTCCTCTCCGGAGGCACATCAGGAGCCATAAGACCGACCCCGAGAGGGTCCAGCTGCTGCACACCAACCCCCAGTACGCCTACATCGCGCACCAGGATGGATGGCAAGATATGGTCTCCCTACGCGATCTGGTGCCAGCTGGTTCCCCTGCCAACGCGCCCCCCTCCCCGCTGCCTACAGCAACCCCCTGCGCCCTCATGCCCCTGGGTCTCCTGTATTGTCCCGCATCGGCATTGCCACCACCCACCATCCCCTTGCCTACCCCCACCCTCCCCAACCGTCTCCGCCGGACTGAGGCTCAAGTTCCAGACACAACGCCCCCGGAGTCACCATCTGCAATAACCGTGCCCGCCGCATTGCCAGAGCTGAGGAGGTCTAAAAGAACGATCCGGCCTCCAGACAGACTGAATCTCTAATGACCCCACGTCACCCCTGCTGGACTTGATTTTTTTAACAGGGGTGAATGTGGTTAATGTATTTCACCTAATGCATGAGCTGTCTGTACTGTCTGTATAATTATGTGACCCATGACCTGGAAGTGATTATACGGGCTACTTCAAGGTACTGTACTGGAACCCGGTGGGCTCTGCCTCTGGCTCCGCCCTCACTGGGGTCAAATGTAGTCTGGCCACCTGTGGGTGGCACCCATTTGTACAGCCGACTCTGGCAGGCGAGTTCATGGATATTAAAGCCTAATGTTCACTCGTTCTCACGGTCTCACAGTAAATTGACGGTACAACAGCCACCTTAAATTGGATGACATTATCCTTCGCCTTACAGCACCTGCATCAAAGTGTTTTCCAGCAGGGGTGGAGCAGTGAGTCATGAGAGAAACAATGCGAAAAGGAGATATGGAAGTGGAGACTCCACCCAAAACACTTTCACTTTTCACTCACTGCTCCCATGTCCAAGGACATGTTGCCTTCTGCCCTGATGGCCATGTCTATCCCTGCAGGTGAAACGGTCTTTGGCAGCACCCTCACATGCACATCCAGAGAATATCGGCTAAGAACATTTCAGCAGTCAGAGCAAGTCGCCTTTCACCTTGTTTGATAATGAATGTGAAGACATAATTGACAGAGACCCAATGAAGGGGATGTGCAAGAGAGGTTGATTATTTGTAGCACTTCTTTGTGCCAGTGATATTGAGGGCAGGAAGGCAGGAAGAGTGTCCATTACATGTGTTCCTGACATTGGTCCATTGGTGCAATGTGAGTGAACATTAATAAAGGCATCTCAGGCATCCCCGATACAAATGTGAGCAGTTGGTGGTGGATTATCCTTATTACCTTCCTCGTTGTCATTTTCCCCTCCTTTCTCCTCCTTGAAATTATCTGAAGACAAGGTGAACTCTGTTCTTTGTTCCTCCTGCAGATCCAAACCTCGCTGCTGCACAATACTGTACAGATTATACCTCACATAACCATTCTAAAGATTCTAGCTGGTGTGTAATGAAGAACCCCTTCTCATCTACCTAGATACCTGAAGCAGATTTTCAATATGTTAATGACTTGTCAATGATGCCCTGAACATGTGGAAAATCAGCTAGAGCCACAACCCAAGTGCCTACTTTATCTGGCTGGCATCACAGCTGGAGTTGACAAAGTTGCTGCCCTGACAAACAAGCCATCAGTTTTATACAATTGGGCGCCCCAGCCTGTGAAATCCTGGATATGGCTCTGGCAGAACCCTGGAGGACACAGAGGCTAAAATGATGAGGATGACGGTAATTCTGACAGCCACTGTAAGAATAGCCACTATGTTCCGAAGGCAACAGGATTTCTTCTACTAGGTAATAGATGTCTGTCCCCTCTGCTGCTGACCCTTCCCTGCTACTGATAACGCCACCCCCTGCTGATGCCCGTCCTCTGCTAATGCCCTGCTTCCCCTCTGCTCCCCTTCTGTCACTGCTCCCCCTCTGCCGCTGCTCCCCCTCTGTCACTGCTCCCCCTCTACCGCTGCTCCCCTTCTGCCACTGCTCCCCCTCTGCCACTGCTCCCCCTCTGCCACTGTTCCCCCTCTGCTGCTGCTCCCCCTCTGCCACTGCTCCCCCTCTGCTGCTGCTCCCCCTCTGCTGCCCCGTCTGTCACTGCTCTCCCTCTGTCACTGCTCCCCCTCTGTCACTGCTCCCCCTCTGCCGCTGCTCCCCCTCTGCCACTGTTGCCCCTCTGCCACTGCTCCCCCTCTGCCACTGCTCCCCCTCTGCCACTGCTCCCCCTCTGCCACTGCTCCCCCTCTGCTGCTGCTCCCCCTCTGCTGCCCCGTCTGTCACTGCTCCCCCTCTGCCGCTGCTCCCCCTCTGCTCCCCCTCTGCTGCCCCGTCTGTCACTGCTCCCCCTCTGTCACTGCTCCCACTCTGCCGCTGCTCCCCCTCTGCTCCCCCTCTGCTCCCCCTCTGCTGCTGCTCCCACTCTGCCGCTGCTCCCACTCTGCCGCTGCTCCCCCTCTGCTGCTGCTCCCCCTCTGCCGCTGCTCCCCCTCTGCCGCTGCTCCCCTCTGTCACTGCTCCCCCTCTGCTGCTGCTCCCCCTCTGCTCTCCCTCTGCCGCTGCTCCCACTCTGCCGCTGCTCCCACTCTGCCGCTGCTCCCCCTCTGCCGCTGCTCCCCCTCTGCCGCTGCTCCCCCTCTGCCGCTGCTCCCACTCTGCCGCTGCTCCCCCTCTGCCCCCCCTTCTGCTGCTCCCCCTCTGCCGCTGCTCCCCCTCTGCCGCTTCTCTCCCTCTGCTCCCCCTCTGCCGCTTCTCCCCCTCTGCTCCCCCTCTGCCGCTGCTCCCCCTCTGCTCCCCCTCTGCTCCCCCTCAGCCGCTGCTCCCCCCCTGCACCCCTCTGCCGCTGCTCCCCCTCTGCCGCTGCTCCCCCCGCCCCTGCCCCCCTCTGCCGCTGCTCCCCCTCTGCCGCTGCTCCCCCTCTGCTGCTGCTCCCCCTCTGCCACTGCTCCCCCTCTGCTGCTGCTCCCCCTCTGCCACTGCTCCCCCTCTGCTGCTGCTCCCCCTCTGCTGCCCCGTCTGTCACTGCTCTCCCTCTGTCACTGCTCCCCCTCTGTCACTGCTCCCCCTCTGCTGCTGCTCCCCCTCTGCTGCCCCGTCTGTCACTGCTCCCCCTCTGTCACTGCTCCCCCTCTGCCGCTGCTCCCCCTCTGTCACTGCTCCCACTCTGCCGCTGCTCCTCCTCTGCTCCCCCTCTGCTCCCCCTCTGCTGCTGCTCCCACTCTGCCGCTGCTCCTCCTCTGCTCCCCCTCTGCTCCCCCTCTGCTGCTGCTCCCACTCTGCCGCTGCTCCCACTCTGCCGCTGCTCCCCCTCTGCTGCTGCTCCCCCTCTGCTGCCCCGTCTGTCACTGCTCCCCCTCTGCCGCTGCTCCCCCTCTGCTCCCCCTCTGCTGCTGCTCCCCCTCTGCTGCCCCGTCTGTCACTGCTCCCCCTCTGTCACTGCTCCCCCTCTGCCGCTGCTCCCCCTCTGCTCCCCCTCTGCTGCTGCTCCCCCTCTGCTGCCCCGTCTGTCACTGCTCCCCCTCTGTCACTGCTCCCACTCTGCCGCTGCTCCCCCTCTGCTCCCCCTCTGCTCCCCCTCTGCTGCTGCTCCCACTCTGCCGCTGCTCCCACTCTGCCGCTGCTCCCCCTCTGCCGCTGCTCCCCCACTGCCGCTGCTCCCCCTCTGCCGCTGCTCCCCCTCTGCTGTCCCCTCTGTCACTGCTCCCACTCTGCCGCTGCTCCCCCTCTGCTGCTGCTCCCCCTCTGCTGCCCCGTCTGTCACTGCTCCCCCTCTGTCACTGCTCCCACTCTGCCGCTGCTCCCCCTCTGCTCCCCCTCTGCTGCTGCTCCCCCTCTGCTGCCCCGTCTGTCACTGCTCCCCCTCTGTCACTGCTCCCACTCTGCCGCTGCTCCCCCTCTGCTCCCCCTCTGCTCCCCCTCTGCTGCTGCTCCCACTCTGCCGCTGCTCCCACTCTGCCGCTGCTCCCCCTCTGCCGCTGCTGCCCCCACTGCTCCCCCTCTGCCACTGCTCCCACTCTGCCGCTGCTCCCCCCCTGCCACTGCTCCCACTCTGCCGCTGCTCCCCCTCTGCTCCCCCTCTGCTCCCCCTCTGCTGCTGCTCCCCCTCTGCTGCTGCTCCCCCTCTGCCGCTGCTCCCCCACTGCCGCTGCTCCCCCTCTGCTGTCCCCTCTGTCACTGCTCCCCCTCTGCTGCTGCTCCCCCTCTGCCGCTGCTCCCCCTCTGCTCTCCCTCTGCCGCTGCTCCCCCTCTGCTCTCCCTCTGCCGCTGCTCCCCCCTGCCGCTGCTCCCCCTCTGCCGCTGCTCCCACTCTGCCGCTGCTCCCCCTCTGCCCCCCCTTCTGCTGCTCCCCCTCTGCCGCTGCTCCCCTCTGCCGCTGCTCCCCCTCTGCTGCTGCTCCCCCTCTGCCGCTTCTCCCCCTCTGCTCCCCCTCTGCCGCTGCTCCCCCTCTGCTCCCCCTCTGCTCCCCCTCTGCTGCTGCTCCCCCTCTGCCGCTTCTCCCCCTCTGCTCCCCCTCTGCCGCTGCTCCCCCTCTGCCGCTGCTCCCCCTCTGCTCCCCCTCTGCTCCCCTCTGCTGCTGCTCCCCCCCTGCACCCCTCTGCCGCTGCTCCCCCTCTGCTCCCCCTCTGCCGCTGCTCCCCCCCTGCACCCCTCTGCCGCTGCTCCCCCTCTGCCGCTGCTCCCCCCGCCCCTGCCCCCCTCTGCCGCTGCTCCCCCTCTGCCGCTGCTCCCCCTCTGCCGCTGCTCCCCCTGTGCTGTCCCCTCTGTCACTGCTCCCCCTCTGCTGCTGCTCCCCCTCTGCCGCTGCTCCCCCTCTGCTCTCCCTCTGCCGCTGCTCCCCCTCTGCCGCTGCTCCCACTCTGCCGCTGCTCCCACTCTGCCGCTGCTCCCCCTCTGCCCCCTCCTTCTGCTGCTCCCCCTCTGCCGCTGCTCCCCCTGTGCTGTCCCCTCTGTCACTGCTCCCCCTCTGCTGCTGCTCCCCCTCTGCCGCTGCTCCCACTCTGCCGCTGCTCCCACTCTGCCGCTGCTCCCACTCTGCCGCTGCTCCCCCTCTGCCCCCTCCTTCTGCTGCTCCCCCTCTGCTGCTGCTCCCCCTCTGCCGCTGCTCCCCCTCTGCTCCCCCTCTGTTCCCCCTCTGCCGCTGCTCCCCCTCTGCCGCTGCTGCCCCCTCTGCCGTCGCTCCCTCTGCCGCTGCTCCCCCTCTGCCGGTGCTCCCACTCTGCTGCCCCCTCTGCCGTTGCTCCCTCTGCCGCTGCCCACTCTCTGCTGTACCCTCTGATGTTGCCGCCCCTGATCTGATGCCCCTCCTCTGCTGCGGCTCCCTCCTTCGTGACTAATGCCAAGCTACCGACCTCTCAAGAATACCCTCCTTTTGCTGCTGCTGGTCATATTGATCCTTGTCTGTGATCCAGTCTACGACAAAGTGTCACACATCCTGCTGCGAGTCAGAAAGCCCTAGAAAGCAAACTCTTTGCAAAAAATACTGTGAAAAAACACTCACTTTAGGAAGCAGTGGTAAGTATTTATTGTAGTATTTATATAAGTTTGATTTGGGCCGCAGAGTTGCCATGACGTTCTCGCCTTGTTTTCACTGGCAGGTATGAGGAAGTCAGAGAAAGCTATGGATGCCCTGTTAAATTTAAAAGTGAATTGAAATATCGATTCTATTGAGCAATTGGCATACGTCAATCGACAGCCTGCTTCACACAAACAACCTATCGTGAATGTATATTGCTTAATTCACACTGTATAGCGTTGTGTCCTTGTGGGCTCTGTCTGTGAGCCGTTGTGCGGCTCTGCCCACAGGGGGAGATGAGGACCTTGTACAGTGCTCCACCCTCGGCTCCGCCCATGGCTCCACCCATGGCCCCTCCCACTACTGGAAGTATAATTGGCTGCAGTCTTGTGAGTCTGCCCTCAGTTCTTCTGGTCGCAGGCAGGCTCAGTTGTAAGTCTATTAAAGCCACAGTTTACTTCCTCTCGTGTCTCGAGTGAATTGATGGTTACATCAATTTAATAGACTTAGAAAAACCACCATGGAATCAGCCCTCAAACCTGATCGACTGGAACTCGACCCGCAGGCTGCAGAAGTGAAGTAAATCTTTCTACACTGGCTTCTGTGCTTCAAGGCCTACCTGGCTGCGTCGACTACCTCCACTACTACTGAAGAGCAGAAACTCAGTCTACTGCACACACGGGTGAGCCGTCGCATCTCTACGCAACTCAATAGTACCGACTCATACACCGAGGCCCTCGCTATACTCGACTGACTAAACGTACGGCCTGTAAATGAAGTCTACGCGCAGCATATTTTCGCTACCCGCCACCAGCGCCCCGCAGAGTCGCTGGAGGACTACTTGCATGATTTAAAAGCCCTTGCATGGGAATGTAACTTTCAGGCTGTAACTGCCTCCCAGCCTATGGAACTCGCTGTCTGTGATGTGTATGTTGCAGGGGTCCGGTCTAACTACGTGCGCCATGTCTCTCGAAAAAGAGGCCCAGAACTTGGAGGACACAGTAGCGCTAGCAACCTCAATGGAGGTCGCATTTCAAAGTCTGAACTCGTTCCCTGCAGACCACACGACCCCATCATGGACCCGAGACTGCCCCAGGCCTGCGCCTTGCGGCCACCCACCCACTATGGAGTGCCGGTGTGCCATTTTTGCGGTGAGCCCCAACACCCATGGCAGCACTGCCCGGCCCGCAACGTGACCTGCAGCAGCTGCGATCGAAAAGAACATTATGCTAAGGTATGCCTGTCTAAATCGAAACCCGCTGTCCAGAGCAATCGCTCCCCCAACTCGCAGGCCCACAGACCCCGCAATGTTGCAGCGTGTCTGCCGACTCTGCCTCCACCCGGCATGTGCGACTCATGGGAGCCGCCTTCTTGGCAATCCTCCCCCACGCGGCCGGCCATGTGCGAGTCATGGTGGCCGCCATCTTGGGCGCCATCTTCCTCGCCGCCCGCCACGTGCAATCAACGGGGGCCGCCATTTTGTCCATCACCCGATATTCATCTCGACGACTACGGCCTCCGTGGACTGTCATCACTGGGCCACTCCAGCACTGCTGATCAAGCCACTGACTACCCACAACTCAACGCAGTCACTTTGGACCAGTCGCGGCCACAGCACCTCAGGAGCTCGATGATGTCCGTTCAGGTTAACGGATACAAGACACCGTGCCTCTTCGACTCTGGGAGCACTGAGAGCTTCGTACATCCAGACCTGGTAAGACGCTGTTCGCTCCCTATCTTCCCTGCACGGGTTCGCACTCGGTCCAAATACAAGGCCGCACTGTTGCGACCCTAACAATACAGGACGCCATCTACTCTAATTTCCAGCTGTATGTACTCCTAGACCTCTGCGCCCCACTCCTACTTGGGCTCGATTTTCAATGCAATCTTAGAAGCCTCACACTCAGCTTTGGTGGATCCCTTCCCCCTCTCACTATATGCAGCTTAGCGACTCTAAAAATCGACTCCCCTCCACTCTTCGCTAATCTCACTGCTAACTGCAAACCCATAGCCACTCGCAGCAGGCGGTACAGCCTGCAGGACAGGGTATTTATTAGAGCCGAAGTCCAGCGGCTCCTATGTGAGGGAGTCATAGAGGCCAGTTATAGCCCCTGGAGAGCTCAGGTGGTGGTCATCAAGACCGGGGAAAGTTCTGGATGGTGGTTGATTACAGCCAGACCATTAACCGGTTCACGCACCTCGATGCGTACCCCATCCCCCGGATTGCAGACATGGTCAACCAGATCGCCCCGTACCGCATATTCTCCACGGTGGATTTGAAGTCTGCATACCACCAGCTCCCAATCCGCCCGGAGGACCGCCACTACACGGCGTTCGAGGCAGATGGCCGCCTCTTCCATTTCCTCCGGGCTCCCTTTGGCGTCACGAATGGGGTTTCGGTGTTCCAACGAGCAATGGACCGAATGGTGGACCAGTATGGGCTGTGGGCCACATTTCCGTACCTGGATAACGTCACCATCTGCGGCCATGACCAGCAGGACCACGATGCCAACCTCCACCGATTTCTCCAAACCGCCCAGAAACTCAATCTCACCTACAATAAGGAGAAATGCGTTTTCCGCACAACCAGACGAGTCATCCTCGGCTATGTCGTGGAAAACGGAGTCCTGGGCCCTGATCCGGACCGCATGCGCCCCCTCTTACAACTCCCTCTCCCCCATTGTTCCAGGGCCCTCAAGAGGTGCCTTGGACTTTTCTCCTATTACGCCCAGTGTGTCCCCCAGTATGCAGACAAAGCCTGCCCACTATTTAAGACCACACTCTTCCCACTGTCAGCCGAGGCCCGCCAGGCCTTCAACTGCATCAAGGAGGACATCGCCAAAGTCGCCATGCGGGCGGTGGATGAATCCGTCCCCTTTCAGGTGGAGAGCGACGCCTCAGAGGTTGCTGTCACCGCCACTCTGAACCAGGCAGGGAGACCAGTAGCTTTCTTCTCCCGAACCCTCTCCGCTTCGGAACTTCGACACTCCTCAGTCGAAAAAGAAGCTCAGGCCATTGTGGAAGCCGTACGGCACTGGAGGCACTACCTCGCAGGTAGGAGGTTTACCCTCATCAACGACCAGAGATCAGTTGCCTTCATGTTCAACAACTCGCAATGGGGCAAAATAAAAAACGATAAAATCTTGAGGTGGAGGATCGAACTCTCCACCTATAATTATGACATCACATATCGGCCGGGGAAACTCAAGGAGCCCCCAGATGCCCTGTCCCGCGGCACATGCGCCAGCGCGCAAAACGAACGATTACAGGCTATCCACAATGACCTCTGCCACCCGGGGGTCACCCGGCTCGCCCAGTACATCAAAGTCGGAATCTGCCTTTCTCCACCGAGGAGGTAAAAGCCATCACCAGGGATTGCCCAATCTGCGCGGAGTGCAAACCGCACTTCTATAGACCAGATAAGGCCCACCTTGTAAAAGATTCCCGGCCCTTTGAACGCCTGAGCATCAATTTCAAAGGGCCACTCCCTTCGACCAATCGAAATGTGTACTTCCTCAACGTCATAGACGAATTCTCCCGTTTTCCGTTTGCCATCCTATGCCCCGATATGACCTCCCACACAGTCATCAGAGCCCTGCACAATGTCTTCACCCTGTTCGGCTTCCCCAGCTACGTACACAGCGACAGGGGTTCATCCTTCATGAGCGACGAGCTGCGTCAGTACCTGCTCGACAAGGGCATCGCCTCGAGCACCGTCCTACTGACCCTCCGGTCCAGGAACCTCCCGATCTCCCACTGGCAGGCGATCCTCCCCGACGCGCTCCATGCAATTAGGTCCCTCCTGTGCACAGCCACTAACCGGACCCCTCACAAGCGATTATTTGTTTTCCCTAGGGGCATTACCATGGGGACTTCGCTCCCATCTTGGTTGAGGACACCGAGCCCAGTTCTCCTCCGGAAGCACGTCCGGACACATAAAATGGACTCATGAGTAGAGAGGGTACTACTGCTACACTCTAACCCACACTACGCTTTTATAGAGCACCCCGACGACCGTCAGGACACCGTTTCCCTCCGGGACCTGGCGCCTGCAGGATCCACCACCACCACCACCACCACTGCTGATGTACCCCTCACACTACACCCCACCCAACCCCCCACGCCCTGCGCCCCCACGCCTACAGGTTTCCTGCGCCCCCCTTCGCCCGTCGCACCGGTCAGGAACGAAGCTCTGAACGAACCACCCCCGGAGTCCACCCTCAGATCCACACCGCCCGTCAGCACACAGCCATCCAAAGAGGCTTCAACCCCAGTGCTCCGCCAATCCCAGCGGACGACTCGGCCACCGGACCGGCTCAATCTGTAGACCCGTCACCCCCGCTGGACTTGATTTTTTTACAGGGGGTGAATGTGGTGAATGTATATTGCTTAATTCACACTATATAGCATTGTGTCCTTGTGGGCTCTGTCTATGAGCCGTTGCGCGGCTCTGCCCACGGGGGGAGATGAGGAGCTTGTACCGGGCGCCACCCTTGGCTCCGCCCATGGCTCCGACCATGGCCCCTCCCACTCCCGGAAGTCTAAAATGCTGCAGTCTTGTGAGTCTGCCCTCAGTTCTTCTGGTCGCAGGCAGGCTCAGTTGTAAGTCTATTAAAGCCACAGTTTACTTCCTCTCGTGTCTCGAGTGAATTGATGGTCACATCACAACCTAACTCACCTGGTTTAAACATGTAAGTTAGTGAGTGGGAACCAGTTTGCTGACCCGCTCGCATTTTTGGCTGTTTGATCACCACCTCAGCCCCCACCCCCTCCATCCACACCACCCCTCACCCCCCTGCGCCCTGACCCACCCCCCCCCCCCCTCAAACCACCTACCTCCAAACCCACTCGAGGTTAATTTTGGGGCTCTCCAACAATTCCCCAACGAATCATAAGCAGCTCAATGGAGTCACCCAAAGCACATATTACATTGTGTATCGGCATCCTGCTTCAGGTTTCTCACAAGAATTCCTCATGACTGTCGAGCTATGGGGGATGGTGATAAATAGACATATTCACAGGGAAGGATGGATAATCAGTGGGCCCGTTACACTAGGCTGCTTTCACATGTCTCAGCAGATGAGAGTTATCGAGCATTGCCAAAGATCTGGGAGCAAGTCAACTGTTTTCCCTCCTGGAGAACAATGCATGTCACAAAAACACTTTAGTGATGAAAAATGTTGACAGCAATATAGTAACTGCTTGTAGGGATTTGATTTTTAAAATTGAAATTATAGCTACAATACATCTTCAACTATATTCTTCTACCATGTCGGGAAATTTGCATTTAAATTTGCAGTATGACATTTGATTGCTTGCTATTTAGTTTTAACTGACTGAGCACTACACTTATTTAGAAATTATTGCTGTCTATCAGCTTCAAATGATTTAAGGGTGTAAGGAATGCCACATGGTTATAAGCACACCACACACTGGACAGCCATATTGTGGAATGTGCAGGCATTTTTGAAAGAGGTTTGATTCAGCACCCTGGTTCTGGGTGTGTTCATGAACTGTTTACCGGACAAATACTGTACATTTTTAGTGTACGAAATATCCTTACAATATATGACCACCTCAGTAAGTCCGGCAGTATGTCTCAGGCAATGTGATGTCCATGCCAACAATTCCAAGGAGCTTATGGGAGGTTCTGAAGAGTCTACTTTATTCCAAGAAAGAGACAGTTGGAAGACAATAATCTTACTGCTTGGTAGCAGCACAGAGCATAGCAATTAATCAACTTCTAGATCATTATCACTTTGTTGTTTTTTTCCTGCCACTTCTGATTTCATGAGACTTTGTAATAACTGAGCTGTTGCTCCTTTCCTCTCCCTATTGCTAACTCCACCGGTGCTAATGGATTTCCCTGAGGAATACCAACACAGGTTCGCTTTTTGGAGGAGAAACTCCGGCAGAGATGTCAGGCGTCAAAAGAGATATTCTGTACTGACCCTCCAACGCTGTCATATGAACAAACAACATTTTTAGAGACTTTTCTAGCACAGGCACAAGGCTCCAACTCTCAAAATCTGTTATATTCACAGATATTCATCCAATGCTCTGCTCCAGATGTATGATCCTGCACCAAGCCCTGCCCGCCACCCCCCCCCCCATTATCCAGATGTTCAGTCAATAACTTTGACTCTTGATTCCCTAATATTGTAAATATTTCCTCCTTCTCGTGTCCTCAGTCACTGTTTTCGCTGTATGAATTGGCTCCAGGGAAACTCTGTACCCCTCTTGGTTTGTTCCCTGCTCACTGGCCACTCCCACAGTGGCCGAGGTGGTGTTCCAGCAGGGTGAGAAGACACACATGGGGTGGTTATCCGCGTGGGGCAGATGCGGTCCTGGTGTCACAGCCCAATTGACTAATGTGAAACAAAAACCCAAATTTGTACAAGCAATAAATTCATTGTTCTTCACCAAATAAAGTACAATCATGGCGCAGCAAGATCATTCCTGCTTTAAAGGGCCAGGCCCCAAATTGCAATTATGGTAAATCTTTGGAACCTTTTCCATTGCAAAGTGTCTGGAAGCACTGAGGAAGTTTGAGGCATTTTAATGAACTCTAAGTAAGTGACTTGTGCGTACAAAGGCTGGAGCCGCTTTGGGGGCAGCATCTCTGGGTCTGTGCCACCCCAGGGAGATGGAGCACTGGCTGTGGACAAGCCCCAGGCGATACCCTCTGCCAATTTGGAGCTGGATTCCTTCATGATCCTTGATAGGAGACTATCTTGCAGGCCTGCCAATGCACCCAATGTTCATGCCTATTCAGCAGTCTCCTTTATGTTGCCCATCAAGAACCTCATCTGAGTCTTCTGTAGCAGAACATGTCTGTCACCTTGGTCTCTGCTGAGCTGGAAACAAACCATCTTTTACCCCGGCCTGGCTGCAAGTCACTCATGCCCAAATCATTTGGCATGTGTTCATACCTACTCTATAATAGACTCCAAGGTATGTGCAGTGGCAGTGCCTGAGCTGCTGCTTGTGACGGTTACATGCATCCCTGGTGAACTGAAGGATCTATTTCTGTACTATTATATTCTGTGTTAACATTCATTTTATACTAATACATGCTAATTGCAGGGCTGGACGCTCTGTACATTAATTATGAATTGTCAGAATTCTATATCTGCTGCCTCTGAAACCGGTAAATTCAAAGTGCCTTCAGCTGGTCCCTCCATGGTAGTCACAGCCGAAGCTAAAAGACATCTGCATCACTTGCAGTTCTTTAATTGGTTGTGCAACCATCAAGTGCTTCCCCTTGGCTACAGTAGCACATAATAATAGCACGGAAATTCACAAGCAAGTAGAAATCGTACCAAGAAGTACATTAAACACTGTAATGAATACAGTGTAAAACAGTGTAAAATACTTCAGTATTAAAAATCATCCTAGGATTTCTTCAGAGCTCCTCTTGTTCTGCTGCCACAATTTCATTGCAAACAGCATTTGTGCACATTAACCTTAGTTTCCATCATGCTCCTGGCATGGTTTTGGCAACAAAGTGCTAGTAGCTCCAGCAAAATCTTTGGCTCATGGCATCTATGAATCTATATAAAACGCTGATTTGTTGAAGTACCAAAGTATGACTGAACCTTAACTTTTGGACAGAATTATGGACAAGCCTTCCAGCCCTGGTGCAGTGCCACATAACAGTATAGAACCAATGGTGACATGTATACCAACAGAATACTTGAACACGGAAATCTGAATGCTTTCTGTTGTGTTACGATCCCCATGGAGACCCGTAACATCAAAAAATTAAACTTCCCAAACAATTCAATCAAGATTTCACTTTTAAAACATTTAATGTAACAGTCAAACTGAAATCAATTTAAAATAAACATAAATTAACAGGCAAATTATAGTCAATAGAAACTTTAAACAGCTGATTCAGAAGAGTAAGAGTTGACAAAAACCTTTAAGATTCTGAAGGGTACTAACAGGGTGGATGTAGAGGGGATGTTCACCTTGTCAGAGAATCTACAACTGGGGACCATCGTTTAAAAACAAGTGTGGCGCAATTCTCCGCACTCACGACGGTGCGGAGAATAGCGGGGTTCGTAAATGTTTACGGCCACGCTAGTCTGACGCCCTCCCGCTATTCTCCCCCCCCCCCCACCCCGCCTCCCGACACGAATCGCTGCCGCCGTTTTTTTACGGCCAGCAGCAATTCTCAGCTGGCCGATGGGCCGAAGTCCAAGCCCTTTACGGCTGTTTTTACGAACGGCAAAAACCTGGTCTGGCCGTTCGTAAAAACGGCCGTAAAGTCCTGATTTTGAAAACCATGGCACCGATTGGCACGGCAGTACCACGGCCGTGCCAAGGGTGCCATGGGCCCGCGATCGGTGCCCACCGATCGCGGGCAGCGGGTCCGATTCCCACGCACTCTTTGTCCTTCCGCCGCCCCGCTGTATCACTTCGCGGGGCGGCTGAGGGGCATCCCGGCCCGCGCATGCGCGGGTTTCGCGCAAATGCGCGATGACGTCATCCGCGCATGCGCGGGTTGGAGTCTTCCAATCTGCGCATGCGCGGCTGACGTCATGTGACGCGTCAGCCGGCGCAAACTCTGGCAAGCGGGCTTAACGAAATTCGTTAAGCCCGCGATGCCGGAGTTCACGGCCGCGGCATACTAGCCCCGACCGGGGACCAGAATCGGTTCCCGGTCGGGGAGGGGGAGGCTGGCGTCAAACCCGCCTGGATTTGACGCCAGCCTTATGATTTCTCCCTGTCTGGGAGAATCGCGCCTGTGGTTACTCATTTATGATAGATGAAGAAAAATCTTTTTTTCTCAGAGGGTTGTGTGTCTTTGGAACTCTCTTCCTCAAAAAGCAGGGAAACAGAATCTTTGAATACTTTTAAGGCAGAGTGTGGTCGTATGGCTAGAGGTACTACGGTACCTGGGAATGTGAGCTACCATTGGTGGAGAAGGCTCGCTGCTCATTGGCCCAAGTGTTTGCCTTTTCATTGGTCAAGACGTTAGGTAGCTCTGCCCAATGAGGCGGGGTATAAGAACCCGTATTTCCCAGCAGCCATCCTTCTTTCTGTTCTCGAGCTGCTGGGGAAACATCTTGTAGATTAAAGCCTTCAATTCGGACTACTCCTTCGTTTCAGTAGTTATTGATCGCGCATCACAGATAGATTTGTGATTAACAAGAGAGTGTGCAGGAATGTGAGGTTGAAGTTATAATCAGATCAGTCATGGTCCTATTGAATGGCAGAGCGGGCTCGAGGGGCCAAGTGGCCTACTCCTCATCTTAATTCATATGTCTGTATGTTTGTAATGAAGATTAGTCACACAGCTATCTTACGTAGCATTCTTAGCACCGCATGCAGTCCCGATCTCACAGCTCCATCATCCTCCAACAGAGTTGAACTACTCTTTGTCAGACAGGATATTATCCTGGGGCCTCACGGTAGCATGGTGGTTAGCATCAATGCTTCACAGCTCCAGGGTCCCAGGTTCGATTCCTGGCTGGGTCACTGTCTGTGTGGAGTCTGCACGTCCTCCCCGTGTGTGCGTGGGTTTCCTCCGGGTGCTCCGGTTTCCTCCCACAGTCCAAAGATGTGCGGGTTAGGTGGATTGGCCATGCTAAATTGCCCGTAGTGTAAGGTTAATGAGGGGATTGTTGGGTTACGGGTATACGGGTTACGTGGGTTTAAGTGGGGTGATCATTGTTCGGCACAACATCGAGGGCCGAAGGGCCTGTTCTGTGCTGTACTGTTCTATGTTCTAAGTAGCCTCCGACAACTGCTTTACTCCATCCAAATTCCATGGTTATGATTATCACAACCTCCTTTACCCGGGTCATGACAGCCCTGATTGTGCAGAATTCATCTGTCCACAGGACATGGTATGGTTGGCTCTGTAAAAACTACCCAGGTCTTCAGAATACCTAGTTGGCTCACACAGCTTTCTACATTTGGATCACTTCTGCTGGCTGTTGTCTGTTCTTGACCCAAACTGAAATTCAATATCCCAGCCTGTTTATTCTTCCCAACTAGCCTTTGTGTCCTTAGCAACTGGAGGTTCATTTCTCAGAAGCCTGATGTCACAGCAAGGAAATCCAATTAACAAATGTTCCCCCCCCCCCCCCCCCCCCCATCCTCAGAAACTGGTGGGAATCGAATAAAAATGGTAGAATATCTTCAGGGCATTGTACAACTTCTTTTCCAGCAAGGACAAGAGGCAGAATGAGAGAAGGCAATGCACTCGTGCATGGAGAGAAGCAATTCATTAATGTAGCTACAGGACACATTAGTCAAAAAGCAAAGAACAATCCAGCACAGGAACAGGCCCTTCGGCCCTCCAAGCCTGTACCGGCCATGATGCCACCCTTTGCCAAAACCCTCAGCACAAAGAACAATGCAGCCCAATACAGTCCTTGTTAGAACATAGGTGGTTAACTGTGTCAGAGGCCCTTTGGCACACAGCCCTCCAAAGTAATGGAAAATCATACACCCAGTGTGTCTCAGATTCTATGCCATGACACAGGCATCTAGGAGAAATATACAGCCAGTGTGCCTCAGTTGCTATGCCATGTTGCAGAAGTCTGGCAAATGGACACGTATGTTCCACTCAGAGCCTACTGTTATGATCCCAGTTGGACGGGAAGTTCCCAGAATGGAATCCAGGCTCGAAAGACTGTGGGCTGCATTCACCATCGGCAGGATCCTCCACTTCACCGGCAGTGAATTCACACCCGCGGAAACCCCATTGGACGGCTGAAGGGACAGAGGATCCTGCTGCTGGTATGGGTGCGCCACATTAGAAAAGGGGTGCGGCGGGACAGAGAATCCCACCCTGTAACTTTCACATTTTTTCAGAAAACTTGGAGGAACAGAGTCACAAGAGGGCCAATTAGCTTTTAACAATACAAAAAAGACATTTATTAAACATGAAAGAATCGATTACAATACAATACTCCTTCACTCCCACTTAACTTTACAAATATACACAGATTTAAAGGGTAACACAGGTTCCAAAATGTATCTTTTGCCACGATGTTCTTGGTAAACAACAGTCTCTGTGACCCAACAGGTTAACTGTGGTCAGATACACTGCACTCGAAAACAAAGTAGCAGATGCCACCTAATCGAATTTCTGTGAATTTCTCTTCCAATTCCCCCAGATGATTATTGCATTGTGAGCCAGCTGATCTCACTGGACCCTGGCTCCCACATGAGTGTTTCCAAACACCACTCCCAAAAAGGCACACCTTAGAATCGTCTTTCAAACAATGCTTTCCCTCGGTTTGTCCCAGCAAGGACCACTTCTAGGTTTCACAACTTTCCTTCCCGTATTCCTTTACCCTAAATATCCATGTGCTTTCAAGCTTTCACACAAACTCTCAGATCCATCCAACAATGGAAACTATTGCTCCAAAGACTTGATAAAGAACAACAACCTTACAATTGCTCAGACATCTCTGGCTTTTCCCTGCCCAATTTCACCCATGTCTGTATTTCTCAGTTCTGTATGTAACTTCAGCAAACAAGACCTTGCTCAAATGTCTATTACTTTCCATTACTTAGCTTCTAGATCTAGCTGTGCTTTACTCTCTAACACTTGCTTCCTTGCTCATTACTTCATTGCATTTTCTTCTGGCAGAGTTGTTCACTCTCCAGCTTCCTAGCTCCAATATTATGAAGTCAGTTCCTGGAGTGAGTCCAATCTGCCTCATGAGTTCATCTAGCCAGCAAAGGAGCCTCATTCTCTGATGGAAGCCGCATGCTGGGCCATCTGTTACAGCCCTAACCATATCACAACCCTAACCCTAACTCTATCACGGTAGCATAGTGGTTAGCACAGTTGCTTCAACGCTCCAGGGTCCCAGATTCGATTCCTGGCTTGGGTCTCTGCCTGTGCGGAGTCTGCACGTTCTCCCTGTGTCTGTGTGGGTTTCCTCCAGGTGCCCTGGTTTCCTCCCACAGTCCCAAGATGCGCAGGTTAGGTGGACTGGCCATGCTAAATTGCCCTTAGTGTCCAAAAAGGTTGGGTGGGGTTACTGGGTTACCGGGCTAGGTTGGAAGTGTGGACTTAAGTGGGGTGCTCTTTCCAAGGGCCGGTGCAGACCCGATGGGCCCAATGGCCTCCTTCTGCACTGTAAATTCTATGAAATCTATGAAACCTGGTGGCCATCATTAAAAGTCATTTCTCAAGTGACATGAGTCAGAAGTACAGTCAGAACACTCGTCACCTTGACAAGCACATTAATCTCACAGCCAACAGCAATGATGTCTGAGGCCGGCCTTTATATAGGACCCGGATGCAATCCATCCACCTCCACATCAGCCCCGTTTCCCCCTCAGTTCAGCTTCTGAAGACAGTGGGCCTGTTTCCAGACCAAGCCTATCTTCCTGGAATAAAAATACGGTGTAATGGAGGCAGGATTGCAAACCCGACTGGCTTCTCATTCCCTTTGACAAAGATTTGGATCTGCTCTCTGTTTCAGCTCAGGGAAGATTTAAAAAAAGATAGGCTTCAAAATCATTTCATCGCAGATGGGTCACACATACTTTCTCACAAGAAAAAATTCCACATATACTTTCAGCAAATGCGATCTGTCCATTCATTCAATCTAAGGATTTCCATTGTTCTTTTAAATATTGCCAGGTAGCTGGTGTTTTTTTCCCTCTGTGAATGTGCATGAGGGAGGCGACAAGGTATGTTTATGTCCCATCCAAATGCCTTCCAAGCAGAAAGGCAATAGAAATTTCAAATTCTTTCACATATGGTTAGACACAAAAAACTAATTGCTCCCAAAGCATATTGCAACAGCATGGAATTTCTGCTTGCTGTTTGATTCTTTTTGGAATACTTGCAAAACCCAATCATCTCTCTGTACCATGGCAACGAGCATCTGACTGATGAGCTGGAACACAAGTAGCCTTTACATGCTAACCATGTTATTGTCCAGCCTTTGAACAAGTCTTGCCCTTTTCCACTTTCTGACAGCTTTATTACTGATAGTCTCCGGCTTGTGAAGTCATTTCACCTCAAGCACCCATCAATCAATTGAGCACAGCATCAATGGATATTCTTGCCAAAAGATGAATGATTGTTAATGGTATAAATATAAATCCTGACAGCTTTCAGCGTTTTCAATATCTTGCCTGCCACCTTGGTATTCCTCCAATGTATGATCTTGACTGTGTTCTGCACTTACCTCACTATCATTATCAAACAGAGACTGCCTATTAACACACAATGAGACATGAGAGTTTCTAAGAGTTTCAGTATGTCGACTACAATACAGCCCCAGGACTTTTATTTAATTCATTTGCGGGATGTGTGCTTCGCTGGTTAAGCCAACATTTATTGCCCATCCCTAGTTGCCCTTGAGGAGGTGATGGTGAGCTGCCTTCTTGAACACTGCAGTCTACGTGGTACAGGTACACCCACAGTGCTGTTAGAGAGGGAGTACCAGGAGTTTGACCCAGCAATAGTGAAGGAACAGTGATATATTTCCAAGTCAGGATGGTGAGTGGCTTGAAGGGGAACATCCAGGTGGTGATGTTCCCATGGTATCTGCTGCCCTTGTCTCTTTTCCAGAAACCACTGGAAACCATGATGGAAGCAGTAATAATTCTCACTCTGAAAAGAAGTAAGATGATACACGGCTTCTTTACAAATACTAGATTGTAATAGAGACAATATAGAGAAGATTTATGATGATGTTTCCAAGAATGGAAAATTTTGGGTATAGTAAAGATTGGATAGGCTGGGGTGATTTTCTCTGGAATGGGGAAGGGGCGGGGGGGAGCAGAGAGATCTTTATTGAGGTACATAACATTGTGAAGGGCCTAGATAGAAAGGATCTATTTCCCTATTCAGAGAGATCAATATCCAAGGAGCATAAATTTAAAATAATTGGTAAAAGGGTGAAAGGGAGGTTAAGTATTTTTTCTCCCAGAGTGTGGTGGGGGTATGAACCTCACTGCCTGAAAGGATGGTAGTGGCAGAAACCCTCACTACATTTCTTTTAAAAACTTGCGCATAAACTTAAGGTACAGTAACCACTGGTGATTCGGCTGGCCTGCCGATTTTAGGCTTGGATGGACAGGATAGGCCAAATTTTTGCAATATAAATTTTGAATATATGATGATTGGAGGAGATTAGAAATATTGGCTTCTAAATATTGGGACAAATGAAGAGTTAAAAGCCTGGGAGAATAGTGTGTTTGGCCATGTTTTAAAAAATAATTTTTTTTTTGCTTCGAGTAAATAGCAGGTGAAATTGGCCAGAAGAATATGGATTGATATGGGTGGCCGCTTGCGTCCAATGGCTAGAATACTGGACCAAAACACCAATATTTAAGTTTAATTCAAAACTGTGGGGAAAGAATGATTCTCTCCAGGAGTGATTGCATGAAAAAATAAGGCTTTGGTATTTCAAAAACAAAGCTTTATTAGGAGTACAATATTAAACTTTTACTTCATACCCAAAAAGAACATCTTAAAACAACTATACAATTTCCCATTAAACAACAAAAAAGAAACATGCAGCTCTTAATCCAGTGACTCACCTGATGAAGGAGCTGCGCTCCGAAAGCTAGTGACTCCAAACAAACCTGTTGGACTTTACCCTAGTGCTGCAAGATTTCTTACTATGCTCACCCCAGTCAAACACCGGCATCTCCACATCAGTTTAAAATTAGCAAGGCACAGAGCGACACTTGCGGTACAGAACAGATTCTGGCTCTTGTTGAAACCCCTTCAGGCTCTGGCTGAAATAGCTGCTTCAATAAGTTGTTACAGCTTCTTCCGTGTCTTCCGAAAAGACTGCTCTGCTTTTAAAATATTATTACTATTTTGTTCCCTACCCTACTGGGAAAGAAAACTGCCTTTATCTGTGGCCTAAAAATACAAGGGTTGCCAGATCAGATTTCACTTTCAAAACCCTGTCTGTCTCCACAGCTTTCTCCAAAACTCACCTACAGGCCCAATCACTCACCCCTTCTTCGGGGGCTAGAACGGCACTGGAGTGTTGTGCACTGCTCGGGTGCTGAAAGCCGTCCCGCCACGGCAGGTGCGTGTCTGTGCATGTTTGCCTATCTCTGCACCGACCCACAGGCAATATGGCGGAGCCCTACAGGGGCCCGTTGTGGAGGAACAAAGGCTCCCCCTGGAATGAGCCCGCACGCCGATCAGTTGCCCCCAATCGCGGGCCTGGCCACCGTGGAGTCCCCCTCAGAGTTGGCTCCCCCCACCTCCCCATCAGGACAGCTCCCGCAGCCAGAACGCCGAGGTCCCACCAGGTAGGACCATATGCAAATAATGTTGGCAGTACTCGGTGGGCACTCAGCCCATTGGGCACAGAGAATTGCTTGGGGGGAGGGGCGCTTTCAAAGGCCTTCAACCAATGCCGCGGTGACTGTGCCGGCGCGATTGGTGCCGATTCTCTGGTCACCGGAGAATCGGCGGCCCGTCGTCGGAGCGGCGTGGCGAGATTCGTGCACCCTCCCGCCGATACTCTGACCCGGTGCGGGATCAGAGAATCCCGGCCCTTCAGGGTGCAAAAGCACATTAACTCCCCAGGGACCTCCCCAGTCAGTCCACTGTGCATTAGTCCAGACTGTTAAACACATTCCTGTGTCAATTTCACTTGCGGGCTGCTAAAACCACCAGGTTCTGCCAGCAGAATTATTTTTAAACAAGAACATTCTAACCCCAGGCCTTTAGCCCTTAAATTGCCAACTACATTTATAATCCAATATTTGTAACATCTTCCAATCGTCATACTTCCATCACACACCAATGATAGGTGGAGAGCTTCCTAACCATCTATGTGATGGAACCAAAGTTGGAGCCTCTACTATCGATATCCATAGTTCCAGACTACAACATGCATGTAAAGGTGTATGATGCCACAGCAACTTTGGTTCCCTCAGTGAACAGTAACACACCACAGCCCTTTAATATGGCTGAAGCTCATGAAAAATAAAGCTTATTCTTTTTTTCTCTGAATTCCTATGCCTACATTCACAATGGACTGCCTATGTAAACAAACGATTCCATAATTCCAACACTGGCAGTGGTCATATCACACTTCAGTTCTTCATCTCCCAGGTTGCCAGCCTAACGTCAGGGCAGGAATTCTCCGGCCGTTCATTCGCAATGGAATTTGCTGGACACATGGACATTGCACTCCTGCGTAGGCACCATGGTTAGCACTGATGCCTCATGGTGCTGAGGACCCGGGTTCGATCCCGGCCCTGGGTCACTGTCCGTGTTCAGTTTGCACTCATTCTATATGTGGTCTACATGGGTCTCATCACATAACCCAAAGATATGCAGGATGGGTGGATTGGCCACTCTATATTATCATAGAATTACAGTGCAGAAGGAGGCCATTCAGCCCATCAAGTCTGCACCGGCTCTTGGAAAGAGCACCCTACCCAAGGTCAACACTTCCACCCTATCATAACCCAGTAACCCCACCCAACATTAAGGGCAATTTTGGACACTAAGGGCAATTTATCATGGCCAATCCACCTAACCTACACATCTTTGGACTGTGGGAGGAAACCCGAGCACCTGGAGGAAACCCACGAACACACGGGGAGGATGTGCAGACTCCGCACAGACAGTGACCCAAGCCGGAATCGAACCTGGACCCTGGAGCTGTGAAGCAATTGTGCTATCCACAATGCTACCGTGCTGCCCCTTAATTGTAAAAAAAAAAAGACATTGCACCCCACCCGTGGGTTTCTGGACAGCATGGGGTGGCTTCAAAGAGAATTCCTACTGACAGTGACCAGAACAGAGAATCCTGCCACCAACGAACGGCACGCTGCCAAGAAACACTCAGCTCAGAGGCCAGAGAATCCCACCTCAGTATTCCAATCAACTTTGCTTCTCTAGTTGAATAAAAGCAAAATACTGTGGCTGGTGCAATGTTTCGGCTTTGAAGAAATCGTCTTGGCCTCTAAAACGTTAGCTTTGTTTCGTTCACCACAGATGATGCCAGACCTGCTGAGTTTTTCCAGACTTTCTGTTCCCCAATTTTTCTACTTCCCTAGTTGCAGTAAGTTCTGCTGTTTAAATGTAGTAATTAACTATACATCCAAAATTTTCCCCAAGCGTAAGTATAGACTATATGACCCGAAAGACAGGTCAACATTTAAAGATGGGCGATCTGGCGTTGCTGCAGCCTTTTAAGGGGCTGCAGCAGCTTAATGGATCCAAAGGTCGGTTGCAGTTACAAGGAAAGGGTAGGGGATTGGGCCTAGGTAGTGTGGTCTTTCAAAGGGTCGGTGTAGACTCGATGGGAACTATGAATCTTGTTGTGTTTTTTTTCAAAACAGATTTTAAAAATGGAACGGAATCATTTCAGAGCAATAAGACATGCTCCGATTTTCTAAACATGGAAGGAGGGATCTGGGGTCAGCAGGCCTTCATGGGGGTTGTGGTTGTTTGGGGCTGGAGGGGTCCAGGTCTGGGGTTGCGCCTGTGCCATGGGTGGGGGGGGGGGGGGGGGGAGGTGAGAGGGATGAGAGGGGATTTGCGTCTGTGAGGCCTTCAAGCCATCTTTAAATATTGTGGAGACCATAACTAGGGCAATCAAGGCTGCAGCCTGTCTGTCCTACCAAACTCTCCCAGGACAGAGCCATGTTGCAGCTTCTGTCATGAAATTCAATTTCACCCCCTTTGACTGTGAGCAGCCTCTAGCTTCACAGCTGAAGGCTATTTCAAATGAGAAATTAACCGTGTTAGTTGTGATTGCACTTCTCGCTCCCTGAACTCTCAAGTGCCCTCTCGAAGGAAAAGGTGCCCTGTCTGAGAGGATAATTAGTGGACTGGATGTCCTGCAAACTTTGATGTCTGAACAGGAGCACAGCTACATAGAGGCAGCTGCCAACAATCGTACACTAGAGAGCAGGGCCTCACCATTGAGAACCCTCTCACAGCTAAAGGGCAAGTGTTTGGATGGGCAGAGGACAGCTAAGCACAGCCTCTGTAATGTTTCTGGCAGCGCTCCAGGGTCCTGGAGTTCCTGGTCTGGCTGGGAGAGAGTAGGCAGAGTGAGGTTTGTCAGCACAACTGGCTCGCTGGATGGAACTCTGAGAGAAGGCAGGACAGCCATGGTAAGCGTGGGGGAGGCCTGGGGGATTTGAGGGCCCGGGATGGAAGCCTGAACTGACTGTCGGTCTCTCGCCTCCAATTACTTCCAGAAACCAAAATGTTTGCTGATGTGGATCCCTCTCTGTACATGTAGCAGCCGAGGTGGGCAGATTTCCTTTCCTCCCACAATCAGTGATGCAGATTGTTCTTTAGAGGCATGATTCGGTGTAAAACTGGCTCAAAGGGGCAGGCCTGTGACATTATGGGAATGTTCAGAATACAAAGGGTTAATGTCATATGATAATTAACCACTAGATGGAGCTAGATGCAGGACTATATAAAGGGCTATATAAAAGGCAGGCCTCACAGATGTCTGAGAGAGCTGGAGGAGAGCTAGACAGAGCAGTGATAGAGAGGACAGTACAGTTATAGATAGAGTGCAGAGACTAGCGTTAATTGAGTGTAGATTGTTGATTATAAGACTATTGTTTACTATAAGAGTAAGTGGTCATATAGGAGTAAGTAGTGTAAATAAATATTAGCTTTGTTAATGAAATTAGCTTCTGTGGTCTATGTGGACACTACAACATCCATCCTGATAACAAGAATCACAAAGAACACCACAAGGCCGGAAGTGCTCACTGTTCTGTCTGAAGTTAATTGGGCCTTTTGGACTATATAAATGTTCTTGTGAAACTAGGGACCACAAAAATAGAAGCACATATTTTATAGATTTACTTTCCTGGCATAATGATTTGCATGTCAAATGCACAAATCAGAAATTCAAGAACGTGCTCTGATTTTCCATCTGTCAGTTTTAATGGATGGGAGATCAAAGGGAGCAGGCTGTGCCAAAATTCCATATTTGTTCCAAGCATCAGAAGTGTGAATTTAGGGCGCCAGAATTGACTGTTGAAAAGAAGAATGAAATCCAACAAGTTTCAGGTCACGGAAGGAGCAGCAGCTCAAATGGAAACATATTTGGCAAATGTTTTTCTTTGCTTTATGAACAATGCAATAATGCAGTGGTCTGCACCATGATCCTCTGCTTTTCTCATTCCCCAAAGACATTTTCATGATGGTAGCGATTGTTTGTGAGGCAATGAAACTACGCAGATTGGACCACTGGAAAATGTGGCTGGAGAAGTCATAATAGGAAACAAAGACATGGCAGAAGAACTGAATAGTTACTTTGCATCAGTCTTCACAGTGGAAGGCACCAGTGGGATGCCAGAGCTCCAGGAGAACCAGGGGGCAGAGGTGAGTGCAGTGACCATCACTAAGGAGAAGGTTCTGGGGAAACTGAAAGGTCTGAAGGTGGATATGTCACCTGGACCGGATGTACTACACCCCAGGGTCCGAAAAGAGATAGCTGAGGAAATTGTGGAGGCCTTAGTGATGATCTTTCAGGAATCACTGGAGGCAGGAAGGGTCCCAGAGGACTGGAAAGTGGCTAATGTAACACCACTGTTTAAGAAAGGAGGTAGAAGACAGGAAATTATAGGCCGGTTAGCCTGAATCAGTCATTGGTAAGATTTTAGAGTCTGTTATTAAAGATGAGATCGCAAAGTACTTGGAAGTGCATGGCAAAATAGGACTAAGGGAGTCCTAAGGACAAGGGAATTTGTCAAAGGGAGGTCATGCCTGACAAATCCGTTAGAATTCTTTGAGGAGGTAACACGGAAGCTAGAAAACTGAGCACTAGTGGGTGTGATTTATTTAGATTTCCAGAAGGCCTTTGACAGGGTGCCGCATAGGAGACTGTAAAATAATTTAAAATCCCATGGTGTTCAGGGTAAGATCCTGGCGTGGATAGAGGATTGGCTGACTGGAAGAAGGCAGGGAGTGGGGAGAGAGGGATTGTTTTCAGGATGGCAGCCGGTGACTAGTGGTGTGTCTCAGGGGTCTGTGCTGGGACCACAACCTTTTACAATATACTTAAATGATATCATAGAATTTGCAGTGCAGAAGGAGGCCATTCGGCCCATCGAGTCTGCACCAGCTCTTGGAAAGAGCACCCTACCCAAGGTCAACACCTCCACCTTATCCCCATAACCCAGTAACCCCACCCAACACTAAGGGCAATTTTGGACACTAAGGGCAATTTATCATGGCCAATCCACCTAACCTTCACATCTTTGGACTGTGGGAGGAAACCGGAGCACCCGGAGGAAACCCACGCACACACGGGGAGGATGTGCAGACTCAACACAGACAGTGACCCAAGCCGAAATCGAACCCTGGGACCCTGGAGCTGTGAAGCAATTGTGCTATCCACAATGCTACCGTGCTGCCCAATGATCTGGAAGAAGGAATGAAGGCACTTCTGCTAAGTTTGCAGATGATACAAAGATCTGTAGAGGGACAGGTAGTATTGAGGAAGCATGGGGGCTGCAGAAGGATTTGGACAAGCTAGGAGAAATGAAATGAAAATTGCTTATTGTCACGAGTAGGATTCAATGAAGTTACTGTGAAAAGCCCCTAGTCGCCACATTCCAGCACCTGTTCGGTGAGGCTGGTACGGGAATTGAACCGTGCTGCTGGCCTGCCTTGGTCTGTTTTAAAAGCCATCGATTTAGCCCAGTGTGCTAAACCAGCCCTGAGAGCAGACTACTGAGAGTAGTCAATGAAGTGGCAAATGAAATGCAATGTCGGAAAGTGTGAAATTACGCACTTTGGAAGGAGGAATTTAGGCATGGACCATTTTCTAAATGGGGAAATACTTAGGAAATCAGAAGCACAAAGGGACTTGGGAGTCCTTGTTCATGATTCTCTTAAGATTAACGTGCAGGTTCAGTCGGCAGTTAAGAAGGCAAATGCGACGGTGCCTTACTAGCTGACAAGGCCTTCAGCGAAAGGATAGCGCGGGCCATAGCAGAGTACACAGAGAACAACCAAAACGGGGAGGTATCATCCTCCACGTTCTGGGAAGCGCTTAAGGCCGTAATAAGAGGGGAAATCATTGCCTTCAAAGCGCAAAGAGATAGGGAGGAAAGGGTGGCTGGGCAGAAGCTGGTCGACTCCATACTGGAGGTAGACCGTAAATACTCCGAGGCCCCGACCGTAGAGCTCCTGGCGGAGAGAAAAGAACTACAAAGGAACTTTGACCTGCTCTCCACCAGGAAAGCAGTGCACCAACTCCGCCAGGCGCGCGGGACCCTGTACGAACACGGAGACAAAGCCAGCCGCCTGTTGGCACACCAGCTGAGAAAGCAGGCAGCCACCAGAGAAATTGGGCAAATCAGGGGTACCAGAGGCATGTTGGAAACAGAACCAGAGAGGATTAACAAAACCTTCAAGGCCTTCTACCAAGAGCTGTACACCTCAGAGCCCCCAACGGGGAAGGCTGGGATGAACCGGTTCCTTGATGGACTGGTCATACCAGTCGTGGGAGAGGGAAGGAAACGGGACTTGGAAGCACCACTAGCACTGGGAGAGATCATGGACAGTATCAGCTCCATGCAGACGGGGAAGGCGCCGGGACCGGACGGATTCCCGGCGGACTTCTACAAAAAATTCGCGACAGCGCTGGCCCTGCACCTGCGGGAGATGTTCACAGACCCGCTAGCTAGGGGCACACTGCCACCCACGTTAGCACAGGCCTCAATCTCGCTGATACCTAAGAAAGACAAAGACCCAACGGAATGTGGGTCATACAGACCCACATCTCTGCTGAACGCAGACGCCAAAATACTGGCCAAAATCCTAGCCAAAAGGCTAGAAGACTGTGTACCTGAGGTGGTCACAGAGGTCCAGACGGGCTTCGTCAAAGGTAGACAGCTCACCTCGAACATCAGGCGCCTGCTGAACGTGATAATGACCCCCTCCGGGGAGAGAACACAAGAGGTGATCGTCTCCCTGGACGCAGAAAAGGCCTTCGACAGAGTCGAATGGAAATACCTCATAGAGGTACTGGAGCGGTTCGGGCTTGGAACAGGGTTCACCGCGTGGGTAAAACTCCTATACAACGCCCCCATGGCGAGTGTACGGACCAACAATACCAACTCCCAATACTTCCAGCTGCACAGGGGCACCAGACAAGGATGCCCACTGTCCCCACTGCTGTTCGCACTAGCAATCGAACCGCTAGCAATTGCGCTCAGGGCAGCAAAAAATTAGAGGGGGATCCGAAGGGGAGGCAGAGAGCACAGAGTCTCACTCTATGCAGACGATCTGCTCCTCTACATCTCGGACCCACAAAGCAGCATGGACGGAATCATCGCGCTCCTGAAAGAGTTTGGAGCCTTCTCGGGCTACAAACTCAACATGAGCAAAAGCGAGATCTTCCCAGTGCACCAGCAAGGGGGGGGGGGGGGGGGGGGGGCAGCACTAAAGGGGCTGCCGTTCAAACAAGCCCGACATAAATTCCGCTACCTGGGGATCCAAATAGCCCATGACTGGAAAGGGATCCACAAATGGAACCTCACCAGCCTGGCGGAGGAAGTAAAAAAGGACCTGCAAAGATGGAACACACTCCCACTCTCCCTCGCAGGAAGAGTCCAGACGATCAAAATGAACGTATTGCCCAGGTTCCTCTTCCTGTTTAGATCCATTCCGATCTACATCCCCAAGGCCTTCTTCATAGCGCTGGACAAACTTATCATGGCGTTCGTATGGGGGGGGGGTAAAAATGCTAGGATCCCAAAGAAGGTCCTACAGAAAACAAAATCCAGGGGGGGGCTAGCCCTCCCGAATCTACAATTCTACCACTGGGCGGCAACAGCCGAGCGAGTAAGGGGATGGATCCAGGAGGCAGAAGCCAAGTGGGTGCGTGCGGAGGAGGCCTCCTGCATGGGGACCTCCCTCCGGGCCCTCGCCACGGCAGCACTCCCATCCCCACCCAAAAAACACTCCAGCAGCCCAGTGGTGACAGCCACCCTCCAATCCTGGAACCAACTGCGGCAGCAATTTGGCCTGAACAAAATGTCGGACAAGGCTCCCATCTGCAACAACCATAGGTTCAAACCAGCACTGACTGACGCCACCTTCAAAAGGTGGAGACAGGACGGGGGGACACTGACAGTCAGGGACCTATACACGGACGACAGGATCGCAACACTGGACGAACTGACAGAGAAATTTCAGCTAGCTGGGGGGAACGAGCTACGGTACCTGCAGCTCAAAAACTTCCTACGAAAGGAGACAAGGACGTACCCACAACCGCCACGACAGACACTACTGGAAGACCTACTGGACGCAAGTATCCTAGAGAAAGGGAACTGTAGTGACATGTATGGCCGACTGGTAGATAGGGACGACACCGTACTGGACGCAACAAGGAAATGGGAGGATGACCTGGGGATGGAGATAGGGTGGGGACTCTGGAGCGAAGCACTGCATAGGGTCAACTCCACCTCCACGTGCGCAAGGCTCAGCCTGACGCAACTAAAAGTGGTACATAGAGCCCACTTAATGAGAAACCGTATGAGTAGGTTCTTCCCGGAGGTGGAGGACAGATGTGAGCGGTGCCAAAGAGGCCCGGCCAACCACGCCCACATGTTCTGGTCTTGCCCCAGACTTGTGGAGTACTGGACAGCCTTCTTCGAGGCTATGTCCAAAGTGGTGGGGGTGAGGGTGGAGCCATGCCCGATAGTGGCGGTCTTCGGGGTTTCAGACCAGCCAGATCTATTCCTGGGGAGGAGGGCGGACGCCCTTGCCTTTGCCTCCCTGATCGCCCGCCGTAGAATCCTGTTTGGCTGGCGGTCAGCAGCACCGCCCAGAGCTGCAGACTGGCTGTCCGACCTCTCGGATTCTCTCCAAATGGAGAAAATCAAATTCGCCATCCGAGGGTCGGACGACGGCTTCCACAGAACTTGGGAGCCATTCATGCAATTGTTCCGGGACCTGTTTGTGGCCAACGTACAAGAGGAAGAATAGTCGGGGGAAGGTAGCCGGCGGGGAGGGGGGGGGGCTACGGGCTCGTTACGGGGGTTTGATGGCTAGCTAAGGCCCAAAACCAAACTAAATAAATGCCAATAAACATGTTGGGGAATGTAAAATATGTATGCCGGCAAAGAGGGGGAGGCCACAGTTATTACTACAAAGATGCTCACCTGTAAATATATATGTTAATTTTTGCGTGTTTTTTTTCACTCTCTAACAATTTGTAATTTGTTCAATATAAAACATGAAAACTGAATAAAAAACATTTATAAAAAAAAAAGAAGGCAAATGCAATGTTAGCATTCATTTTTTAACAAAAAAATAATTTTTATTGAAATTTTTACAAAATATAAACATCACAACAATATTAACAAAACAACCGTGGTAACAACCCAAGAACAACACCCACCCAACTTCAAAAGCAACTACAAACAAAAGGAAAAACAAAAGAACACCCAAACAACAAAAGGGAAAGAAATAACACCCGCCACATCCCACAAACCCATGTACACAGTTCTCCCTCCCACCGAACCAAACCCCCCCCCCGCCCCGGTTGCTGCTGCTGCCGGCCTATTTCCCTACCGTTCCACCAGGAAGTCCAGGAAAGGCTGCCACCGCCTAAAGAACCCTTGTACTGATCCCCTCAGGGCAAATTTCACCTTCTCCAATTTAATGAACCCCACCATATCATTGATCCAGGTCTCCACGCTTGGGGGCCTCGCATCCTTCCATTGGAGCAAGATCCTCCGCCTGTCTACTAGGGACGCAAAGGCCAGAAAACCGGCCTCTTTCGCCTCCTGCACTCCCGGCTCCACTGCAACCCCAAAAAGTGCGAGTCCCCTTGCCTGGCTTGACCCTGGATCCCACCACCCTCGACACCATCCTTGCTACCCCCTTCCAAAACTCCCCCAGCGCTGGGCATGCCCAAAACATATGGCCGTGGTTCGCTGGGCCCCCCGAGCACCTAGCACACCTGTCCTCGCCCCCGAAAAACCTACTCATCCTCGTCCCAGTCGTGTGGGCCCTATGCTGCACCTTGAACTGTATGAGGCTAAGCCTCGCACAGGAAGAGGAGGAATTCACTCTCTCCAGGGCGTCCGCCCACGTCCCCTCCTCAATCTCCTCACCCAGCTCCTCTTCCCATTTACCCTTCAGTTCCTCCACCGAGGCCTCGTCTACCTCCTGCATCACCCGGTATATGTCCGAAATCCTCCCTCCTCCAACCCACACCCCCGAGAGCACCCTGTCCCGCACCCCAGGTGGGGGCAGCAAGGGTAACCCCTCCACCTACCGCCTGGCAAACGCCCTCACCTGCATGTACCTAAACATGTTCCCCGGGGGGAGCCAAAACTTCCCCTCTAACTCCCCCAAGCTTGCGAAACTCCCCTCCACAAACAGGTCCCTCAACCTCCTAACCCCTACCCTGTGCCAGCCCAGATATCCGCCATCAATGCTCCCTGGGACAAACCGATGGTTCCCCCGTATCGGGGCCTCCATCGAGCCCCCCACTTCTCCTCTATGCCGTCTCCATTGCCCCCAAATTTTGAGGGTAGCCGCCACCGCCGGGCTCGTGGTATACCTCGTTGAAGGGAGCGGCAACGGCGCCGTTACCAGCGCCTCCAGGCTCGTGCCCACACATGACGCTGCCTCCATCTCTTCCATGCTGCCCCTTCCTCATCCATTACCCACTTACGCACCATTGCTGCGTTGGCAGCCCAATAATACCCACAGAGGTTGGGCAACACCAGCCCCCCCTATCCCTGCCCCGTTTCAAGAGCACTCTTCTCACCCTCGGAGTCCCATGCGCCCACACAAATCCCGTGATACTGTTGACCCGCCTAAAAAAAGGCCTTCGGGAAAAGGATGGGGAGGCACTGGAACAGGAACAAAAACCTCGGGAGCACCGTCATCTTAACGGACTGCACCCTCCCCGCCAATGACAGCGGTAACATATCCCACCTCTTGAACTCCTCCTCCATCTGCTCCACCAACCTTGTGAGGTTGAGCTTGTGCAGGGCCCCCCAACACCCAGCCACCTGGACACCTAGGTACCTGAAGCTCTTCCCTGCCTGCTTCTGTGGGAGCCTACCAATCCCCTCCTCCTGATCCCCCAGATGCACCACGAACAACTCGCTCTTGCCCAGGTTCAACCTATACCCAGAGAAACTCCCGAATTCACTAAGAATCCTCATCACCTCCGGCATCCCCCCCCACCGGGTCCGCCACATACAGCAACAGGTCGTCCGCATAAAGCGACACTTGATGCTCCTCCCCACCCCGCACCAGGCCCCTCCAGTTCCCTGACTCCCTCAGCGCTATGGCCAGGGGCTCAATCGCCAACGCGAAGAGCAAGGGGGCACCCCTGTCTCGTCCCCTGGTACAGCCAAAAGTACTCCGACATCCTCCTATTTGTGGCTACACTCGCCATCGGGGCCTCGTAGAGCAGCCTCACCCAACGGATAAACCCCTCCCCAAACCCAAACCTCTCCAACACTTCCCACAGATACTCCCACTCAAACCTATCAAATGCCTTCTCCGCATCCAATGCCACCTCTATCTCCGCCTCCCCTTCCACAGCCGGCATCATAATGACATTGAGGAGCCTTTGCACGTTCATATTCAACTGCCTTCCCTTCACAAACCCTGTCTGGTCCTCATGAATAACCCCGGGCATGCAATCCTCTATTCTTGTGGCTAGGATCTTTGCCAGCAGCTTGGCGTCGACATTTAGCAGCGAAATCGGCCTATATGACCCGCACTGCAGAGGGTCTTTGTCCCGCTTCAGGGTCAAGGAAATCAGCGCCCGTGACATAGTTGGGGGCAAAGCCCCCCCCCCCCCTCCCTTGCCTTGTTAAAGGTCAAGACCAACAGGGGGCCCAACAGGGCCACATACCTTTTATAAAATTCTGCCGGAAACCCATCCGGCCCCGGCGCCTTCCCCGACTGCATGCTCCCTATCCCTTTGACCACCTCCTCCAGCTCGATCGGCACCCCCAGTCCCTCCACCTGCTCCTCCTCCACCCTCGGGAATCGCAGCTTGTCCAAGAAGCGTCCCATTCCACCCCCCTCCACCGGGGGTTCCGACCGGTACAGTTCCCCAGAAAGTCCCTGAAGATCCCATTAACATCTACCCCCCTCCGCACCACCTTCCCAGCTCTATCCGTCACTCCCCCAATCTCCCTGGCCGCGTCCCGCTTTCGGAGCTGGTGTGCCAGCATCCTGCTCGCCTTCTCCCCATACACATACACCATCCCCTGTGCTTTCCTCCACTGAGCTTCCGCCTTTCTGGTAGTCAATAGGTCGAACCTGGCCTGAAGGCTACGCCTCTCCCCCAGCAATCCCTCCTCTGGAGCCTCCGCATATCTCCTATCCACCCTCACCATCTTCCCTATCAGTCTCTCCCTCTCCCTCTGCTCCCCCTCTCCCTATGGGTTCAGATGGAAATCAATACCCCTCTAGTCACCGCCTTCAATGCCTCCCAGACTGTCCCCACTCAGACCTCCCCGTTGTTGTTGGCCTCAAGGTACCTCTCGATACACCCCCGAACCCTCTCGGCCACCTCCTCGTCTGCCAGCAGCCCCACCTCCAAGCGCCAGAGCGGATGTTGGTCCCTCCCTTCCCCCAGCCAGAGGTCCACCCAGTGCGGGGCATGATCTGAAATGGCAATGGCGGAGTATTCCACATCCTCCACCCTCGATACCAGCCCCCTGCTCAGGACAAAGAAATCAATCCTCGAATAGGCCTTATGCACGTGGGAGAAAAACAAGTACTCCATGGCCCTTGGCCTCGCAAACCTCCAGGGATCCACCCCCCCCCCCCATCTGGTCCATAAATCCCCTCAACACCTTAGCCGCCGCCGGCCTCCTACCCGTCCGGGTCTTGGATCGATCCAATGGGGGATCCAGTACCGTGTTTAAGTCCCCCCCATGATCAGGCCTCCCACCTCCAGGTCCGGAATGCAGCCCAACATACGCCGCATAAACGCTGCATCGTCCCAATTTGGGGCGTAAACATTCACCAACACCACCCGCTCCCCCTGCAGCTTACTACTCACCATCACATACCTCCCGCCACTGTCAGCCACCACATTTAACGCTACAAATGACACCTTTTTCCCCACCAGGATCGCCACCCCCTGACTCTTCTCATCCAGCCCTGAGTGAAATACTTGGTCCACCCATCCCTTCCTCAGTCGAACCTGGTCCACCACTCTCAGGTGTGTCTCCTGGAGCATGGCCACATCCGCCTTCAGCCCCTTCAGCTGTGCAAACACCCGGGCCCGTTTGACCAACCCATTCAGCCCCCTCACATTCCAGGTTATCAGCCGGATCAGAGGGCTCCCTGCCCCCCTCCCCTGCCGATTAGCCAAAACCCATCCCTTGCCCACCACCGGCCAGCGTCCCCGCTCTCTGCCAGTTTCCCACGGCGGCAACTCCCCCTCTCCAGCACCCCCTGCGTCCTCCAGCTCCTTCCTGACCATTTCAGCAGCATCCCGGTTACCCCAATCACCCCCCCCCCCCCAGGCTAGGACCCCTCCTAGCCGCGCCCCTCCCTCCATAGCACTCCCGTGAGCCAGCTAACTTCTGCTGACTCCAGCGACCCCCGCCCTACCTCCGACTCCTCCCCACGTGGGACTACCCCTCCTCCATCATGCCCGTCAACGGGTCCTCCTCCCCCCCCCCGCTCTTGCGTGGGAAAAGAAAACAGCCAGCAACGGCCCGCGCTTCTCAGCCCCGACTCCGCCCCCACCATCTGCCAGCGCGGGAAACGCGAGAAAAGCCCGCGCTTTCGCCCTGCCCAACCCCGCCTCCTCTAGGGCAACTCCCATTGTCAGTCCCCCCCACCAGCTCCCCGAACTCCCCGTTTACCCCCCTGCCCGAACCCGTCCACCAGACCCATACAGAAAAACCCATACAAAAAAGACATAAAATCATCACCCCACCCACCCTAAGGCCAACCCACATCTTACATTAAACCAAGCAAATGCAAGTACAGTATTATACAACATCCCCCATCTTAGACCCTCAGTTTGAGTCCAATTTCTCGGCCTGCACAAAGGCCCACGCCTCTTCCGGGGACTCAAAATAATGGTGCCGATCCTTACAGGTGACCCACAGATGCGCCGGCTGCAACATGCCAAACTTCACGCTCCGTCTGTGGAGCCGCCTTCGTCCGGTTAAACCCGGCCCCCCGCTTCGCCACCTCCGCACTCCAGTCCTGGAAGATCCGCACCTTCGTGTTCTCCCACTTGCTGCTCCGCTCCTTCTTGGCCCACCGGAGCACACACTTGCGATCCACGAACCGATGAAACCGCACCAACACCGCCCGTGGCGGCTCGTTCGGCTTGGGCCTCCTAGCCAGAATTATGTGGGCCCCCTCTAACTCCAGGGGCCCCTGGAAGGACCCAGCCCCCATCAGTGAGTTCAACATAACAACCACATAGGCCACCAGGTCTGACCCCTCCAGCCCACCCGTGAGGCTCAGGATCCATAAATTCTTCCTCCTTGACCGGTTGTCCAGCTCCTCAAACCGCTCCTGCCATCTTTTATGGAGCGCCTCGTGCATCTCCACCTTCCCCGCGACGGCCACGGCCTCATCCTCCCTTTCGGAGGCCTGCTTCTGCAGCTCCCGGATCGTGGCCCCCTGGGCTGTCTGGGTCTCCATCAGCTCTCTGGTGGTAACCTTCAACGACTCCAGCAGCTCCACCTTAAGCTCCTGGAAGCAGCGCAGCAGAGTCGCCTGCTGCTCCTGCGCCCACTGCCTCCAGTCCTCCGGGCCTCCGCCGGCCGCCATTTTGTCTTTCTTCCCCCGCTTTTCCAGGGGTGCTTCCGCCATTTTTCTCCTTACCCCACTCCTGGTCCGGACCATAGGACTGTACGGGTCGACTCCTGTCCTCTTCCCACGTCGGGATTTGCCGATAAAGATCCGTTGGGGGCCCTGAAAAGAGCCCCAAAGTCCGTTTTCAGCGGGAGCTGCCGAATGTGCGGCTTAGCGCCGCATTGCCGCCACCGGAAGTCTAATGTTAGCATTCATGTCAAGCAGGCTAGAATACAAACCAGGCATGTACTTCTGAGACTGTATAGGGCTCTGGTCAGACCCCATTTGGAGTATTGTGAGCAGTTTTGGGCCCCGTATCTAAGGAAGGATATGCTGGCCTTGGAAAGGGTCCAGAGGAGGTTCACAAGAATGATCCCTGGAATGAAGAACTTGTCACATGAGGAACGGTTGAGGACTCTGGGTCTGTACTCGTTGGAGATTAGAAGGATGAGAGGGGATCTTATTGAAACTTACAGGGTAGTGCGAGGCCGGGATAGAGTGGACGTGGAGAGGATGTTTCCACTTGTAGGAGAAACTAGAACCAGAGGACACCATCACAGACTAAAGGGATGTTCCTTTAAAACAGAGATGAGGAGGAATTTCTTCAGCCAGAGGGTGGTGAATCTGTGGATCTCTTTGCTGCAGAAGGCTGTGGAGGCCAAATCACTGAGTGTCTTTAAGACAGAGATAGATAGGTTCTTGATTAATAAGGGGATCAGGGGTTATGGGGAGAAGGCAGGAGAACGGTGATGAGAAAATATCAGCCATGATTGAATGGCGGAGCAGACTCGATGGGCTGAGTGGCCTAATGTCTTATGGTCTTATGGTCGCAGCACGGGCTTCACCACAATGACAAAGTTGGAGGTGCGTTCACTCACCTCACAGGTTTCTGACAGTAAAAAAAAAAGTCCCAGCAAACTTTGTAATGTTAACCTGGTCCTTCATGATTTTCCCATGCTCACAATACAAGGATGTTGGCCAATGACACTTTTCATTACGGCCTGCAAATTCTGGTGAGCCAGCTGCTCTATGTGTCCCTGCTTGGTGACGGACAAGTAATTGGAAGCACAATTAGTGTTGTGAGAACAGGCTGTGCTTAAACATCAAGATAGAAATGTGTGCAACAAAGCATACGAGAGAGCTTCCCTCATTTTCAGAGAAGTCATTGAAGGTCCTGACGGAATTGCAGGATGTGACAGAAATGTGGGTGGTTCTTCCTGGAAATGAAGGCTACCCACCTATTAAAGAGGAGTCCACCCTGCATGCTGTAGATGCTGCTGCCACAATTTAAGTTCCAGGCCTGCAGGACCTGAGGTGAAAGAATAGCAACTTACAGAACACCCCAGGCTAGGTGGTTAGTGATGTGTCAGGCAGGTTGGTTCGATGTGGACTGCACTTGATACAGTGAAGCTAGAAACAGACGTCCAACACTGGAGAAGATCCAACACAGTTTTATTGAACAATAGAACTAATATACATATTCAGCTGTGGGTCGACACTATACTGAACTGACTGGAGACCTTGTACTAGCCTGCCCAGACTTACTAGCTACCGCATGGTGTTTGCACTGGCTAGCTCGTGGACTCTGACTATCTCAGTGGCTGGGTCCAGAGAGAGCGGGAAACCTAGTGCCCTCTGGCTTTATAGTGGTCGTGTCTTGTCTGGTGATTGGCTGCACTGTGTTGTGTGCTTACTGGTCATCCTGTGTGTCAATCACTGCCTGTCTGCACTTCATTATATAAATGAGTGGATATTATGACAGTTAGCACCGCTGCCTCACAGCGCCAGGGACCCAGGATCGATTCCGGCCTTCGGTGACTATCTGTGTGGAGTTTGCACATTCTCCCTGTGTCTGTGTGAGTTTCCTCCGGGTGCTCCCATTCCCCCCCACAGTCAAAAGATGTGCAGGTTAGGTGGATTAGCCATGATAAATTGCCCCTTAGTGTCCAAAGGTTAGATTGGGTTAGAGGATTACGGGGATAGGGAGGGAGGTAGGCCTCGATTGGGTGCTCTTTCAGAGGGTCGGGGCAGACTTGATGGGCCGAATGCCCTCCTTCTGCACTATAGGGATTCTATGGTTTTATGCTTTGATTCCTGTGTGAGGGCTATGAACAACCCAGTCTGAGTTTGTAGATTCAAAACAGAAAGAAACTTTATTTACAAAGATATATACACAGCATCAGTGGTTCACCTCTGCTTTCTTCTCTCGCTGGTACCACACTAGCCAGCTCTATTTATACAAGTGTAAGTGTTAATGATTTCCCTGTCCCCTCATTGAGGGAGCTCATACTCCCCAAGAGGTGTGGGATAACCAATAGTCCCCAGCCAATAGGATTCAGGCGGGTTATAACAGATTCATTCAGGTGTTATGAAACAAAAGATGGCACCAAGCAACACAGGAGGTATTGGATCAAATGCCCAAAGTATGGTCAAATGGGACATTCCTTAGGGAGTGTAGGAAAGTGAGATAGAGAGGTGGAGAGGTGTCAGGAGAAAATTCCAGAAATTAGGTCCGCGGGAAAGTGAATGAAGCATATTGGGAGAAGCGACATTTTAAGTATTTGTACATTTGAATAAATTATTACTATTTAGGCAGTCTGGGTATATTGTACGCAGACAGTTGCGTGTCCACGGAGATTGCATGCAAGTATGGAGATTATCTTCTGCCTCTTTCTCCACAGTCATTTATTGTGCAAAAGTTGGAGGAGTTAATTCTCCCTGATGGTGCAGATGGTGTGCAGCAAACACAAATATCATGTCGAATTCTCTGAAATGTTTTCAGGTATTTGAGATACCTGAGAAAATTTTTGATATCTTCATGAATTGTATTGCCCATAGCCAAAAAGAAAGGGGACAATTATTGGGCCTGCTGCATTAAATAGTTTTCACAATTTTGTGGAGATTGACCTGCTTTTGACATTAAAATGTTTTGGATAGAGTGAGTGTGAACTGGTAATATCTCCAAACTTCAATTATTCAGCATCGATGAGCTTTAAGCATGAATAAATGCAACTCCAACATCACAGGAAGCTCGACACTAGGACAAAACGTCCACTTAATCGGTACCCCATCCACCAGCTTAAACAAGATACATGGCAGCAACTTGCAAATTCCTCTTTGACAGGAACTGACAAACCCACAAGCTATATCATCATTCTTTCACTGTCACTGGCTCAAAATACTGCAATTCCTTTCCTAACAGCATGATAGGTGTACCTATATCTCAGGGTGTTTTTCAATGTATTTGTGGGATGTGGACTTCGCTGGCTGGGCCAGCATTAATTGCCAATCTCTAATTGCCTTGAAGAGATGGTTGTGAGATTCCTTCTTGAACCTCTGCAGTCCGTGTGGTGTAGGTAAACCCAGAATGCTGTTAGGGTTTGCGTTCCATTATTCTAACCCAGCTACAGTGAAGGAACGGCAATACGTTCCCAAGTCAGGATGGTGAGTGGCTTGGAGGGGAACTTCCAAGTGGTGGTGTTCCCATGTATCTGCTGCACATATCCTTCTTGATTGTAGTGGTCATGGGTTTAGAAGGTGCTGCCTAAGGAACCTTGATGAGTTTCTGAAGTATATCTTGTAGATAGTACCTCCTGCTGCCATTGCCCATTGTTGAAGGAGGGAGTGAAAGTTTGCGGATGGAGTGCCAAACGGGCTGCTTTGTCCTGGACAATTTTAAGCTTCTTAAGTGTTGTTGGAGCTGCACTCTTCCAGGCAAGTGGAGAGTATTCCACTATACTCCTGTCTTGTGCCTTGGTAGATGGTGGACAGGGTTTGCAGTGTCAGGAGTAAGTCACCACACGGTTGCGATCCTCTGACCTGATTTGGTAGCCACAGTATTTATATGGCTAGTCCAGTTATATTTCTGGTCAACGTGCCTCCAGGATGTTGATAGTGGGAAATTCAGTAATGGTAATGTCGTTGAATGTCAAGGACCGCAATTCAATTCTCTCTTATTAGGAATGGTCATTGCCTGGCACTTATGTGCACAAATGTTAATTGCCCAAGTCAGCATATTGTCCAGGTCTTGCTGTATTTAGATTAGACACGGACTTCTTCAGTAACTGAGGAGCTGCAAATAGTGCTGAACATTGCAAATCATTAGCGAACATCCCCATTTTTAACCTTATGATGGAGGGAAAGTCATTGGTGAAGCAATTGAAGGTAGTTGGGCCCAGGACATGACCCTGAGGATATCATGTGCTAATGCCCTGGAACTGAAATGAAAAATGAAAATCGCTTCTTGGTCACAAGTAGGTTTCAATTAAGTTATTGTGAAAAGCCCCTAGTCGCCACATTCCAGCCCCAGTTTGGGGAGGCTGGTACGGGAATTGAACCCGCGCTTCTTGGCCTGCTTGGTCTGCTTTTAAAGCCAGCTATTTAGCCCTGTGCTAAACCAGCCCCTGAATAATTGACCTCTAACAATCCACGACCATCTTTCATTTTACCACGTATTATCTCAGCAGGCAGAGGTTTGCCCCTGATTCCCATTGACTCCAGTTCAGCTAGGGTTCCTTGATGCCATAATCGGTCAAATGCTGCCTTGATTTCAAGGGAGGTCACTCTCACATCACCTTGTCCATGTTTCAAACAAAGCTGTAAAGAGGTGTGAAACTGAATGACCATGGCAGAACCCAAACAGAGCATCAGTGAGCAGGTTATTGTAAAGCAAGTGCCGTTTGATTGCTTTATTGATGACCCCTTCCATCATTTTACTGATAGTCGAGAGTAGACCTATGGGGCACTAATTAGATGTGTCCTGCTGTTTTTGTACAGGACAAAGCTGGGCAATTTTCCACGCTGCTGGGAAGATGCCAAGATGCCAGGATTGTAGCTGTACTGGAACAGCTTGACTAGGGACGCGGCAAGTTCTGAAATGAAATGAAATGAAAATCGCTTATTGTCACGAGTAGGCTTCAATGAAGTTACTGTGAAAAGCCCCTAGTCGCCACATTCCGGCGCCTGTCCGGGGAGGCTGGTACGGGAATCGAACCGTGCTGCTGGCCTGCTTGGTCTGCTTTTTAAGCCAGCGATTTAGCCTTGTGAGCTAAATAGATCCTCGTATTATTGCTGGAATATTGTCAGGGCCCATAGCCTCTGCAGTATCCAGTGGCTTCAGCCATTTCTTGATCTCATGTGGAGCGAATTGAATTGGATGAAGACTGGCATTTCTGATGCTAAGGACCTCCAGAGGAGACCAAGATGAATCATCCACTTGGTACTTCTGGCTGTTGCAAATGCCTCTGCCTTATCTTGTACACTGATGCCCTTGCCTCCCCCATCATTACAGTTGTGGACATTTGTGGAGTTTCCTCCTCCAGTGAGTTTTTAATTGTTGACCACCATTCAGGGGCTGTTTAGCACAGGACTAAATCGCTGGCTTTGAAAGCAGACCAAGCAGGCCAGCAGCACGGTTCGATTCCCGTAACAGCCTCCCCGAACAGGTGCCGGAGTGTGGCGACTAGGGGCTTTTCACAGTAACTTCATTTGAAGCCTACTCGTGACAATAAGCGATTTTCATTTCATTTTCATGACTGGATGTGGATATACTGCAGAACTTAGATGTGGTCCTTTGGTTGTGGGATCGCTTAGCTCTGTCTGTCACTTGCTGTTTATACCTTACCGTCTAAGGTTATTCATGAAGGCCTGCCTTCTCAACCTTGCCCCTTGCTTGAGGTGTGGTGATATCAGGTTAAATCACCACCAGTCAGCTCTCCCACTGAAAGGGAAAAGAAACCTATGGTCATCTGGGACTATGACAACTTTACTTACTTTATACAGTTTGGTACAGAAGTAGTCTTGTGTTGTAGCTTCACCAAGTTGACACCTTGGGCTGGATTCTTCACATGACGATGCTGAAATCATGTTCAGCGACGGGGAGGAGATTCCGTTTTCCCGCACGAAATCGGGACCGCTGCCGGTTCTGCTATTCTCCGCCCCCCGAAAAACGGCGTACCCGGGGACCGTGGGAGATAAGGGTGTGTGGTATGGTGGTGTCCGTGCCCCTGGCTAGTGACCCCCTCCCCCCTAGTCTGTGAATCGTGTCGCAACGAGTGTGTCCCGTGTGCGCTGACCCTGGCAGTAGCACTGTGCGGCCTTCATGCCTGGCCAGGCCCCATGTCCCGCTGATTGTTCCCCTCCCCCTCATCCTCGTCATCTGACGAGGCCTGTCCTTCCTACTCATCCCCCTCCAGCACATTGCCCCTCAGCTGTGCGATGTTGTGGAGGGCACAGCAGACCACCACGATACGGGCAACCCCGAAGCACCTCTCGACAACACCTCTGGTCGCTGTATGGGCATCATTGTAGCGGGTCTCCGTGTCGGTCTGTGGCCTCCGTATAGGCGTTATCAGCCCCTGTCGCCAAGCATCCAGTCCCTCAGCCGGTGGGGGGGGGGGGGGGGGCTCGAACATGTTGGGAATCACCGAGTGCGCCAGTCTGAAAGCGTCATGAACACTGCCCGGGTATCTGCCGCAGACGTGCATAATGCACATTTGATGATCGCAGACCAGCTGTATGCTCATCGAATGGGACCCCTTTCTGCATGTGAACAGCGGCCTGTTATCCACCGGTGGCCTTAGGGTGACATGCATCCCATCGATGACCCCTGGTACCCGAGACACCTCGCCAACGGCAGTGAACCCCACTGCCTCGGCATCCTGGTGGGCGCAATCCACAGCATAGTCGATGTACCGCTTTGCCTGGGTATACAGGGCATCAGTATCAGCGCAGATGCACCTGTGCACCGATGCCTGGGAGATGCCAGACAGGTCCCCACTCGGCACCTGGAATGGCCCCGTCGCATAAGATTTCAGCGCGACCGTCACCTTGATAGCCACTGGGAGAGGGTGTCCTCCCCCATACCCATGCGGTGCCAGGTGTGCCATCATCTGGCAGATGTGTCGCACTGTCTCCCTGCTCAACTGCAGTCTCCTTCTGCGTGCCCGGTCCGGAAGGTCCTCAAATGTCGTGCGGCACTGGTGATATTGGGGTCTCATCCAGCGCCTCCTTGGTACCTCCTCCTCCTCTTCCACCTCCTCCTCCTCGTCCTGTTGGGTGTGATGTGTTGGGTACGCTGGGTCTGCGAGGACTGCGTTTACTGCAGCAGTGAGAGAGACAGGCTTCCAACACTTGAAGAAATGCAACTCGATTTTATTGAACTCTTAACTATCATACATACTTTAACTGTGGGTTGACACTATGCTGAGTTGACTGGAGACCTGAGGCTAACCTGACCAGACTATCTTACTACCACATGGTGTATGTTCTAGTTGTTGCTCACGGGCTCTGACTGTCTCAGAGGCTGGATCCCAAGAGAGCGGGAAAACTAGTGCCCTCTGGCTTTAGAGTGGTTATGTCCTGTCTGGTGATTGGCTGCTGTGTTCTGTGTGTTCATTGGTCATCCTGTATGTCAATCAATGCCTGTCTGTGCACCATCATATACTTATATGTATATTATGACATCTCGCCCCCTTTTTTTTTTACTTTAAAAAAAAATGTGTATGGGTCAATAAATAGTGAGTTTGTGTAGGAGCCTGACTATATACAAAGTACGTGAACGTATTTACATGGGAAGGTGTCTCGTGCAGATAGAGGGCATACAACAAATTATGAAGAAACAATATGTACAGATGTGTAAACGGATCACAAGGTAATGCAACATTCAGTCTATAAATTCAGTCTCTGTGGCGGGGGACGAATTCTGGTTGGCCGCCTCAAGGGTGGGTGAGGGGCCGCCTGCACTGGAGCGGACGGAGCTGCCTCCAATGTAGAGGTCGGTAAAAGAACTGGCAGAGTGGTGGCCTCGTGGAAGGGCGCATCCTGAGGAACCAGCATGCGAGGCGGGACATCACGCTCAGGAGGCGGGCGTGGAAGTAGCCGCAGTGCCCGCCTATTACGCCAAAGAAAGGAGCCATCATGCATGCGAACGAGGAACGATCTCAGGGCCATTTGCTTAACCACCACAGCTGTGGCAGACCAGCCACCGTCAGGTAGCTGAACACGAACTCGGTCAGCAGGGACCAGAGCAGGGAGATCTGTGGTGTGGGCGTCGTACACCGACTTGCATTGGGCCCGAGACTGCTGCATCCTCTGCAGGACCGGAAAATTGTCAAGGTCCGGATGTGGATAGCCGGCACCATCGTCCGTAGTGTGCGGTTCATTAGCAGCTGTGCTGGGGACAGGCCAGCGGACAAAGGAGTCGCCCTGTAGGCTAACAGCGCCAGGTTAAAATCCGAACTCGAGTCAGCAGCTTTGCACAACAGTCTTTTAACAATGTGGACCCCCTTTTCATCTTTCCCATTCGACTGGAGTAGAGGGGGCTTGAAGTGACGTCCGTAAAATTGTACTGCCGGGCAAAATCTGTCCACTCCTGGCTGAAGAAGCACGGGCCATTATCAGTCATGACTGTAAGTGGAATGCCATGACGGGCAAAAGTCTCTTTGCACGCCTTGATGACTGTTGCTGATGTGATGTCAGTCAGTCTGACCATCTCGGGGTAGTTAGAAAAATAGTCCACAAGGAGGACATAGTCTCGGCCCTTTGCATGAAAGAGGTCAATACCAACTTTGGTCCATGGGGAGGACACCAGTTCATGCGGCTGTAGGGTCTCTTTATGCTGAGCCGGCTGGAACCTTTGACACGTTGGGCAATTGAAGACCATGTTGGCGATATCCTGACTGATGCCTGGCCAATACACTGCCTCTCGGGCTCGACGGCGACACTTTTCGACCCCCAGGTGACCCTTGTGGATTTGGCCGAGGACCAGCTCTCACATGCTCTGTGGGATTAATATCCTGTCCAGCTTCATTAGTATGCCGTCCACTACCGCTGGATCGTCCTTTACATTATAGAACTGTGGGCACTGCCCCTTTTGCCAACCATCCGTGAGATGGTGTATGACCCGCTGGAGTAAAGGATCCCAGGCCGTCTCCTGACGAATTTGCACGACCCTTTCATCAGTGGCCGGAAAGTTGGATGAACAAAACTTCATATGAGCGCTGATCTGGCAGACGAAGTCCGACTGCTCACACGGCGTGGTGATGGATCTAGAGAGTGTGTCGGCCACAATGAGTTCTTTGCCCGGGGTGTAGACCAGGTCAAAATCATAGCGGTGGAGTTTGAGGAGGATACGTTGCAGGCGTGGCATCATATCATTGAAGTCTTTCTGGATGATGTGAACCAATGGCCTGTGGTCCGTCTCAACCGGGAATTTGGGGAGTCCATACATGTAATCATGGAATTTCTCAATCCCTGTGAGGAGGCCCAGGCATTCTTTTTCAATCTGAGCATATCGTTGCTCAGTAGGTTCTAGATGCATATGCGACTGGGGCCCAGGAGGAGGATTCGTCCCGCTGGAGGAGTACTGCCCCAATGCCAGCCTGGCTTGCGTCGGTGAAGATCCTTGTGTCCTTGGCAGGGTCAAAAAACGCCAGTACCGGGCCTTGGTGAGTTTCGCCGTGTTCTCACGCCACACTCGCTCATGAGTGGGGAGTCACTGGAAGTCGGTAGTCTTTTTAACAAGATGGAGGAGAGCTTTGGTGTGTGATGCAAGGTTGGGGATAAACTTCCCAAGGAAGTTGACGATCCCTAGGAAGCGGAGGACCGCCTTCTTGTCCTCCGGGGTCTTCATGGCATTGATCGCCGACACCTTGCCTGCATCTGGCTGCACACCGAACTGCGAAATATGGTCGCCAAGGAACTTTATTTCTGCTTGACCAAACGAGCATTTGGCTCTGTTGAGTCGGAGGCCATGCTCATGGATCCTATGGAACACTCGTTTGAGATGATCGATGTACTCCTGAGGAGTTGTGGATCAGACAATGATATCATCGGCCTACACTCGCACCCCCTCGATGCCCTCCATCATTTGCTCCATTATTCGGTGGAACACCTCCGAGGCGGAGATGATGCCAAAGGGCATCCGGTTGTAACAGTAACAACCAAACGGGGTGTTAAATGTGCACAGCTTTCGACTGGACGCGTCCAGCTGTATTTTCCAAAACCCCTTGGAGGCATCTAGCTTCGTGAAAAACTTGGTGTGAGCCATTTCGCTGGTGAGCTCTTCTCGTTTAGTTATAGGGTCGTGTTTCCTCATGATGTTACGATTCAAATCTTTGGGGTCGATACAAATGCGAAGTTCCCTTGACGGTTTTTTGACACAAACCATGGAGCTAACCCAGTCCGTGGGTTCCGTGACCTTAGAAATGACGCCCTAGTCCTGGAGGTCTTGCAGCTGCTGCTTGAGGCGGTCTTTAAGGGGTGCCGGCACCCAACTCGGTGCATGAACCACAGGTGTGACATACGGTTTCAGAAGTATCTTCTATCGGTAGGGGAGTGTGCCCATACCTTCGAAGACGCTGTGGTATTGTGCTATGATGTCATCTAATTGGGTTTGGAAGTTGACATCTGGCGAGGCCGTTGCCTCAGCGGACGACATGGTGTGAACCCGCTGCACAAGATTCAAGATTTTTCAGGCCCGAGCACCGAGCAAGGAAGCTTTGTTGGTTCCTACAATTTCAAAACGCAGGGTGGCTTTTGAAGAACGATGGGATACCGCAAGCTGGCATGAGCCACTGGCAGCAATGGCATTGCCATTGTAGTTGAGAAGCTGGCAGGCCGGTGGAAGAACGCTCGGCTTGATGTGGATGGTATCAAGGTCAGACTTTGAAATGAGGTTGGCTGAAGCGCTGGTGTCCAGCCTGAAGCGTATGCGAGCCTTGTTGACCGTAAGGGTGGCACACCACTCGTCGTCCGGAACAATGCTCATCACTGGGAGTTGTTTCACCTTTTTGGCTGAAAGCATCGAATGCTTGGTGATGATCCCCACCCGGAATGGGGAAGTGAGGCCCTCGGTGTCGGGATCTGGAACCATGTCGGAGTCTGCAACGGGTTGCTGTACTGATTGGACGTTCCTGCGCTGTGGCTGGGATCGCTGTGTGTTGGGCAGTTGAGCAGATCAGCACAGGGCTGCGTAGTGGCCAAGCTTGCCACACTGGAGACAGCGTCGAGATTTCGCGGGACATTGCCGCTTTACGTGGGCGGAGCCACAGTTGTTGCACCTCATGGCGCCGATGTCAGGACGCTCTGTGCGCCACTGCGCATGCGCGGTGTGGTCGAACGCCTGCGCAGTTCGGTCGTCAGCCTCGCCGTCCCATTGGTCATTGTGCGCATGCGCAGGAGCCCGGGGAAAGCGTGCAAAATGGCTGCCCTTATCCAGACTCAGGCCCTGGAGCTGTTTTACGGCCTGCACCCGCTTCGCATCGTGGGGACCTTGCCGCGCCATCTCTGCTGCCTTGATATGGGAGTATCAGTTATTAGCGTGCTCATGTAGGGCACAGGTCTCAATGGTGATAGTAAGGGTGAGCTGCTTAACTTTAAGGAGCTGCTGGCGGAGGGGATCGGAGTGGACCCCGAAAACGATCTGGTCGCGGATCATGGAGTCGGAAGTGGAGCTGTAGTTGCAGGACTGCGCGAGGATACGGAGATGGGTTAAGAAGGACTGAAAAGGTTCATCCTTCCCCTGAAGCCTCTGTTGGAACATATAACATCAAAGCTCTCGTTGACTTCGATGTCACAGTGGCTGTCGAACTTCAGCAGGACTGTTCTAAACTTTGTCTTGTCCTCACCCTCAGCAAAGGTGAGGGAGTTAAAGATGTGGATAGCGTGGTCCCCTGCTGTAGAGAGGAAGAGAGCGATCTTCCTGGCATCCGATGCGGCTTCGAGGTCGGTGGCTTCAAGATATAGCTGGAACTTCTGCTTGAAAATATTCCAGTTTGCACCGAGGTTGCCGGCGATGCGGAGCTGCGGGGGAGGGTGGACGCTGTCCATGTTACCGGATGGCTGATCGCTGGTCAAAGGCAGGCTATCTCAAGGTGAGTCCGTCAAACTTCAGCATTACTCACTGGTACCATGATGTGTTGGGTAAGCTGGGTCTGCGAGGACTGCATTTACTGCAGCAGTGAGAGAGACAGGCTTGAAGAAATGCAACTCAATTTTATTGAACTCTTAACTATCATACATACTTTTTTTTTTAATAAATTTAGTGTACCCAATTATTTTTTCCAATTAAGGGGCAATTTAACGTGGCCAATCCACCTAATCTGCACATCTTTGGGTTGTGGGGGCGAAACCCACGCAGACACGGGGAGAATGTGCAAACTCCTCACAGACAGTGACCCAGGGCCGGGATTCGAGACTATCATACATACTTTAACTGTGGGTTGACACTATGCTGAGTTGACTGGAGACCTGAGGCTAACCTGACCAGACTACCTTACTACCACATGGTGGATGTTCATGTTGTTGCTACACGGGCTCTGGCTGTCTCAGAGGCTGCATCCCAAGAGAGCGGGAAAACTAGTGCCCTCTGGCTTTATAGTGGTCGTGTCCTGTCTGGTGATTGGCTGCTGTGTTCTGTGTGTTCATTGGTCATCCTGTGTGTCAATCAATGCCTGTCTGTGCACCATTGTGTACTTAGGTATATATTATGACAGGGTGGCTGGTCCTCCAGCCTGAGCCACTGCCACCTGCCCCTCTGCAGCCCGCTCCTCTGCTCCGCCTCCTCCCTGAGTGGCCTCCGCTCATGCTGCCACAGGGCTTCATGCAGGGCAGCGGCCATCGCCTCGGCGGCTAGCATCACAGGTTGATGTCCGAAAGCCATTATTTTCTGCAGGGCATGAAAGGCAAACATGTTATCATGGAGCATACACCCGTGCCTAACAAGGTGCCATGGGCTACATGGTGGCCCCGGTTGGGACCGTTGGCCCCAACCAAATTAGAAATACGACGTCCGGAATTTGGCCCATCCGAGGCGCTGAATCGCTGGGGCCCCGGAAACTCAGACGTCAGGCCCGCTAATGATATTCCTACTGTACTTTCAGGCCACGTGGCAGGTGCCATGAGTATCTCGTTTTTGGGGAGCCGGAGAATCTCGATTTGGCGTCAAATCGGCATCTAGATCGATTTCGGTGTCGGAATCTATTCTCTGCCCAATCGGGTTTTGCGATTTCGGCTAATGGGGAATCCAGCCCCACAGTTTTCATGATGCCATGGGGACATGATCCCCAAAACGGTGAATCCAGCATAGTGCTGCTCCTGTAATGGTTCAAAACGTTGGCTCACCAACCACGTTCCCACTGGCAATTAGGGATGGCCAATAAACGTTGGTCATGCCTGATATTCTTACATCCCAAGCTTCAATTTAAAAATATCCTTATCTTTCCTATTCTCATACTCACTGAAGACTTGGGGCGGGATTCTCCGTCCAGCGACGCCGGAATCAGGTGGAGAAAAGCAAGGTCGGTGCCAGGCGCCCAATGGAATGCCATGCTTCAGCGCCTCAACAACGGTCTGAATACGTTCTGCCCAACACACAGAGTAAATCTGGGCCTCCCACGATGCTCCACCTCCACCAGGAGGAATTAATGACGGCAAAGTTCACTTATGATATTTAAATTCAGGAAACAGGTGCAGTAGTTCCTGAGGGACAGAGAGGAGGTAGGAGGTAGGACATGTTCCGAGAGATGCAACCATGGGCCGCCAGTTCTGCCGCTGGCACGGGGGCATCGGCCAGTGCTGGCGGAGTAGGGAGGGGGTGACAATGGGATGGGTCGTGGGGTTGGAATGTCCCTCCGGGACCCATGTGTTCAGGCACAGAGCGCCATTGCTGCATGCTGCAAGGCAGTCATCTTGCTACGCACCCCACTGACCACCCATGAGGCCCATGGTTGCGCAGAGCAACACCGGCTTTATGGGTGCCCTGACCACACTCCCCACTACTCTAAATCAGGCGTCACCCTGCCGGCGAGGCATCACGTGGCCCACCCAAGGAGGATGCCCACAATAGATCCTACAGGAGGGCACTGGACGGAGGCTGCAGAGTGTATTGCTGGCATGGGGAGCACCAGCCACCGGTACCTCTGCCGGCATGGACGGGTGCCGGTGCAGATGCCCCCACAGTACAAGCACCAATGGGGCCAGAGGTGCTGTGCGGGGGTCATAGTGCTGCGGGGCATGGCTGTGGGTTGGTGAGGAGTGAGGGGGGCATGTGGGGGCAGGGGTTGCAGTGCAGGCCTGGTCATTGTGTGGCCCATTGAACCTGGTTGGGGGTACGCATTCTGCTAACATGTCTGCCTTTCACCCCCTGCAGACAATGGATTTCGTTATCCAACCAGGAATGGTTGGCGTCTGCCCTGCCACCGCAGCCCTGGCAGTTGCACTGAAGCTGTATGAACTGGAGCTGCTCGGACAGGGTCCTGCCACAGCGGAGACAACCCCAGCCTCAGAGGAACAGAAGCCAGCCGGTGAGGATGGAGGGCTGGCCTCCCAACAGGCAGAGGAGGAAGTGTGAAGGAGGCGCCGCATCAGGCGCCATGTTTACCGGCAACGCCTGTCATTCGAGGAACAGCTGGGCTGGGCATGTTGTCGAAGACTCTGGCTGAGCAGGGAGTCTGCATGGCATTTCTGCCAGATCACCTGGAATGCGGGGGTGGGGAGGTTACTCGCTCCTGGTGGCCACCAAGGTGACGGTTGCCCTGAACTTTTTCACCATGGGTCCCTTCCAGGCGCCAAGTGGGGAGCAGTCTGGGATCTCACAGACCTTCGTGCACAGGTGCATCCGTGTCATCACAGAGGTACTATATGCCCCGTTGGCATAATATAACAGCTTCAATGTGGTACAAGCCGACCAGGTTGCCCGGATAACAGGGTTTTCCGCCATTGTTGGGATGCCCCAGGCCCAGGGAGTGATCGACGGGACGCATGTGTCCCTATGAGCACTGGCAGACGAGAGATTGGCGTTCCAGTATAGTGCGAGGACAGTCTCCCACAGAATGCTGGCATACTGCACCCTCGACAACTTCGCGCATCAGAGGGACGATGGGCTAGAGGAGGGGGTGAATGTCAGGAGGATGTGGATGAAGGCCAGGATGGGTGGCCTGGGCAGCCATAGGAGGTTGCAGAACGTATGCACCAGGGCCGCCACACATGGGACGCTCTAATCGCCTCCAGGTTCACCAACTAGGGGACCTGGCCAATGACGGCACGGATATCCCATCCCATAGAGCTCCTCCACCCGTCTCACCATGGGGTACGGGCCCATTGCCCAGGTCCAATGCATGCCACTCTGTGATAGTGAGGGGCCTCAGGTCTGATAGGGCCCCTCCAGTCTGCTCTCTCTCTCTGCGGTTGTGCGCTGCATTTTCCTGGGGGGTGACAGAAAATGCACAGTGTGAGGTAGTTGATGTGTTGGGCAGGCTGGGTCAATGTGGACTGCACTTGATGCAGTGTAGTGAGAGACAGATCTCCAACACTCGATAAGATGCAACACGATTTTATTTAACGTCTTTAACTATTATACATGTTCAACTGTGGGTTGACACTATGCTGACTTGACTGGAGACCTAGTAGTAGCCTGACCAGACTTACTAGCTACCACATGGTGTTTGCACTGGCTAGCTCACGGGCTCTGACTGTCTCAGTGGCTGGGTCCCGAGAGAGCGGGAAACCTAGTGCCCTCTGGCTTTATAGTGGTAGTGTCCTGTCTGGTGATTGGCTGCTCTGTTCTGTGTGCTTACTGCTCATCCTGTGTGTCAATCACTGCCTGTCTGCACTCCATTATAAACATAGATATATATTATGACAGTAGTCAGGCATGAGCAGCACAGGCGTTGGGCAGCTAGTGGCCTTTGTGGCCAGGGCACCAGCCATGGCGGGCAGTGCGGGTGTTTGCATGTGGTGCAGGGTGGGACGTGAGTAGATTGCCAGCGGGTAGGAATTGGTCACCCTCTGGGTAGAGGGGGTTTGTGGAACGGGTTGGTGCCAGGAGCACGGTGCTGGTTACCCACCCTGGTCGACCTGAGGAGGTCGTGCAGCTTTTTACGGTACTGCCGGTTGGTCCTGGTGATGGGGCACTTGCCGCTCACAGCCTCTGCCACCTGTGTCCAGTCCCGGTGTACGGCGGTGGGTGGCAGCCCTCCTTCCCACCCTGGGGAACAGGGTTCTGGTGCTGCTATGGCACGCGTGGCACCACCCCCACACCACTGTGCCGCCCCCTCACCCCATCACCTCCACGACATCCAGCAGGGTCTCAAGCTCCGCATCTGCAAACTGGGATGCCATCTTCTTGGCTGGAATGAGTGTGTGTGGGGAGTATAGTGCTTATTACGTGTGGCTGCAGATATCAGGCCCTCGAGGGCCAATCCTGACCCCAGCGAATTGGATGCTGTCTTGCATTGGAATTGCAGTCGTGCCACGTGTTGCAAGTGTTAGCCCGTTAATTAATCCTGAATTGTTCCGGGTCTGGTGCTGCGCTAGGATCGTAAAATACCACCGATTCAGTCCCGATGTCAGCACTCAGTCTCTCAAGCTGAGAATCCAGCCTCTGGTCTTTATAGAACAGGTATGTAACATAAAATATGTAATTTTAACTCTCTTTGAAGGTACTACATTTGGCTAGTGGGATGTCCAAAACATAACTTGTGCGCCTTAGACCTGGGAGGAGAAGATCTAATGTTGCTAGTGTTCTTTGAAGTGGTAGGGTACCTTTTTGGAGTTGTAAATTACTCTTTCATATAAGGTGGCAGAAAAAACTCCTATACAACGCCCCCATGGCGAGTGTACGGACCAACAATACCAACTCCCAATACTTCCAGCTGCACAGGGGCACCAGACAAGGATGCCCACTGTCCCCACTGCTGTTCGCACTAGCAATCGAACCGCTAGCAATTGCGCTCAGGGCAGCAAAAAATTGGAGGGGGATCCGAAGGGGAGGCAGAGATCACAGAGTCTCACTCTATGCAGACGATCTGCTCCTCTACATCTCGGACCCACAAAGCAGCATGGACGGAATCATCGCGCTCCTGAAAGAGTTTGGAGCCTTCTCGGGCTACAAACTCAACATGAGCAAAAGCGAGATCTTCCCAGTACACCGGGGGGGGGGGGGGGGGGGGGGGGGGGGGGGGGGGGGGGGGGGGGGGGCAGTACTAAAGGGGCTGCCGTTCAAACAAGCCCGACATAAATTCCGCTACCTGGGGATCCAAATAGCCCATGACTGGAAAGGGATCCACAAATGGAACCTCACCAGCCTGGCGGAGGAAGTAAAAAAGGACCTGCAAAGATGGAACACACTCCCACTCTCCCTCGCAGGAAGAGTCCAGACGATCAAAATGAACGTATTGCCCAGGTTCTTCTTCCTGTTTAGACCCATTCCGATCTACATCCCCAAGGCCTTCTTCATAGCGCTGAACAAACTTATCATGGCGTTCGTATGGGGGGGTAAAAATGCTAGGATCCCAAAGAAGGTCCTACAGAAAACAAAATCCAGGGGGGGGCTAGCCCTCCCGAATCTACAATTCTACCACTGGGCGGCAACAGCCGAGCGAGTAAGGGGATGGATCCAGGAGCCAGAAGCCGAGTGGGTGCGTGCGGAGGAGGCCTCCTGCATGGGGACCTCCCTCCGGGCCCTCGCCACGGCAGCACTCCCATCCCCACCCAAAAAACACTCCAGCAGCCCAGTGGTGACAGCCACCCTCCAATCCTGGAACCAACTGCGGCAGCAATTTGGCCTGAACAAAATGTCGGACAAGGCTCCCATCTGCAACAACCATAGGTTCAAACCAGCACTGACTGACGCCAACTTCAAAAGGTGGAGACAGGACGGGGGGACACTGACAGTCAGGGACCTATACACGGACGACAGGATCGCAACACTGGACGAACTGACAGAGAAATTTCAGCTAGCTGGGGGGAACGAGCTACGGTACCTGCAGCTCAAAAACTTCCTACGAAAGGAGACAAGGACGTACCCACAACTGCCACGACAGACACTACTGGAAGACCTACTGGACGCAAGTATCCTAGAGAAAGGGAACTGTAGTGACATGTATGGCCGACTGGTAGATAGGGACGACACCGTACTGGACGCAACAAGAAGGAAATGGGAGGACGACCTGGGGATGGAGATAGGGTGGGGACTCTGGAGCGAAGCACTGCATAGGGTCAACTCCACCTCCACGTGCGCAAGGCTCAGCCTGACGCAACTAAAAGTGGTACATAGAGCCCACTTAACGAGAAACCGTATGAGTAGGTTCTTCCCGGAGGTGGAGGACAGATGTGAGCGGTGCCAAAGAGGCCCGGCCAACCACGCCCACATGTTCTGGTCTTGCCCCAGACTTGTGGAGTACTGGACAGCCTTCTTCGAGGCTATGTCCAAAGTGGTGGGGGTGAGGGTGGAGCCATGCCCGATAGTGGCGGTCTTCGGGGTTTCAGACCAGCCAGATCTATTCCTGGGGAGGAGGGCGGACGCCCTTGCCTTTGCCTCCCTGATCGCCCGCCGTAGAATCCTGTTTGGCTGGCGGTCAGCAGCACCGCCCAGAGCTGCAGACTGGCTGTCCGACCTCTCGGATTCTCTCCAAATGGAGAAAATCAAATTCGCCATCCGAGGGTCGGACGACAGCTTCCACAGAACGTGGGAGCCATTCATGCAATTGTTCCGGGACCTGTTTGTGGCCAACGTACAAGAGGAAGAATAGTCGGGGGAAGGTAGCCGGCGGGGAGGGGGGGGGGGGGGGAGGGGCTACGGGCTCGTTACGGGGGTTTGATGGCTAGCTAAGGCCCAAAACCAAACTAAATAAATGCCAATAAACATGTTGGGGAATGTAAATATGTATGCCGGCAAAGAGGGGGAGGCCACAGTTATTACTACGAAGATGCTCACCTGTAAATATATATGTTAATTTTTGCGTTTTTTTTTTTCTCTCTCTAACAATTTGTAATTTGTTCAATATAAAACATGAAAACTGAATAAAAAACATTTATATAAAAAAGGTGGCAGAAAACATTTGGGAGAGGCGAGTTTCCCTTCAGGAGAGGTAAAGTGCCCTTTGGGATTATGAAACGTAAACATGACTGTTCATAAAAATTGTATATATTCATTGGAACTCTCAAGAGAGCTGTCAGACAAACTGTCACAAAATTGTCATGAGAACAGTCCAGCTGTCAAGGTATTTAAATGCCCTGCCCTCTAACTATTAGAAAAACTGCCTGTTTATGAAATTACAAGATTAGTGCTGCATGACTGCTTTCACAACCTATCATTATCACAGTGGACTGCCTGTCAGTTCACAATTTGATTTTCTTTTATTCATTTACGGGATGTGGGCTTCATTGGCTGGGCCAGCATTTATTGCTCATCCCTAGTTACCCTTGAGAAGGTGGTGGTGAGCTGCCTTCTTGAGCCACTACAGTCCCTGAGGTGTTGTTATACCCACAGTGTTGTTAGTGATTGACAGGTCCAAGTAGTTATAAACATTTTGAAGGGAAATATAAAAACAAATGCTTTTTATTAAATGTTTTTTTTTTTATCAAACAGAGTGTATTTTTAATGGTGCAAACATTAATAGACACTTAAAAAATATTTAACCTCAGCAGAGGTCCTGACATCTGCCCTGGGTGGATTGGCATGGTAGATGTAAGGGAAAACGGTGATCAATGGGAGGCATGAATTGGCATTAAATTGACATGGGCTATAAAGGGCTAAGGAGGGGTGGGGGGTATAGGTTTTCACAGAATATGACGATGTCCCATGGGGGTTTTGTGCAGGCCATGCAATGGGATGGATTGGCATGAATGAGACACAAAGAGCATATGGGGATTGAGGAGGTGTGGGGGGGGGGGGGGGGGGGGGGGAGAGAGAGTGGAGGGGGGGGAGAGTGGGGGGGGGGGGAGAGTGGGGGGGGGAGAGCTGGAGAGCTGTTTTTTGTTTGATTTATCTTTTGACATCTTTGGCAAAATGCGGGAGCACCAAAGATTTCAGCTTTCCACTGAGCCTGCCTTAGCACCTGGAAGCCTCTGAAGTCATTCTGCAGTCACCCACCATGGCTCCCATTTTCATCTGCATGAAAATCTAAACTTCAGGATTACTTTTTTTCCCAATCGGATTTGCGGAGCTGGGAGTTGTCCCTACTCTGCAATCCTGATCCAGGAGCAGAGATTCAAGCGTTGGCGTCTGCAAATCTACCCAGCTCACATAAAGCATTGATAAAGTGGCAGAGAGAGGGAAGGCACTTTGCATTGCTCGAGCTATTGGAAGGCATGTCCTGATGTTGCATCCAGAGGTTAAATGGCACTGTTATATCATATCGGCCCCTACAACATTGTTAGGCTTCCCATTCAGAGTAACAAACTAACTGTACAGTAGCATGAAGCACAGCTTGGAGAATCACAAGGGAAAATACTGTGGGAATAATTTAAAGGACTTTAATAATATAAATAACGCAAAATTAATTATTATTTTACTGATTAATAAGTTCAGTTTGTTGGGAAGGACAAAAGAAAGGTAACAAGTGATGGAAAAGGACCAAAGAATGGCTGCTGAACCTTAAGCAAATGCAAAACATATTCTCAGGGGGATAATATGTAGTTTTGTTGCAGTGAAAATGTTGGTGAGGCGCCTGATACATGAATTAGTAGATGTAGCAATTTCAGAGATCAGCGGCAACCTCCCAAGATGGATATCAGTCCTCCTCCTCTTCCACAACCCCCTCCTGTGTGCCAGGCAATTTAGGAAACCATCTTTATTCTGTGTCTTTGGATGCCAAATGATGCACCACTCTTTCAGCTGATGACAATTATGTCGGAGAGTTTGGGTCGACTGCGCAGCAACACCCCAACTGAGCAGTCCATTGAACAGAATTATTGCTTTAATATCCCAAAAGAATGTTCAACAGTCGCTCAGGTTGTGGGATTGAGCTCATTACTGCTACACAGGGACTTGCAAATGGGATGATCAACCATGGCTGCAGAGGCAGTCAATGTCTTCCAACAGCCAAATGCTCATTCTCTCAAGATCAAATAGTGTGGATGTCATAAAATGCAACATAATAAAAGTGCCATGGGAGCTGGCTGGAAATTTTATTTGTAGAATGTAATAGTCACAATTCAGTAATCTAGATAGTAATGTTTTACTGAAATCCGAGAATTTTTCTTGATGTTTTTCAGGGCAAAACACAGATATCACAGTGCACTCTTCTTGTGGTGTGTTCATTATGGTCGTTTGTTTCTTTCAAGATATTAAATAAATTACAAATTTGGGGGAAAGTCATGCAAATTCCATTAATCCATTAGGAGGAGTGCATTCAACAGCTGAACACTTTTTTTCACACCAACTTTTCCACTGGAATGAATTTGTTCTTCCATTTTTACCATCCTCAGGGCTACAATGTCAACTATTTAATCAACTTGGGAAAGTCACATGCAGATTGGTTTGTGCACCTATCCCCATATAAAATCATTCACAGTGAGTATACTATTAAAATATCAGTATGAGCAATCGGACTTTGACAAGGATGGGTGGTTTACATAATTTGAAATTACTTCAACTCTCCCTTCATCATCATTATTTATGTTGTCAATATATTTTGCATGCCTCAATAAATGATTTAGATCTATTTAGATTGTGTTAGTTAGGAAGATTAAATATATATATTGGATTCACCCCTACCCGGGGGGGCGGGCAGTACCAGCGCCGAGGAGTGGCATGAACCACTCCGGCGCGGGCCGTCCGGAAGGTGCGGAATCCTCCGCACCTTCAGAGGCTAAGCTGGCGCCGGCAGAGTTGGCGCCACGCCAACTGGCGCAGAAGGGCTTGGCGTTGCGCCAACCGGCACCGAAGGGCCTCCGCCAGCCGCGCGAGTTGGCGCATGCACCGGGCTAGCGCCAGCGTGTGCTGGAGTCATCCAGCACATGCGCAGGGGGGTTCTTCTCCGCACCGGCCATGGCAGAGGTTGACAGCAGCAGGCGTGGAGGGAAAGACTGCCCTATGGCACAGGCCTTCCCGTGGATCGGTGGGCCCCGATCACAGGCCAGGCCACCGTGGGGGCCTCCTCGGGGCCAGATTCCCCCCCCCCCCCCCCCCACCCCCCCCCCCCCCCCCCCCCCCCCCCCCCCCACCCCCCCCCCCCCCACCCCCCCCCCCCCCCCCCCCCCCCCAAGGACTCCACAGGCTGACCCTTAGAGCCACGTCCTGCCAGTACGGACCTGGTTTGATTTACACCGATGAAAACACACGGCCGCTCAGCCCATCGCGGGCCGGAGAATCGCAGGGGGGGCCACTGCCAGCGGCCGGCGACTGGCGTGGCGCGATTCCCGCCCCCACCAAATCCTGTCATCTTACTACTTATCGTTGTCCTCATTAGTTTTACCTTTATACTCCACTCTCTTTAATAAAGTAAACAAAAACACACCAAAATAATTAATCTAAGTTAACTGGTGTCAACGTCTTATCAAAATACATGTTAAATCACGATTATATTCAAAGAGCAACAACCATGACGTTTATTTAATCAACAACAAGTTGCTTTTATGTTGGTTTTCAACACAGGAAAATGTCCCAAAGCATTAAAATTAGAAAGAATGACATTGAGCCAAACATAGGATGAAGGAAGCAAGAACCTAAGATCGGCAGAGCTGGAAGAGCTCTTGAAATTTCCAAGGCTAGAGGAGGTAACAAAAATAGAATCATAGAATTTACAGTGCAGAAGGAGGCCATTCAGCCCATCGAGTCTGCACCGGCTCTTGGAAAGAGCACCCTACCCAAGGTCAACAACTCCACCCTATCCCCATAACCCAGTAACCCCACCCAACACTAAGGGCAATTTTGGACACTAAGGGCAATTTATCATGGCCAATCCACCTAACCTGCACATCTTTGGACTGTGGGAGGAAACCGGAGCACCCGGAGTAAACCCACGCACACACGGGGAGGATGTGCAGACTCCGCACAGACAGTGACCCAAGCCGGAATCGAACCTGGGACCCTGGAGCTGTGAAGCGATTGTGCTATCTACAATGCTACCATGCTGCCTTTAAGGGCGGGTTAAGGCCAGAAAGGAATCTAAACAACAAGGATAACAAATTTAACCTGTGGTTTTGACAGGCTGGGAGCCTTTGTGTGTGGGATGAATGGGATTTGGTGCAGCTGAGGATATGGGAAACAGAGATTTTGATAAGCTCAAGGGTTTAGATGGTGTAGGATGCTGAGAGAGCATTGAAAAAGTCAAGTCTGAATTCGACAAATGCATTGGTGAGGGTTTCGCCAGAAGATGGGCTGAGACGGAGAAGACAATTGATGTTACCAAGGTAGAAGTAGGTGTTCTTTGTGATGGAGGATTTGGATTTGGGCAGCATGGTTGCATACTGGTTAGCCCAGTTGCTTCACAGCTCCAGGATCCCAGGTTCGATTCCCGGCTGGGTCACTGTCTGCGGAGTCTGCATGTTCTCCCTGTATCTGCGTGGTTTTCCTCTGGGTGCTCCAGTTTCCTCCCACAGTCCAAAGATGTGCGGATTAGGTGAATTAGCCATGCTAAATTGCCCTTAGTGTCCAAGCATTGTTAAGCGGGGGTTACTGGGCTACAGGTATTTGGTAGGTACGTGGGCTCATTGTAAGGGCCGGTGCAGAATCAATGGGCTGAATGGCCTCCTTCTGCACTGTAAATTCTATGATTGTATGATATGGGATCAAAATCTTAGGTCAGGACAAATAGGATGCCAAGGTTGTAAAGAGTTTGGTTTAGCTTACGTACGTACATACAAATTAGAAGCAGGATTAGGCCACTCGGCTCCTCGAGCCTGTTCCATCATTCAATAAGATCATGGCTCATCTGCTTGTAATTCCAACCCCACATTCCTGCCTATCCCTGATATCTTTTCACCCCCTTGTTAACCAAGAATCTAACTAACTCAGCCTTAAATATATTCAAAGATTCTGCTTCCACTGCCTTTGATGACGAGTTCCAGAGACTCATGGGCCTTTGAGAGAAATAAAATCTCCTCATCTCTGTCTTAAACGATCAACCCCTTATGTTTAAACAGTACTAGATTCTCCGCCAAGAGGAAACATTCTCCCCACATACACTCTGTCAATACTCATCAGTGCCTTAAAGATTTTGATGAAGTTGCCTTTTACTCTTCGAGACTCCAGTAGCTACAAACCTAGCCTGTCCAACATTCCCTCCTGAGGCAACCTGCCCAATTACTGGAATTAGCCTAGTAATCCTTCTCTAAACTGCTTCTAATGCATTTATATCTTTCCTTAAATAAGGAGACCAATACTGTACGCAGCACCCCAGATGTGGTCTCACAAACATCTCTACAACTGAAGTATATGGCTTGATTCTCCCAAAAAGGACCAAAGTCCCTTAATGAGTGTGTTTAGACACGTGTTTCCTGGCATTCGCAGCGCCGTGAAACACATGGCTGTTCAATGCGACTCATAAGGGGCCTGAATGGGGAACGCGCGGCCAAGGCCACTAATAGCCTGTTTTGTATACTGGGGAGCTCGGCTCTCCGGAATTCCCCATTGTAACAATAGGTCAGAACCCAAATCTCCGAGGCCCCCAAAACAATCCCCGATCTACCCCCAGCTCAAACGCACAGTGGAAGGGTCACCGCGCTCCCTCTCATTCACCCCCAAAACCCATGCCAGGCAATCCCTGCCCATTTGCGTGATAAAAATGGGAAACGGTGTGGGATTCGCCGAGTTCACGATTGACACTCAGGAGGCTGACAAGCGGCAGCCACATATACACACTTCGCTCCCCACACACACCATCCCAGCCAACAAGATGGCAGCAAAATACGCAACCCCACAATCTACTGATGCCAAGCTCGAGACCCTCCTGGACGCCGTGGAGGAGAGGCAGAACACCCTGTGCTCCAGCCCGTGAAGGATGCTGCCAGCCGCCACCATTTACCGTGCCTGGGCGCAGGTGGCAGAGGTGGTCAGCGCTGTCAGTTACACCTACCAGAGAGACCTGCAGTGCCGGAGAAAACTGCACAACCTCCTCAGGGCAGCCAGAGTGAGTCGGCAGAACTGTGCCCCTGGCACCAATCCTGCACCCCCCCCACACCCACGTGTAAATCCACCCCTCCCACCAGAAGGGCAGCCAAACCCCTACCCTGAAAAAATGCCAGCACCCATATCGGCTGCCATGGCTGGGTGCCCTGGCCTTTGAAGCCATTAGCTAACCACCCCCTGGGGTGCATGCTTAGGACTGTAACACTGCGTTATCTGTTCCCCCACCCCCCCTCCACCCCAGGAGAAGGCTGTCCATAATCGCAAGGAGCGGGAGAAGACTGGTGTGGGACCGCCGGACCTGTAGCCCCTCACCTTGGCAGAGCAGCAGGCCCTTGACATGGTTGGCAGGCCTGAGGAAAGGCAAGTCGCCAGCAAGGGGATCGACTGTGGGCAAGGAAGTGAGACCCCGTTGAATTGCGGTTCCCTCTGCAATTTGTGTCAACCACCCCCCCCCAACACCACCCCCACGAGCCTCACACCACATTCACCCCCACAGCACCCTCACCCCACACCACCCTCATCCCCACCCTCACCTCCACATGACCCTTACCCCCACACCATCCCAATTATCCCCTGGCCTGCAGTCTAATCGTGCATCTTGTCTTGTGTCTTGCAGGAGCTGCTGGTGATGGTCTGGTCCATCTGGTATCCTCCAGCCCCAGCCAAAGCCAGTGCCACAACCAAACCCCGCCCTCCCCCCTGTGTGCCGAGCAGCGATGATGATACCGACACGGACTGGACTCATCTGCCTGAAACCCAGGAGACCCTGGAGCTCATGTCAGAGGATGACACAGATTTCCCATCATAACTGTCTCCACCATCCCAGAGACACTCAGCTTGGTTGAGCATTTTAGTGAAGAGGCTGCTGGGATACGATCTGGTGCTCACCACACAGCTGATCAGGTAAAGCAGGTGGAGGTAAGAACTCCTGAGAGGGTGGACGACCCCAGGGATTAGCTGCCGTCCAGATGGGTTTCAGGCTTCTCGTTCGGACAGTCCCATATATTCTGGAGATGCAGTCGCAGAGCCAGGGACTACATGAGGCCTGGAAGGACCCCCTGGTATAGAGTTTCAGGGCGATTGTCACCTTGATGGCCACTTGGAGAGCTTACCTCCCCCATTCCCCCACAGTGCCAGGTGTGCCATGATCTGGCAGATATGTCGTACTGTCTCCCTGCTCAGCCAAAGTTTCGAAGATATGCCCAGTCTAGCAGGTCCTCGAATGACAGGCGCTGCCAGTACATGCAAGGCCTCATATGGAGCCTCCTTTGCACCTCCTCCTTCTCCTCAGCCTGGTGAGCGGCCGGCTCGCCATCCTGAGCGGCTGCCTCCTGTTCCACTGCTGCATGCTTCACTTCTGCAGCTTCCTCCTCCTCGAGCAACTCCAGCTCATAGAGATGCAGAGCATTCCCCAGGGCTGCGGCGACTCGGAGGAAGGCCCCCATTACTGGTTAAATTCCAATATCCATTGTCTGCAAGGGTTGAAAGTTCCAACATGTTAGCATGGTGCATACCCCCATGCTCAACCAGGTCCAACAGGCTACATGGTGCCCCTGGTTGAGCATGGGAGTATGCACCATGGGGGCTCTGCCCCTACATGTCCCCTCCCCTGCCATCCCCTCTCATCACACCCTGGCCACCATCTGTGGCCGGAACCGTGGAGGCCTCTAGCACTGCCGTTCACTCCTGTTGCCAGGGGTACCGTCAGCTCGCGTTGCTCTTGCCAGTGGTACTCTCCGCAGCATCTGTCTGGCACCCCCGTAAGGACTACAGTGGGCTACAGCCTTGGGTGGACCGCCTGATGCACCATCGGTGGGTGGAGGCCAGTTGGGGGGGTGGGGAGTATGGCAGAGGGTGGGGTGTGGGGGCGTGGTAGGGTGTAGGGTAGGGTGCGGGGGTGGTGACTGGAATGCAGAGGGTGGTAGGTAGGGACTGGGGTGTGGGGGTGGGAGAGTGTGGGCTGGGGTGCGGGGTGTGGGGCACCCATATGGCCGGTGTAACTCTGCAGAACCAGGGTCCACGGTTGGTGGTCAGTGGGTGTACAGCAAGATGGCTGCCTTGTAGGGGGCAGTAATTGCAGTCCGTGCCTGCACACTGCCCCAGTCCTGTGGGAAGTCACCCCGGCCTCATGGTCCGTTCCCCGTCACCACCCCCTTCTCCTGGCCCTGGCAGTCCGCACCCCCCCTTCCCAGCCAGGCCAGTGTCAGGACCGGCACCCCACAGTTGCTCCTCTCTGTGTCGTACCTCCTCTCTCTCCCTCAGCAGCCACGGTGCCAGTTTCACAATTTTTAAGCACACGTGAACCTCGCCGTTGGGAACTTGCCACATTGGTGGCAGAGAATCGCAGAGGCCCAGAGAATACTGGATCAGGCCTGCTCATGATATGCCATGATTACTGTATGTGCATTCTGGAATGCATTGTCGATGTGGCGGAGAATTGCGATTTGGCGTGAAACCAGGACCCGCCACAATTTCGGCTTCAGAACCGATTCTCCGCTCAATCACGTTTCCCGATTCCGGCTTCGGTTGACGGCGAATCCTGCCCTATGTGTCTAATTCTGGTGACTGCACCATAGGAATATGATGCTGATATTGGGACTTCAGTTATGTGGAGATAAACTGGAATTCTTCTTAGAACAGAAGAAGTGAAGGGATCTGATAGAAGCGTTCAGCGTAATGAACAGTTTTGCTAAAACTATTTCCATTGTCTGAAGTGAGAGTAACCAGGGAAATTTTCTTAATGCAGTAAGTTATTACGACATGAAATATACCGCCAGAGAGAGCAGTGGGGGCAGCATTAACAATAACTTTCAAAATACATATATGAATGGGGAAGAGATTACAGAAGGGAAGAGTCAGGGAATGAAATGGGTTGGGTAACTCTTTCACAAAGGTGCAATGGGCTTCACATGTTGCCTTCTCTTGTATTTCTATCTAATTTTCAGTGCATGCTGGCCTATTGCTCACAGATGGGATGATGGGCATTTGCTCCTTGGGCAGAATTTGGCCTTCAGAACCTATTTGGCAGCTTTAATTAGTTTCTCTTTGCTTGGCCTGAGTCCAATGTTGTGTGGCTCAATCCAGCATCTCTCTCCATTCAAAGTATTTATTTTCCGATTTAAAAAATTTATACATGAAGTACTAAGATTTGAGTCTTCAATAAATGATCCTTCTCTTTTTGTTTGGAAAGTTATTATTTTTCTTACTGAATTTCTAGACTGCCATATAAGGATCTGTTTCATGTAATAAAGAGCTGTGGAATGTATAGTACCCCTCAGGCCTCAAGTGTTAGACTAGTCAATAATCTACCATATTAATGCTGTTTACATCAAACCTAATGTAAAATGTGGCCGGCAGTCTTGTGCAAGATTACTATACCTCATTGTAATGCAATAAGCGTGACCTAGCTTGGATTCGCTCACTGCCATTTTTTTGTTCCTAAAGAAAATATTTCAAAATGTAATATGATCTGTCCTTGCAAACTAATAGTGCAACCTGGACACTGAGCTCAAGGGGACTTGGCGAAACTTGCTAATCAATTAATGAAGCAAGGCAATTTGTCACAACTCAGGATGCATTGAGAATTCTTTACAGAGTACATCACATTGCCCACAGCCTTCTCACCGCACTGCAGTTTTCACACACCTTTTTCATGCTTTCAACTAGACTTTTCCCCACAGTGCCAGAGCAAGATTTTTGTTCTGCTTAGATTAGAATTGAAACATAACATTAGTAATTGTGAAAGTATTAATGTAAGGATGACAGCTAAATTAAATATTTTAATTTTCTTATATCATTAGGGCAGCACGGTAGCATTGTGGATAGCATAATTGCTTCACAGCTCCAGGGTCCCAGGTTCGATTCCGGCTTGGGTCACTGTCTGTGCGGAGTCTGCACATCCTCCCCGTGTGCGCGTGGGTTTCCTCCGGGTGCTCCGGTTTTATCCTACAGTCCAAAGATGTGCAGGTTAAGTAGATTGGCCATGATAAATTGCCCTTAGTGTCCAAAATTGCCCTTAGTGTTGGGTGGGGTTACTGGGTTATGGGGATAGGGTGGAGGTGTTGACCTTGGGTAGGGTGCTCTTTCCAAGAGCCAGTGCAGACTCGATGGGCCGAATGGCCTCCTTCTGCACTGTAAATTCTATGATAAATTCGTCAGATGTCAGTATTTCTAGCAGGTCGAGCTCATCCATATAATATAACTGAATGACTATCTTGGCACTTGTCACGTTTATAAAGAGTTCCACAGATTCACCACCCTCTGGCTGAAATAATTCCTCCTCATCTCTGTTTTAAAGGATCATCCCTTTAATCTGAGATGGTGTCCTCTGGTTCTAGTTTTTCCTACAAGTGGAAACATCCTCTCCACATCCACTCTATCCAGGCCTCGCAGTATCTTGTACGTTTCAATAAGATCCCCCCTCATCCTTCTAAACTCCAACAAGTACAGATCCAGAGTCCTCAAGCGTTCCTCATACGACAAGTTATTCATTCCAGGGATCATTCTTGTGAACCTCCTCTGGAACCTTTCCAAGGCCAGCACATCCTTCCTTAGATATGGGGCCCAATACTGCTCACAATACACCAAATGAGGTCTGACCAGAGCCTTATACAGCTGCAGAGGTACATCCCTGGTCTTGTATCCTAGCCCTCTTGACATGAATGCTAACATTGCCGCCTGAACCTGCACATTAACATCAAGAGAATTGTGAACAAGACCACAGAAGCTAAGTTCATTAACAAAGCTAACTTTTATTTATACTACTTAAATTAAGCTTGACCACTTATTCCTGCAGTAAACAATAATTATAATAACCTACACTCAATTAACACTAGTCTCTGCACTCTAAAACTCTAACTGTACTCTATCCTCTCGAGATCTCTCCTATGCACTCTACTCCAGCCTTCTCTCTCCCAGAAGTCTGAGAGTCAATGCTTTGTGTAGTACTTCATCTAGCTCCATCTGGTGGTTAATGGTGACATGACATTAACTCTTTGTATATTGAACATTTCAATAATGTCACAGTCACTTCACCACCACTGCCTACAATATTTTGCTGCATTTAATATTTAAAAATATGCATCTTTTTCATTTAATATAATATTCGCAAAACTGTATTTGTACATTACTACTGCTAGGTATCATTTTGTAACTTAGCTGTGAAATAAATACGAAAAATGGGTAATATTGGAATACTTCAGAAACTCATGATATACATTTGACAGGAATTTTCGACAGGATTCTAAATGCTGCTGAAAGCATTTGGGAAAATGTCTTTATACATTTTTTTGTTTTATGTTGTCATCGCAATGCTGCTTCATAAAATTCACTAACACATCCATTAACAGTAGCGTAATCGTTCAACACAATATAAGGTGCAGAAAGGGGCAATTCCAAATCATCTTTAATGCACTCCGGCAAGCACTGCTGACAGCGCTGTAACACTCTGACTTCAATTAGGAGACCTTAGAAGTGAGAACAATTATACCTCAATGAAAGCCAAAATCAATTCCTTTTCAAATTGGAAAAAAACTTTAAAGCTTTAACTCACTGTTTCAGTTTCACCTATTTGCTCACCCGATTGTGCTTTCTTTGAGATACACCAAAGACATTCTTCAAGACACATAGTTCATTTTTTCGATTCATTTTGTGAACATCCAAGATGAGGGATCTTATGTCAAACAACTTTCTTACTTCAGACAGTTCAGAGTCAGTAAAGACTCTGGTTGCACGGTGGTACAGTGGTTGGCCAGGGATATGATTCCAATTCCAGCCTTGGGTGGCTGTCTGTGTGGAGCTTGTACTTTCTCCCCGTGTCGGCGTGGGTTTCCTCTTGATGCTCCGGTTCCTCCATAGATGTGCAAGTTAGGCGGATTGGCCATGTTAAAATTGTCCCTTCGAGTCCAAAGATGTGCAGGTTAGGTTGTGTTATGGGATTACAAGGATAGGACAGGGTAGTGGACCTAGGTGGGGTGCTCTTACAGAGGGTCAGCATGGACTCGATGGGCCAAATGGCCTCCATCTGCACTGGGCAGGAACAATCATTCTCATTTGCAGATGCAGATAACACACTCTTTTCTATCCCAATCATCTAGGAAGGCCAATGTGAGATGTTTCCATTTTGGACAGCAAAATAAATTGTTGAGCTGTGGATTGCAGAGGGAAAGAGTAGGGGAATGAGAGGGATTGAATAGTTCTTTCACAATGGTGTAATGGGTCAAATGGCCTCCTTCTGGCCTCCAAGTTGATCTCTCAACTATGATTACTTTACTCAACTTTCCAGAGCAATAGTAGTCTAACCAACTATCATAGAACATAGAATATTACAGCGCAGTACAGGTCCTTCAGCCCTCGAAGTTGCGCCGACCTGTGAAACCCCTCTAAAGCCCATCTACACTATTCCCTTATCGTCCATATGTCTATCCAATGACCATTTGAATGCATTTAGTGTTGGAGAGTCCACGACTGTTGCAGGCAGGGCATTCTACACCCTTACTAGTCTCTGAGTAAAGAACCTACCTCTGACATCTGTCCTATATCTATGTCCCCTCAATTTAAAGTGATGTCCCCTCATGCTAGACATCACCATCTGAGGAAAAAGGCTCTCACTTTCCACCCAATCTAATCCTCTGATCATCTTGTATGCCTCAATTAAGTCACCTCTTAACCTTCTTCTCTCTAACGAAAACAGCCTCAAGTCCCTCAGCCTTTTCTCATAAGATCTTCCCTCCATACCAGGTAACATCCTGGTAAATCTCCTCTGCACCCTTTCCAATGCTCCACGTCCTTCCTATAATGCGGCGACCAGAACTACAGGCAATACTCCGAATGCGGCCGCACCAGAGTTTTGTACAACTGCAACATGACCAGTTGGTTGCGAAACTCAATTCCTCCACCAATAAAAGCTAACACACCGTACACCTTCTTAACAACCCTCTCAACCTGGGTGGCAACTTTCAGGGATCTATGTACATGGACACCGAGATCTCTCTGCTCATCCACACTACCAAGAATCTTACCATTAGCCCAGTACTCTGTCTTCCTGATATTCCTTCCAAAATGAATCACCTCACACTTTTCTGCATTAAACTCCATTTGCCATCTCTCAACCCAGCTCTGCAGCTGATCTATGTCCCTATGTAACTTGTAACATCCTTCTGCACTGTCCACAACTCCACCGACTTCAGTGTCATCTGCCAATTTACTCACCCATCCTTCTACGCCCTCCTCCAGGTCATTTATAAAAATGACAAACAGCAGTGGCCCCAAAACAGATCCTTGTGGTACACCACTAGTAACTGGACTCCAGTCTGAACATTTCCCATCAACGACCACACTTTGTCTTCTTCCAGCTAGCCAATTTCTGATCCAAACTGCTGAATCACCCTGAATCCCATGCCTCTGTATTTTCTGCAATAGCCTACCGTGGGGAAACTTATCAAACACTTTACTGAAAACCATATGCACCACATCAACTGCTTTACCCTCATCCACCTGTTTGGTCACCTTCTCAAAGAATTCAATAAGGTTTGTGAGGCATGACCTACCCTTCACAAAACCATGTTGACTATCTCTAATCAAATTATTCCTTTCCAGATGATTATACATCCTATCTCTTATAAACCTTTCCAATACTTTGCCCACAACAGAATTAAGGTCTATAGTTACCGGGGCTGTCTCTACTCCCCTCCTTGAACAAGGGGACAGCATTTGCTATCCTCCAGTCTTCTGGTACTATTCCTGTAGACAAAGATGACTTAAAGATCAAAGCCAAAAGCTCAGCAATCTCCTCCCTAGCTTCCCAGAGAATCCTAGGATAAATCCCATCCGGCCCAGAACACTTATCTATTTTAACACTTTCCAGAATCGCTAACCTCCTCCTTACGAACCTCAAGCCCTTCTAGTCTAGTAGCCTGTATCTCAGTATTCGCCTGGACAACATTGTCTTTTTCCTGTGTGAATACTGATGAAAAATATTCATTTAGCACCTTTCCTATCTCCTCGAACTCCAAGCACAACTTCCCACTACTGTCCTTGACTGGCCCTACTCTTATCCGAGTCATTCTTTTATTCCTGACATATCTATAGAAAGCTTTAGGGTTATCCTTGATCCTACCTGCCAAAGACTTCTCATGTCCCCTCCTGGCTCTTCTTAGCTCTCTCCTGGTAAGTCCCTGGTAAGTCCCCCCCCCCCCCCCCCCCCCCAACAGTATCCAAAGCGGTATACTTGTTACTAAGGGGAACGCCCACAGGGGATCCCTGTACTGACTGCTTCCTCCCAGCCCCTCTCACCGTCACCCATCTATCTTTATTCTTCGGAGCAACTACCTCCCTGAAGCTTCTATCTATGACCACCTCTGCCTCCCGAATGATCCGAAATTCATCCAGATCCAGCTCCAGTTCCCTAACATGGTTTCTGAGGAGCTGGAGTTGGGTGCATTTCCCACAGATGAAATCAGCAGTGACACAAATGGCGTCCCTCACCTCAAACATTCTGCAATGGACTAGTAGAAGACATTGATGAGAAGGTAAGTCATTTATTTTACTTTCCTCAGTGTGAAGCTATGAGTTCTCACAGCGCCCCCACAGTTGAGTTTTGATTGGCCACCATTAAGCCTAGCCATCAATTTACACCATATAATGGCTCCCTCTACATTTCCAAGAAGTCACTTGTCTTCATTGGGCTATTTATACTTCCCCTTCTTTTGGCTCACATGACAATATCACAATATCCCTGCAGCACCAAAAGATGTTTATGTCGCAGGTTCTGCATTCTTGCAGAGTAATGGTCTCAAATTAACCCAAGGTTTTAACTTCCCAAGAAATGAATAGGAGCATCCGTGACCAGTCAATTCCCACATCTCCTCTGGGCACAACTACATTGCAGGGACTCACTGAGCCTTTTCAGACAACACCTTCCAAACCCACAGCCACTATCATTGAGAAGGACAAGGGCAGCAGATCCAGGGAACACCATGACCCGGGAGTTCCCCTCCTAGCCATCCACCATCCTGCCTTGGAAATATATCACCCATCCTTCATTGTCACTGGGTCAAAATCTTGGAACTCCTTCCCTAACGACACTGTGAATGCGGTTCAAGAAGGCAGATCAACACCACCTTCTCATTAGCACTTAGAGATGGGCAACAAATGCTGGCCGAGCCAATGACGGCAATATCCCAAGAATTCATTTTTAGAAAACTGACAGACAGATAATAGCAGTGTACGAACACGCAATATATTAATCTCACCCACTTACTCGGTGGGACCCATTCCCACATCAATATATGCCAATCTCTTCATCGTTCCACTGAAGGCAATTTAAGACTCACCATGGACCTTTGATGCATAAAAATATCACTCAAAGTACAACCATTCTTCAAACACTTAACAAAAGCAACACATAGAAATTGACACATTGACAGGTCACAAGTAAGGTTCAGTACAACAGTGACCAATTACATGTGTGGACGTCACCTCACCGTGCTGCTGTTTTTGGAAGAGCAACATATTTGCTCCAAAATCACATTCAATTAAAAACGTTAAGATCATGGGCAGGATTCTCCGTCCCGCCAGCCCTGTTTCCCTGCACGGTGCACCCTGGCCGGCAGTGGGATTCTCCTTTTCCGCAGCCGGCCACCCCATCGGGAAAAGCGCGGGCGTGGTTGCATTGCCGGTGGGGCAGAGGATCCTGCCGACAGAGAATCCCGCACCGTGGCTTTATCCCAAAGTTTAATTCTCAGACATACAGACCACAACAATTACTGGGGCGAAATGTGCATCTGGCATGCCAAATTTCTAAATCTTTGAGAGGTGAATTTCCCTCCATAGAAATGCATCTGCTGCCAAAGATTTTTTTTCATGGGATGGAGGCATCACTGTCTGTGCCAGCATTTATTGGCCAAACCTAATTACTCTTGAACTAAATAGCTTGCTAGGCCATTTAAGAGTCAACCATTTTGCTGTGGTCTGGAGTTACATGTAGGCCAGACTAGGTACACTTCCTTTCCTAAAGAACATTAGTGAACTTGATGGGTTTTCACAACAATAGACATCATTAGTTTTTTTTATCACGGATTTTTAATGAATTCAAATTTCACAATCTGCCACGGTGGGCTTTGAACCCAAGTCCCCAGAGCATTACCCTGGGTTTTCTGGATTACCTGTGAGTGTGCTCGCTAGTTGGCCAAGCTAGCAAAGGCTGACATGGGCAAATTGCATTTGGATGCCTTATTCTTGTTCGTCTGGTCCAATCTGAACTGAATAATGGAGGAGTCCATGGGAAGGGTCCCAGCATTTTGAGACCCAGTGACAACAAAACACATTTTTTGCAAACAAAAGGAATTTATTCAAGCCTTGTGCATTTTTTTGAATAACCAGGTAAGTGAGGAAACTGATACATCCGTGTTGTTTTCTCCACAGCAACGCCTTAGCCAATTCATGTTGACTTGCCAACAAATCGGCACACTTTCTCCTGTCGTATAAATGGGTGTGATTTTTTGAAATTTGGCATTCTTGTATTTGTCCTAATGAGTGCCAGCTGAAAATCTTTAGCAACATGTCCCTCTTTCCAGCAATATTCAAGTTATGTATGATCAAGGGGGTTGTTTATATGGATTTCTCTTTGGTTTTAATTTTGCTGAATCACTGTAGCAGTTGCTCTCACAGTACATTTAGGGAAGGTGTTACAGGATTGTGAGCCAATTAAAATGAAGAAACTGCAATAAATAACCAATCAGGATAGGGTGTGACTTGGACGTGATCATTTCCATTCTCGAAGGTGAAAAGTAGCAGGTCTGGGAGGTGCGCATGAAGATGCCTCGGCAAGTTTCTGCAGTTCATCCTGCAGATAGTACAAGCCAGGGCCACAGTATGTCGCTGGTGAAGAGAGTGGACGGTTAAGCTGGTGAGTGGATTGCTGATTGCAGAATTTATCCCGGATAGTGTGAAACTTCTGAAATGTTGTTCCAGCTGCCCTCACCCAGGCAACTGGAAAGCCTTCCATCACATTCCTGACAGATTGTAGAGGGGCTTTGGAGAGTCAAGGGGTCAGTCACTCACCACAGAATGCACAGCCATTGTTCGAGTCTCTGAACTATTCATGTGGCTAATCTAGTTGAGTTCCCCAGCAAGACATGAGAATTAACATTGCCATTATAAATGCAAGGATGTCTTATTGAGTAAAATAGTATCCTGAAAATCATTTGACAGAGATAGGTTAGAAATAAAAATTACACGGAATTACATAAAAACATAATGCGATAAAGGGATAGAAGGGTGGACTTAGGTTTTTCAGCAGTTGAAGAGAGAAGGAGGTGTGAGATGATGAACATGCGAATGGAAACTTTCAACTGGAGACCTTGGGAATAAGAGTGTCATAGAGGTCTCCAGCACAGAAAAGGCCCTTTGGCCCATCGCGTCTGCGCCAATCAAAAACAACCACCTGATTATTCTAATCCCATATTCCAGCACTTGACCCATGGCCTTGTATGCTTTTGCATCACAAGTGCACATATAAATACTTCTTAAATGATATGAGGGTCTCAGCCTCCACCATTCTTTCAGGCAGCGAGTTCCAAACTCCACCACCCTCTGGGTGAAAAGGTTTTTCCTCACATCCCTTATAAACTTCCTGCACCTTACCTTAAATCTATATCCCCGATCAATAATCCCTTCACCAAGGGGAAAACTTTCCCTACTCCCCTACATTTTTGTGCTCACAATCTGAGTTAAATGGAGGCTTGACAGGATTCCTTTTTTCAAAATGACAAATATTTCTGAGCAGTGCAACAATTGCAGTAAATGACGAGCTGAATGCTAACTGGTCTATACAAAGTGTGGTTGGCTCGAAGAATTGGACATGTTTTTTATCCATTTTTGTTAAATGCAAGTTGTCCTTTTTTTGCTGGAGTGAAAATTCCTCTTCAGATTGATACCTACTCAAGAACAAAAGAACAAAGAAAAGTACAGCTTAGGAACAGGCCCTTTGGCCCTCCAAGGCCGCACTGATCATGCTGGCCGTCTAAACTAAAATCTGCTACACTTCCGGGATCCGTATCCCTCTATTCCCATCCTTTTGATGTATTTGTCCAGATGCCCTGTAACATCACTATCGTCCCAGCTTCCACCACCTCCTCCGGCAGCGGGTTCCAGGCACCCACTACACTCTGTGTAAAAAAACTTGCCTCGTTCATCTTCTCTAAACATTGCCTCTCGCACCTTCAACCTATGCCCCCTAGTAATTAACCCCTCTAAGCTGGGAAAAAGTCTCTGACTATCCACTCTGTTTATGCCCCTCATAATTTTGTAGTCCTCTATCAGGTTGCCCCTCAACCTCCTTCGTTCCAGTGAGAACAAACCAAGTTTATTCAACCTCTCCTCACAGCTAATGCCCTCCATACCAGGCAATATCGTGGTAAATCTCTTCTGCACCCTCTCTAAAGCCTCCACATCCTTCTGGTAGTGTGGCGACCAGAATTGAACACGCGACCAAGTGTGACCTAACTAAGGTTCTACACAGCTCCAACATGACTTGCCAATTTTTATACTCAATGCCCCAGCAAATGAAGGCAAGCATGCCGTATGCATCTTGACTACCTTCTCCACCTGTGTTGCCCCTTTCAGTGACCTGTGTGTCATAATATACCCCAGTATATCATGGTTCAGACACACATTGATGGGCAAACACTGGGACCAATCAACATAAGACCATAAGACCATAAGACATAGGAGCAGAAGTAAGGCCATTCGGCCCATCGAGTCCACTCCACCATTCAATCATGGTTGATTTCAACTCCATTTACCCGCTCTCTCCCCATAGCCCTTAATTCCTCGAGAAATCAAGAATTTATCAATTTCTGTCTTAAAGACACTCAATGTCCCGGCCTCCACCGCCCTCTGTGGCAATGAATTCGACAGACCTACCACTCTCTGGCTGAAGAAATTTCTCCTCATCTCTGTTCTAAAGTGACTCCCTTCTATTCTAAGGCTGTGCCCCCGCGTCCTAGTCTCCCCTGCTAATGGAAACAACTTCCCTACGTCCATCCTATCCAAGCCATTCATTATCTTGTAAGTTTCTATTAGATCTCCCCTCAACCTCCTAAACTCCAATGAATATAATCCCACGATCCTCAGACGTTCATCGTATGTTAGGCCTACCATTCCTGGGATCATCCGTGTGAATCTCCGCTGGACCCACTCCAGTGCCAGTATGTCCTTCCTGAGGTGTGGGGCCCAAAATTGCTCACAGTATTCTAAATGGGGCCTAACTAGTACTTTATAAAGCCTCAGAAGTACATCCCTGCTTTTATATTCCAAGCCTCTTGAGATAAATGACAACATTACATTTGCTTTCTTAATTACGGACTCAACCTGCAAGTTTACCTTTAGAGAATCCTGGACTAGGACTCCCAAGTCCCTTTGCACTTTAGCATTATGAATTTTGTCACCGTTTAGAAAATAGTCCATGCCTCTATTCTTTTTTCCAAAGTGCAAGACCTCGCACTTGCCCACGTTGAATTTCATCAGCCACTTCTTGGACCATTCTCCTAAACTGTCTAAATCTTTCTGCAGCCTCCCCACCTCCTCAATACTACCTGCCCCTCCACCTATCTTTGTATCATCGGCAAACTTGGCCAGAATTCCCCCAGTCCCGTCATCTAGATCGTTAATATATAAAGAGAACAGCTGTGGCCCCAACACTGAACCCTGCGGGACACCACTTGTCACCGGTTGCCATTCCGAAAAAGAACCTTTTATCCCAACTCTCTGCCTTCTGTCTGACAGCCAATCGTCAATCCATGTTAGTACCTTGCCTCGAATACCATGCACAAACACCACAGCCAATCACCAGTTAGAATACACACACTATAAAGGCAGAGGGCACCATGGTTCCCCCTCATTCTGGGCGCTGCCTCTGAGTGCAGCAAGAAGTCATCCAGCCCAGCACAGACTCACAACACGTGCTGAGAGAATCAACTGGTTCGGACAAGGCTTAGGCCTCTAGTTTAAGTTAGCATCATTTAGACCCACAGTCATCGTGTGTTAGTTAGTTAGAAGTAGGTAATAAAATTGAGTTGAAACTTCATCAGTGTTGGAAGTGTCTGTTCATCTCTCAAGTCTACACTAGCCAACACTTCACTGTGGACCTGTACACATAGATCTCTCTGACTGTCAATACTCTTGTGGGTTCTACCATTCACTGTATATTCCAGACCTGTATTAGACATTCCAAAATGCATTACCTCACATTTGTCCAGATGAAACTCCATCTGCCATCTCTCCACCCAAATCTCCAAATGATCTAAATCCTGCTGTATCCTCTGACAGTCCTCATCGCGATCCGCAATTCCACCAACCTTTGTGTCTCCCGCAAACTTAGTAATCAGACCAATTACATTTTCCTCCAAATCATTTATATATAGTACGAACAACAAAGGTCCCAGCACTGAACCCTGCGGAATACCACGAGTCACAGCCCTCCAATTAGAAAAGCACTCTTCCATTGCTACTCTCTGCCTTCTATGACCTAGCCAGTTCTATATCCATCTTGCCAGCTCATCTCTGATCCTGTGTGACTTCACCTTTTGTACCAGTCTGCCATGAGGGACCTTGTCAAAAGCCTTACTGAAGTCCACATAGACAACATCCACCTGCATCAATTATTTTTGTGACCTCCTTGAAAAACTCTATCAAGTTAGTGAGACACAACCTCCCCTTCACAAAACTGTGCTGCCTCTCTCTAATACATCCACTTGCTTCCAAATGGGAGTAGATCCTGTCACGAAGAATTCTCTTCGGTAATTTCTCACCACTGACCTAAGGCTCACCGGCCTGTAGTTCCCTGGATTATCTTTGCTACCCTTCTTTAAAAAGGAACAACATTGGCTGTTCTCCAGGACTCCGGGACATCACCTGAAGACAGTGAGGATCCAAAAAACTTCTGTCAACGCCGCAGCAATTTCCTCTCATGCCTCATTCAGTATCATCAGGCCCTGGGGATCCCATCAGGCCCTGGGGGCTTATCCACCTTAATATTTTTCAAGACGTCCAACGTCTCGTATTTTTGGATGTCAATGTGACCCATACTATCTACACACCCTTCTCCAGACTCAACATTCACCAATTCCTTCTCTTTGGTGAATACTGATGCAAAGTATTCATTTAGTACCTCGCCCATTTCCTCTGGCTCCATACATAGATTCCCTCCCCTGTCCTTCAGTGGGCCAACCCTTTCCCTGGCTACCCTCTTGCTTTTTATGTACATGTAAAAAGCCTTGGGATTTTCCTTAACCCTATATGCCAATGACTTTTCGTGACCCCTTTTAGCCCTGCTGACTCTTTGTTTAAGTTCCTTCCTACTTTCCTTATATTCCACACAGGCTTAGTCTGTTCCCAGCCTTCTAGCCCTGACAAATGCCTCCTTTTTCTTTTTGACGAGGCCTACAATATCTCTTGTTATCCAAGGTTCCCGAAATTTGCCATATTTATCCTTCTTCCTCACAGAAACATGCCGGTCCTGACTTCCTTTCAACTGACATTTGAAAGCCTCCCAGATGTCAGATGTAGATTTACGCTCAAACATCCGCCCCCAATCTAGGTTCTCGCCTAATATTGTTATAATTAGCCTTCCCCAAATTTAGCACATTCACCCTAAGACCACTCTTATCCTTGTCCACCAGCACTTTAAAACTTACTGAATTGTGGTCACTGTTCCCGAAATGCTCCCCTACTGAAACTTCTTCCACCTGGCCGGGCTCATTCCCCAATACCAGGTCCAGTACAGCCCCTTCCCTAGTTGAACTATCTATATAATGTTTTAAGAAGCCCTCCTGGATGCTCCTTACAAACTCTGCCTCATCCAAGCCCCAAGCACTAAGTGAGTCCGAGTCAATATTGGGGAAGTTAAAGTCTCCCATCACAACAACCCTGTTGTTTTTACTCCTTTCTAGAATCTGTCTACCTACCTGCCCTTCTATCTCCCGCTGGCTATTGGGTGGCCTGGAGTAAACCCCCAACATTGTGACTGCACCCTTCTTATTCCTGATCTCTACCCTTATCGCCTCGCTGCCCTCTGAGGTGTCCTCCCGCAGTACGCATGTGATATTCTCCCTAACCAGTATCGCAACTCCTCCATCCGTTTTACATTCCCCCTCTATCCCACCTGAAACATCTAAATCTTGGAACATTTAGCTGCCAATCCTGTCTTCCCTCAACCAGGTCTCTGTGATGGCAACAACATGATAGTTCCAAGTACTAATCCAAACTCTAAGTTCATCTGCCTTACCTGTTATACTTCTTGCATTAAAACAAATGCACTTCAGGCCAGCAGTCCCGCTGTTTTCAGCAACATCTCCCTGTCTGCTCTGCCTCAGAGCCACACTGGCCCTATTTCCTAGATCTCCCTCAATTTTTTCACCTTCTGATCTATTGCTCCGGTATCCATCCCACTGCCATACTAGTTTAAACCCTGCTGTGTGACACTAGCAAACCTCGCGGCCAGGATATTTATGCCTCAATTTAGATGCAACCCGTCCATCTTATACAGGTCACACCTACTCCGGAAAAGCTCCCAGTGGACCAGATAACAGAAACCCTCCCTCCTACACCAGCTGTTTAGCCACGTGTTTAGCTGTTCTATCTTCCTATTTCCAGCCTCACTCGCACGTGGCACAGGGAGTAATCCCGAGATTACAACCCTCGAGGTCTTGTCTTTTAACTTTCTGCCTAGTCCCTGAACTCCTGCTGCAGGACTTCACCCCCCTTCCTGCCTATGTCATTAGTACCAATATGTACAACGACCTCTGCCTGTTTGCCCTCCCCCTTCAGGATGCCCGCTATCCATTCATAGACATCCTGGACCCTGGCACCAGGGAGGCAACATACCATCCTGGAGTCTCTTTCACGTTCACAGAAGCGCCTATCTGTGCCACTGACTATAGAGTCCCCCATGACTATGGCTTTGATCCTCCCTGCTGAACATCAGAGCCAGCCATTGTGCCACTGTTCTGGCTGCTGCTGTTTTCCCCTGAGAGGCTATTTCCCCCAACAGTATCCAAAGGGGTATACCTGTTCGAGAGGGGGACAACCACAAGGGATTCCTGCACTGACTGCCTGCCCCTTCTGGTGGTCACCCATCTCTCTGCCTGCACTTTGGGTGCGACCACATCTATATAACTGATATCTGTGAAGCTTTCCGCCACCTGCATGCTCCTAGGTGCATTCAACTGCTGCTCCAACCGAACCATGCGGTCAGTAAGGAGCCCCAGTTGGGAGCAGTTTCTGCAAATGTAGCCATCCGGGGTGCTGGAAGCCTCCCGGACCTGCCATATCTCACAGTCAGAGCACTGCATCCCTCTAATAGGTGTGCATTAACTAATTAATTAATTTAATTTAAAAATAAATGTTTAAAAAGTTACTGTTAACTATATGTTTCCAAGCACTAGATGTCTACTGTAAATGTAAATGCTAAATACAGTACTCTCCAGTCTCTGACTTAGATACCCCTCTAAATTATGATTAAGTAATTCATTAATTATGTTTAATTAGTTTAACAACATTTAATTGGTGGTTCCCTCCCAGCCAATCAAGTCACAGCTTTCCTGCGATTTCACTTTTCAGTCCCACCCTCGCCCCCCCCCCCCCCCCCCCACCCCCCCACCCCACCCCCCCCCCCATTCGGATCACTCAGAAATATCTATCACATACCTGTTCCCAAGCTGCTCCCCGGCTCTCTCTCTCTCTCACTCTCCGGCTCCCGAAAATGAAGGCCGCTGCAACCTGGGGGTAAGATTTTATGTCACCTACCTTCCCAGGGTGCTCCCTGGTTTTCTCCCCTGCTTCCCGGAATGCACTCTGGATCTCTCCCTGCAGATTAACAGTTACAAAGCCAAACGAAGAAAACAGAACAAAAAGGGAAACAGCACCTCCTCCCATTCTGTGCTGCAGTATGTGTCTCCTTCACATGCGCAAGCTTACTGGGTGTGCGCTTGATGCCTGTCTCTTATATAGAACTCAGCTAAACAAAGGTGACTCACACTACTTAAGCTTCAAAAAGAAGAATACAATGTACACCCTTGTGCCACTAAGCAGGCTTCAGGTGACGGACAGATAACTGCCTCTCAGCAATTAAGGTGTGGGCAGCTTCAGCCAATCAGACACTTAAACTAGGCACTGAACTTTTAACTGAAAAACAGGAAGATTTAAATTCACCACTTACCTCTTTTGTTACAGTAAGAAGTCTTACAACACCAGGTTAAAGTCCAACAGGTTTGTTTCAAATCACTAGCTTTCGGAGCATTGCTCCTTCCTCAGGTGAATGAAAAAGTATGTTCCAGAAACATATGTATGGACAAAGTTAAAGATGCAAGACAATGCTTTGAAAGTGAGCATTTGCAGGTAATTAAGTCTTTACAGATCCAGAGATAGGGGTGACCCCAGGTTAAAGAGGTGTGAATTGTCTCAAGCCAGGACAGTTGGTAGGATTTTGCAAGCCCAGGCCAGATGGTGGGGGATGAATGTAATGCCGCATGAATCCCAGGTGCCGGTTGAGGCCGCACTCATGTGTGCGGAACTTGGCTATAAGTTTCTGCTCGGCGATTTTGCGTTGTCGCCCGTCCTGAAGGCCGCCTTGCAGAATGCTTAACCGGAGATCAGATGCTGAATGCCTTTGACTGCTGAAGTGTTCCCCAACATTCCTGCTTGGCGATTGTCGCACGATATCTGTTCATCTGTTATCGCAGCGTCTGCATGGTCCCGCCAATGTACCACGCGTCGGGACATTCTTTCCTGCAGTGTATCAGGTAGACAACATTGGCCGAGTCGCACGAGTATGTTCCGCGTACCTGGTGGGTGGTATTCTCACGTGTAATTGTGGTCCCCATGTTGATGATCCCGCATGTCTTACAGAGATTGCCATGGCAGGGTTGTGTGGTGTCGTCGTCGCTGTTCTGAAGGCTGGGTAGTTTGCTGCAAACCACGGTTTGTTTGAGGTTGCGCGGTTGTCAAGGCAAGTAGTGGGGCTGTGGGGATGAACTTGGCAAGATGTTCATCTTCATCGATGACGTGCTGAAGGCTGCAAAGGAGATGCCGTAGTTTCTCCGCTCCGGGGAAGTACTGGATGACGAAGGGTACTATATCTGTTGTGTCCCGTGTTTGTCTTCTGATGAGTTGGGTGCGGTTTTTTGCTGTGGCGCGTTGGAACTGTCGATCGATGCGTCGAGCGCCACATCCTGTTCGGGCGAGGGCATCGTTCAGCCTCTCCTTCACATCTGAGCAGATCCTGTGTATATGGAGGGCTTGTCCATAGGGGATGGCTTCTTTAATCTGTTCTGGGTGGAAGCTGGAGAAGTGGAGCATCGTGAGGTTATCCGTGGGCTTGCGGTAAAGCGAAGTGCTGAGGTGACCGTCCTTGATGGAGATGAGTGTGTCCAAGAATGTAATCGATTCTGGAGAGCAGTCCATGGTAGGTCTGATGGTGGGTCAATTGCCAGGCAGGAATGTTCCCTTCCAGTCACGGGACACTTCAACAGTCAAAGGCATTCAGCCTCTGATCTCCGGGTAAGCGGTCTGCAAGGCGGCCTTCAGGATGGGCGACAACGCAAAATCAACGAGCAGAAACTTATAGCCACGTTCCGCACACATAAGTACGGCCTCAACCGGGGCCTTGGATTCATGTCACATTACATTCATCCTCCACCATCTGGCCTGGGCTTGCAAAATCCTACTAACTGTCCTGGCTTCAGACAATTCACACCGCTTTGATAGAGAAATACAGCACAGAACAGGCCCTTTGGCCCACGATGTTGCGCCAAACTTTTGTCCTAGGTTAATCAAAGAATTTTGGACAATTTCTCATGGCCAATCTACCCAACCTGCACATCTTTGGACTGTGGGAGGAAACCGGAGTACCCGGAGGAAACCCACGCAGTCACGGGGAGGATGTGCAGACTCCACACAGACAGTGACCAAAGTCGAAATCGAACTTGGGACCCTGGAGCTGTGAAGCAATTGTGCTATCCACAATGCTACCGTGCTGCCCTTAAGAAGTTAACCTACACTCCATTATTCTACCCTAATCCATGTACCTATCCAATAGCCGCTTGAAGGTCCCTAACGTTTCCGACTCAACTACTTCCACAGGCAGTGCATTCCATGCCCCCACTACTCTCTGGGTAAAGAACCTACCTCTGACATCCCCTCTATATCTTCCACCATTTATCTTAAATTTATGTCCTCTTGTAATGGTGTGTTCCACCCGGGGAAAAAGTCTCTGACTGTCTACTCTATTTATTCCCCTAATCATCTTATAACCTCTATCAAGTCGCCCCTCATCCTTCTCCGTTCTAATGAGAAAAGGCCTAGCACCCTCAACCTTTCCTCGTATGACCTACTCTCCATTCCAGGCAACATCCTGGTAAATCTCCTTTGCACCTTTTCCAAAGCTTCCACATCCTTCCTAAAATGAGGCGACCAGAACTGCACACAGTACTCCAAATGTGGCCTGACCAAGGTTTTGTACAGCTGCATCATCACCTCACGGCTCTTAAATTCAATCCCTCTGCTAATGAACGCTAGCACACCATAGGCCTTCTTCACAGCTCTATCCACTTGAGTGGCAACTTTCAAAGATCTATGAACATAGACCCCAAGATCTCTTTGCTCCTCCACATTGCCAAGAACCCTACCGTTAACCCTGTATTCCGCATTCATATTTGTCCTTCCAAAATGGACAACCTCACACTTGTCAGGGTTAAACTCCATCTGCCACTTCTCAGCCCAGCTCTGCGTCCTATCTATGTCTCTTTGAAGCCGACAACAGCCCTCCTCACTAACCACAACTCCACCAATCTTCGTATCATCTGCACATTTACTGACCCAACCTTCAACTCCCTCATCCAAGTCGTTAATGAAAATCACAAACAGCAGAGGACCCAGAACTGATCCCTGCGGTACACCACTGATAACTGGGCTCCAGGTTGAATATTTGCCATCCACCACCACTCTCTGTCTTCTATCGGTTAGCCAGTTTGTTATCCAACTGGCCAAATTTCCCACTATCCCATGCCTCCTTACTTTCTGCACAAGCCTACAATGGGGAACCTTATCAAATGCCTTACTAAAATCCATGTACACTACATCCACTGCTTTACCTTCATCCACATGCTTGGTCACCTCCTCAAACAGGGGCATGACATTCGCCACTCTCCAATCCTCTGGTACCACCCCTGTTGACAACGAGGACGAAAAGATCATTGCCAACGGCTCTGCAATTTCATTTCTTGCTTCCCATAGAATCCTTGGATATATCCCGTCAGGCCCGGGGGACTTGTCTATCCTCAAGTTTTTCAAAACGCGCAACACATCTTCCTTCCTGACAAGTATCTCCTCGCGCTTATCAGTCTGTTTCACACTGTCCTCTCCAACAATATGGCCCCTCTCGTTTGTAAATACTGAAGAAAAGTACTCGTTCAAGACCTCTCCTATCTCTTCAGACTCAATACACAATCTCCCGCTACTGTCCTTGATCGGACCTACCCTCGCTCTAGTCATTCTCATATTTCTCACATTTGTGTAAAAGGCCTTGGGGTTTTCCTTGATCCTACCTGCCAAAGATTTTTCATGCTCTCTCTTAGCTCTCCTAATCCCTTTCTTCAGTTCCCTCCTGGCTATCTTGTATCCCTCCAGCGCCATGTCTGAGCCTTGTTTCTTCAGCCTTACATAAGTCTCCTTCTTCCTCTTAACAAGACATTCAACCTCTCTTGTCAACCATGGTTCCCTCACTCGACCATCTCTTCCCTGCCTGACAGGGACAGACATATCAAAGACACGCAGTACCTGTTCCTTGAACAAGTTCCACATTTCACTTGTGTCCTTCCCTGACAGCCTATGTTCCCAACTTCTACACTTCAATCCTTGTCTGACAGCATTGTATTTACCCTTCCCCCAATTATAAACCTTGCCCTGTTGCACGCACTTATCCCTCTCCATAACTAAAGTGAAAGTCACAGAATTGTGGTCACGACCTCCAAAATGCTCCCCCACTAACAAATCTATCACCTGCCCTGGTTCATTACCAAGTACTAAATCCAATATGGTCTCCCCTCTGGTCGGACAATCTACATACTGTGTTAGAAAAGCTTCCTGGACACACTGCACAAACACTACCCATCCAAACTATGTGATCTAAAGAGTTTCCACTCAATGTTTGGGAAGTTGAAGTCACCCATGACTACTACCCTGTGACTTCTGCACCTTTCCAAAATCTGTTTCCCAATCTGTTCCTCCACATCTCTGCTGCTATTGGGGGGCCTATAGAAAACTCCCAACAAGGTGACTGCTCCTTTCCTATTTCTGACTTCAACCCATATTACCTCAGTAGGCAGATCCCCCTCGAACTGCCTTTCTGCAGCTGTTATACTATCTCTAATTAACAATGCCACCCCCCCACCTCTTTTACCACCCTCCCTAATCTGTTGAAACATCTATAACCAGGGACCTCCAACAACCATTTATGCCCCTCTTCTATCCACGTTTCTGTGATGGCCACCACATCGTAGTCCCAAGTACCGATCCATGCCTTAAGTTCACCCACCTTATTCCTGATGCTTCTTGCATTAAAGTATACACACTTCAACCCATCTCCTTGCCTGCAAGTACTCTCCTTTGTCAGTATTACCTTCCCCACTGCATCACTACGTGCTTTGGCGTCCTGAATATCGGCTTCCTTAGTTGCTGGACTACAAATCCGGTTCCCATTCCCCTGCCAAATTAGTTTAAGCCCTCCCGAAGAGTACTAGAAAACCTCCCCCCCAGGATATTGGTGCCCCTCTGGTTCAGATGCAACCCGTCCTGCTTGTACAGGTCCCACCTTCCCCAGAATGCGCTCCAATTATCCAAATACCTGAAGCCCTCCCTCCTACACCATTCCTGCAGCCACGTGTTCAACAGCACTCTCTCCCTATTCCTAGCCTCGCTATCACGTGGCACCGGCAACAAACCAGAGATGACAACTCTGTCTATCCTGGCCTTTAACTTCCAGCCTAACTCCCTAAACTTGTTTATTACCTCCACACCCTTTTTCCTACCTACGTCGTTGGTACCAATGTGCACCACGACTTCTGGTTGCTCACCCTCCCCCTTCAGGATCCTGAAGACACGATCCGAGACATCCCTGGCCCTGGCACCCGGGAGGCAACATACCTTTCGGGAGTCTCGCTCGCGACCACAGAATCTCCTATCTATTCCCCTAACCATTGAATCTCCTATTACTATTGCTGTTCTATGCTCCCCCCTTCCCTTCTGAGCCCCAGAGCCAGACTCAGTGCCAGAGACCTGGCCGCTGGGGCCTTCCCCCGGTAGGTCATCCCCCCAACAGCATCCAAAACGGTATACTTGTTTTGAAGGGGGACGGCCACGAGGGATCCCTGCACTGTCTGCCTGTTAGTTTTCTTTCCCCTGACTGTAACCCAGCTACTCTTGTCCAGTACCTTTGGTGTGGTTACCTCCCTGTAACTCTTCTCGATAACCCCCTCTGCCTCCCGGATGATCCGAAGTTCATCCAGCTCCAGCTCCAGTACCTTAACACGGTCTCTGAGGAGCTGGAGCTGGGTGCACTTCCCGCAGGTATAGTCAGCGGGGACACCAGTGGTTTCCCTCACCACCCACATCCTACAGGAGGAGCATGCAACTGCCCTAGCCTCCATCCCCTCTTACTTTACAGAATTAGCTGCCCTGTAGACCAACTGGACCTCTGCCCTCTGACTCTGCTTCCAGTCAGCTGTACTCTAAACTCCTGGCTCCCTTCACGCTCTTTGATAAATATAGGGAATGAAATGTAAGGAGCACCTTACTCCCTCCTCACCTAACTCCCTCAGTCACCAAACTCTCACTGTCGCACTCAAATGCCACAAGTTCAGCACTCTAGTGCAAACAAAAAAGTGTTAAACCTGGGGTTACCCCTATCTCTGGATCTGTAAAGACTTAATTACCTGCAATTGCTCACATTCAAAGCATTGCCTTGCATCTTTGACTTTGTCTATATATATATATGTTTCTGGAACATACCTCTTCATTCACCTGAGGAAAGAGCAGTGCTCCGCAAGCTAGTGATTTGAAACACTGTTGGACTTTAACCTAGTGTTGTAAGACTTCGTACTTTGCTCACCCCAGTCCAATGCCAGCATCTCCACATCATGGCTACCTCTTTAATTACCACACTGCCCCCAACTTACCAAGTTCCAATTCCCACTCTGGCTGTGTCTCACTCAGGATGTGTCTCCTTCACGTGCGCAAGCCCCTCAATTTTATACAATTCAATCATGTCTCCCTCAATCTCCTCTGCTCCAAGGAAAACAACTGCAGTCTATCCAATCTCCCTTCATAATTAAAACTCTCCAGCCCAGGCAACACCCTGGTGAATCTCCTCTGCACCCTTTCAAGTGCTATCACATCCCTCCTATAATGCAGATTTCTGAACTGCACACATTAATCTAGCTGTGGCCTAACCAATCAATGTTTTATACAGTTCCAGTATAACCTACATACTCTTGAAACTCTATGCCTTACTAATAAAAGCAAGTATACTATATGCTTTCTTAACCACTGTATCCAACTGCTCTGCTACCTTTTTAAAAATAAATTTAGAGTACCCAATTATTTTTTTTCCAATTAAGAGGCAATTTGATGTGGCCAATCCACCTAACCTGCACATCTTTGGATTGTGAGGATAAAACCCACGCAGACACGGGGAGAATGTGCAAACTCCACACGGACAGTGACCCAGGGCCGGGATTCGAACCCGGGTCCTCAGCACGGGAGGCAGCAATGCTAACCACTGTGCCACCGAGCCGCCACTGCTCTGCTACCTTAAGGGTCTGGTGAACATATCCTCGGCACTTCCCCGGGTTCTGCCATTTATCATCTATTCCCTTGCCTTGTTTGTGCTGTTTAAGTGCATTTATTTCTATGGATTGTTTTCCACACCATTAATCAGCCCATCTGACTAGCCCGCCTTTCCCACCTTTAATCTAAGGCTATCCTCCTCTCTATTTACTACCCCACCAATTTAATATATTCACGAAATTACTGATCTACCCTCCTACATTCATGTCTAACTCATTGATATAAACCAAAACAGCAAGGGCCCCAAAAACGATCTCCGCAGGATCCCACTGGACACAGGCTTCCAGTCAGAAAAACATTCCTCCACCATCATCCTCAGCTTCTTGACACACAGGCAATTTTGGATCTAATTTGCCAAATTTCCTTGGATCCCATGAGCTCTTACCTTAGTTATCAGTCTCCCCTGTGAGGCCTTATCAAAGCCTTGCTGAAGTCCAATAGACAATGCCAAATGTATTTCCCTCATCTGGTTCCCTCTTCGACAAGTTCAATCAAGGTGGTCAGAAATGACCTCCCCTTAAAAAAACCATGCGGACTATTCTCAATTAATCCCTGCCTCTCCAAATTCAGACTAATTCTGTTTCTCAGAATAGCTTCCAATAGTTTCCTCACCACTGAGACTAGGTTGACTGGCCTGTAGTTTCCTGGTTTACCCCTTCCTCCCTTCTTGACTAATGGTACCACATTTGGCTATCCTCCAGTCCCCTGGCACCTCTTCTATGGCCAGAGAGGTATTGAAAATTATTGCCAGAACCCCTGTTATTTCCTCCCTTGCCACTCTTAACAGCCCGGATACATTTCATCTGGCCCTGGAGATTTGTCTATCTTTAAGCCTGCCAGACCACTCAGAACCTCCTCTCTATCTAAGTTAATCTCTTTAACTTTATCGCAGTCTATACCCACACTGTCCCTCTCACGAGTGAACACTGACACAAAGTATTAATTTGGAACCCTAGCTACTCTTTAACCTTTAACCCTTGATGTACTTGCAAAACAACTTTGGGTTTTCCATTGTTTTCCCTGCAAGTGTCCTTTCATGTCTCCTTTTTGCTCTCCTAATTTTCTTTTTAAGTTCCCATTTGCACATTCTATACATCTCTTGGGCTTCTGCTGTTTTGAGCACTCGATATCTGCCTTAAGCCTCCCTTTTTCACCTGATCCAATGCTATATATCACTCAAAATCCAGGGCTCACTGGTTGTGTTGGTCCCAACTTTTTTCTTGATTGGAACATGTTGGCCCTGTATTCTCCCTGTTTCCTTCTTGAATGTGTCTCACTGTTCTGTGACAGATTTACCTAAAAGTGTCCTCTCCTAGTCCTCTCTGGTCAAATTATACCTGATCTTATTAAAATCGGCCGTCCCCTACTTTTGGACTTTGATCTCAGGCCCACCCTTGTCAGATCAGTGAGCAGATGTATTATGGTGGAGCTGTATTTATTGTGGGTTAGGTTGTGGCAACAGAATTTTGGTGAGCTTAGATTTATGGAGGGAGGAGGATGTGAGACATTAGAAAACATTTTAGTAAATGATCTTATGGAAAAGATTTCCAGAAGGCCTTTGACAAGTTTCCGCGTAGAAGACTGTTAAATAAGTTAAGAGCCCATCGTGTTAAGGGTAAGATCCTGGCATGGAGAGAGGATTGGCTGACTGGCAGAAGGCAGAGAGTGGGGATAAAGGGGTCTTTTTCAGAATGGCAGCCGGTGACTAGTGATGTGCCTCAGGGGTCTGTGCTGGGACCACAAGTTTTCACAATATACATTGATGATCTGGAAGAAGGAACTGAAGGCACTGGGCAGCATAGTAACATAGTGGTTAGCACTATGACTTCACAGCGCCAGGTTCTCAGGTTCGATTCCAGGCTTGATGTCACTGTCTGTGCAGAGTCTGCATGCTCTCCCGGTGTCTGCGTGGGTTTCCTCCGGGTGCTCTGGTTTCCTCCCACAAGTCCCGAAAGACGTGCTAATTTGGACATTCTGGATTTTCCATCTGTGTACCCGTACTGTGTACCCGTGACGTGGCGACTCGGGGCTTTTCACAGTAACATCATTGCTGTGTTAATGTAAGCCTACGTGTGACAATAAAGATTATTATAAAGATTATTATAAGGTTGCAGATGTATAATAATCATCTAGTATTGAGGAAGCAGGGGGGCTGCAGAAGGACTTGGATGGGGAGATTGGGCAAAGAAGTGGCAGAGGGAATACAATGTGGAAAAGTATGAGGTTATGCACTTTGGAAGTAGAAATGGAGGCATAGACTATGTTTTAAATGAGAAGCACAAAAGGACTTGGGAGTCCTTGTTCACAATGCTCTTAAGGTTAATGTGCAGGTTCAGTCGGCAGTTAGGAAAGCAAATGCAATGTTAGCATTCATGTCGAGTGGGCTGGAATACAAAACCAGGGATGTACTTCTGAGGCGGCATAAGATTCTGGTCAGACCCCATTTGGAGCATTGTGAGCAGTTTTGGGCTCCATATTTAAGGAAGGGTGTGGTGGCTTTGGAAAGAGTCCATAGGAGGTTCACAAGAATGATCCCTGGAATGATGAGCTTGTCGAATGAGGAACAGTTGAGGACTCTGGGTCTGTACTCATTGGAGTTTAGAAGGATGAGGGGGGATCTTATTAAATCTTACAGAATACTGCGAGGCCTGCATAGAGTGGACATAGAGAGGATGTTACCACATGTAGGAAAAACTAGAACCAGAGGACACAATCTCAGACTAATGGGACGGTCCTTTAAAACTGAGATGAGGAGGAATTTCTTCAACCAGAGGGTGGTGAATCTATAGAACTCTTTACCGCAGAAGGCTGTGGAGGCCAAATCACTGAGTGTCTGTAAGACAGAGATAGATAGGTTCTTGATTAATAAGGGGATCAGGAATTATGGGGAGAAGGCAGGAGAATGAGGATGAGACAAATATCAGCCATGATTGAATGGCACAGTAGACTCGATGGGCTGAGTGGCCTAATTCTGCTCCTATATCTTATGGTCTTATAGTCTAAATCATTGTGATACTGATTTATTACATTGATTCTGTTGAAAGCATTCTCAGGGTATTATATTGCTCTTACTATCTTGGCATCAGAAATGTGATTTATCTATGTATTTTTGGTGGTTTATTATAACTAAAAATGACAAAACCACGATTATAAAATGGCAGTATCAAATGCATACTGATGGAGTTTCTTGCTTTCATTTGCTGCTCTAGTAAGCATAATCAAACTTAATTTCAGTAACCAGCAGCGTGATGCAGAAAGTGAGCTAAAAAGTTATAATGAAAGGGATTATGCATACTCAATGGTACTATTTAGAGTTTACTGTGCTAATTTTTAAGTTGGAAAATGATTGAAAAAGGAATGGTTTAAGAAGTGAAGCACAATTGATATTATATGTGTACATACCTCCATGTCTTTTTTTGGAAGTGTAGTTTTTAAAAACATTTAGTGAGGTGTGGAGAGCATTAACACCCTGGGGACATGGCGATCACGGTCACAGCTAAGATCATTCAGTGCACAAAGCTTACATTGTTTGTGGAACGCTCGATTCACAGCCTCCAGGGAGGTGGCCATGAAGAAAGTTTGATTGTCATTTGGCATTTAGCTTTGGATGAAAACCATGCTGCCTCAGCAGTATTCTCCTAAACTACACCTACACGGAGTCCACAAACAGCAGTTTAATGTCACTGAAAGTTATTAAAAAATCATTAGCCAAGGAACATGAAAGTTCAGCTGCAACAGAGATGGGAAGCCTTTTTTGTGTGCGTCTGAGCAGTAACGTTGAAAATGGATTCTTTACTCTTTTGTTGGACATATTAGAAATGATAACCCTAATAACCCTGATTTTGCGAACATAATTAAATGAGGGTTAAGTCAACAACACCACTCTTTTCGTTTGAACTTGCGACCTACTTCTGTCTTGTACTGGCAATCAAAGCAGACCGAGGGATACACTTGCCTGAACCTGCACTTGGGCAAGTAAGAGATACATACCCAGATACAGTCGGCTGGATTCTCTATTGGCGGGATCCTCCACTTTGCCGCAGCGCACTCACGTCCGCGGATTTCCCGACAGCGTGGTGGTGCTCACAGTGGGAAACCCCATTGGCCAGCTGCTAGAATGGAGGATCCTGCTGCTGGCGGGGGCTCACTGGAAAACTGGGTTGGCAGGATGGAGAATCACACCCAGCTTGTTTAGTGGGAGGAGGTGGTGTAGTGATAATGTCACCAGATTAGTAGTCCAGAAGCTGAGGCTAATGCTCTGGGAACAGAGTTCAAATCCCAATACGGCAGCTGGTGGAATTTAAATTAAGTGTGTATAAATCTAAAATGAGAAATCTAGTCTCAGTGACAGTGACCATGAAACCATTGTCTTTTTTAAAAAATTTAGATTAGCCAATTATTTTTTCCAATTAAGGGGCAATTTAGTGTGGCCAATCCACCTACTCTGCACATTTTTGGGTTGTGGGGGCGAAACCCGCGCAGACACGCGGAGAATGTGCAAACTCCACACAGACAGTGACCTAGAGCCGGGATCGAACCTGGGACCTCAGCGCCATGAGGCAGTTGTGCTAACCACTAGGCCACCGTGCTGCCCATGAAACCATTGTCAATTGTCATTAAAATATCTGCCACCTTTGCCTGTTCTAGCTTACATGTGACTCTTCAAACTCACAGTAATGTAGCTGACTCTTGAAATGGTCTAGCAAGCTACTCAGTTATATGAAGACCACTGCAAAGCCAACAGAAAGGAATTAAACCAAACAAGACATCGACCTATGCACGGGAAATGAAAACGGAAAACCCAGCCCTGTCAACCCTGCAACAAGCTCCTTCCTAACATCTTGGAACTTGTGCCAAAATTAGGAGAGGTGTCCCACAGGATAGTCAAGCAAAACCCTGACATAGTCAGTTTCATAGAATCATACTTTACAGAGATTGGCTGGGATTTTCTGCTCCTGCCCACAATGGGCATAAAGATGGGCAAGAGAGGAGGATAACGTCAGTTTCTCAGCAGTGTAAAGACAGGTTACGCTTGTCTGTGCCCCCTCTCAATGGAGGTACGCTTTCCTGCCACGCCATGTCAGGAACATCATTTAAATACATTAGAATATCAAAAATGCACCTGTAGTGAGATTAAGGTGCCCTTGCCCTCTCTCGTGTAGCCATTGTGGGCAGAATGCCACCAATGCTGACAGTAATGGTGTGTAACTCCTGGAGCAGTACAAGTGCAATACCCTGGACCAAGATCCACATGGTGGCTGCCATCCATCATGTTGACCTTAGTGCATTGGTGTGCTGGTACTATAACCTCAGTCTGAATGTGGTCAGACTCCTCCATCATACATTGAAATTTGTGGAATGCAGTTGACAACCCTTCCTGATATTCCCATGCAAGTAGCTGGAGCGTCAACATCTGCACTAAGACTGAGTCCACAGGCTCATTATTTGACTGGGACTCACCAGAATTCCGGCTTCCAGCAGTCCTCAGAGATGGTGACCTTAGTTGCCCCTGCTTCCCCGTGTTATGGATCAAAATCTGTGCTGTGCTCACCAGATTGTAACACCAAGTCTACACTGGATCTCGCTCCCACTGTGTGTCTCTGCACTAGTGGAAGGTATGGGTGAGCACTGTGATGAGTCTTCCACAATTGGGTCTTCAAGATCCTCATCTGAGGTGTCTTCGTGGTTGGACATGAAGGGTTGGCTCTCGGTATGCCTGGTGCACTTGGCTGCGGAGCCTATGAAAGAGCATATAGATATTTAGTCCAAAGATGTGCAGGTTAGGTGGATTAGCTATGCAAAATTGCCCTTAGTGTCCAAAAAAGTTTTGGTGGGGTTACGAGGATAGGGTAGAGGTGTGAGGATGGGGTAGAGGTGTGGGGTTAGGTAGGGTGCTCTTTTCAAGGGCCGGTGCAGACTCAATGGGCTGAATGGCCCCCCTCTGCACTGTAAGTTCTATGATTCTATATTTCGTGCACGCCAACAGACTCCAGTACATAAAAGACTCACAGTCTCACTGTTTGAAGGATCAGCTGGTCCAGAGTCGTGGAGGTGACCACTATCAGAAACTGAACTGGACCATATAAATACTGTGACTACAAGAGCAGGGGCGAAATTCTCCGACCCCACGCAGGGTCGGAGAATCGGCCGGCAGCGGCGGTAATCCCGCTCCCGCAGGGTTTTTTATTCTCCGACCGGCCAAAAACCGGCGTTGTGCAAATCCCGCCGGCAGCCTCTGAAAACTGCTGGTGCCGGCGGGATTTCATTATATTTTTGTTTCAACAAATCTCCGGCCCGGATGGGCCGAAGTCCCGCCGACGTGGCCACGGGTCACGTCGGCGAAAAACAGAGTAGCTTTAAAACGGGGGGCGAGTGCGGGGGGGGGGGGGCGAGTGCGGGGGGGGGCGAGTGCGGGGGGTTGGGGCGAGTGCGGGGGGGGGGCGAGTGCGGGGGGCGAGTGCAGGGGGGGTGAGTGCGGGGGGGGGCGAGTGCGGGGGGCGAGTGCGGGAGGAGTGCGGGGGGTTGCGGCGTTGAGAGGGGGTAGGGGTGGTGGGGGGGTAGTGGTGGTGGGGGGGGTAGGGGTGGTGGGGGGGGTTTGGGGGCAGCGGCGTGCAGAGAGGGGGGTGGCGACGGATGGCCGGGGCCAACGCACCGTCGCTCCCCCTCTGCACGCCGCTGCCCCCTACCCCAACCACCCCCCTCACCACCCCTACCCCCCTCACCACCCCTACCCCCCTCCCCACCACCCCTACCCCCCTCCCCACCACCCCTACCCCCCTCTCAATGCCGCAACCCCCCACCCTCTCAACGCCGCAACCCCCCACCCTCTCAACGCCGCAACCCCCCCTCTCAACACCGCAAACCCCCACCCTCTCAACGCCGCAACCCCCCCCCTCAACACCGCAACCCCCCACCCTCTCAACGCAGGGTTCCCCCCCCTCAACGCAGGGTTTCCCCCCCCTCAACGCAGGGTACCCTCCCCTCTCCTCCGGTACACACACACACCCCCCCTCTCAACGCCGGTACCCACAACCCCTCCCCCTCCCTCTGAAGGCCGGTACCCCCCCCCCTCCCTCTGAAGGCCGGTACCCCCCCCTCTGAAGGCCGGTACCCACACACCCCCCTCCCTCTGAAGGCCGGTACCCCCCCCCCTCTGAAGGCCGGTACCCCCCCCCTCTGATGGCCGGTACCCACACACCCCTCTCCCTCTGAAAGCCGGTACCCACACACCCACCCTCTCTCCTCCTCCCCCCTCCTTCCTCCTCCCCCCATTCCTTCCTCCTCCCCCCCTTCCTTCCTCCGTTAGTGGGAGGGGGGGTGCGGCGTTAGTGGGGGGCGTGCGGCATTGAGAGGGGGGGGTACCGGCGTTGAGAGAGAGGGGGGCGGCTTGGAGGGGGGTAGGGGTGGTGGGGAGGGGAGGGGTGGTGGGGGGGGTAGGGGTGGTGAGGGGGTAGGGGCGTTGGAGGGGGTGGGGGTGGTGAGGGGGTCGGGGTGGTGAGGGGGTAGGGGCGTTGGAAGGGGTAGGGGTGGTGAGGGGGTAGGGCTGGTGAGGGGGTAGGGGCGTTGGAGGGGGTAGGGTGGTGAGGAGGGGGGCGTTGGAGGGGGTAGGGGTGGTGAGGGGGGGTTGCGGTAGGGGCAGCGGCGTGCAGAGGGGGCAACGGTGCGTTGGTCCCGGCCATCCATCGCCCCCCCCTCTGCACGCCGCTGCCCCCTACCTCAACCCCCCCTCACCACCCCTACCCCTCCAACGCCACCCCCCTCTCTCAACGCCGGTACCCCCCCCCCCTCTCCTCTCAACGCAGGTACCCCCCCCTCTCCTCTCAATGCAGGTAACCCCCCTCTCCTCTCCTCTCAACTCAACGCCGCAACCCCCTCCCCCCTCTCAACTCAACGCCGTACCCCCCTCTCCTCTCCTCTCCTCTCCACGCCGCAATCCATCCCTCCCTCCCTCCTTCCCTCCCCTCTCTCTCTCCCTCCTCCCCTCTCTCCCTCCCTCCCCTCTCTCCCTCCCTCCCCTCTCTCCCTCCCTCCCTCCCTCCCCTCTCTCCCTCCCCTCTCTCCCTCCCTCCCTCTCTCCCTCCCTCTCTCCCTGTCTCCATCCTCCTCCTCTCCGGCTCTCCCCCTCCCTCCCTCCCTCCCTGCTTCCCCTCTCAACTCCGCAACCCCCCCAACAAACGCCGGCGGTCTTCCTCTCTCCCCACCCCCCCCCCCCAACACCGGGTCTCTCCCTTCTCCCCCCTCCCCCCCAATGCCGGGTCACTCTTTCCCCCCCCCCCCCCCCCCCCCCAATGCCCTGGGTCGCTCCTCCCCCCAATGCCGGGCCGCTCTTCCCCCCAATGCCGGTCGCTCTTCCCCCCCCCAATGCCGGGTCGCTCTTTTTCCCCCCCCCATGCAGGGTCGCTCTCCCCCCCCCCCCAATTGCCGGGTCGCTCTTCCCCCCCCCCCCCCAATGCCGGGTCGCTCTCCCCCCCCCCAATGCCGGGTCGCTCTTCTCCCCCCCCCCCCCACAATGCCGGGTCGCTCTCTCTCCCCCCCCCAAATCCCGGGTCGCCTCTTCTCCCCCCCCCCCCCAATGCCGGGTGGGCTCTTCTCCCCCCCCCCCCCCCCCAATGCCGGATCGGTCTTCTCTCCCCCCCCCCCCAATGCCGGGTCGCTCTTCTCCCCCCCCAATGCCGGTCGCTCTTCTTCCCGCCCCCCCCCCCACAATGCCGGGTCGCTCTTCTCTCCCCCCCCCCAATGCCGGGTCGCTCTTCTCCCCCCCCCCCAATGCCGGGTCGCTCTTCTCCCCCCCCAATGCCGGGTCGCTCTTCTTCCCCCCCCCCAATGCCGGTGTCGCTCTCTTCCCCCCCCAATGCCGGGTCGCTCTTCTTCCCCCCCACCCCCCCACCCCCCACCCCCCACCCCACTGGGTCTCTCTCTCTCCCCACCACACAAACGCCGGGACTCGCCACTTCCGCAGCGGGTGAAACTGACGCCTATCGTGTCAGTCCGCTGCTGGCCCTTTCGGGAACGGAGATTATCGGCATAAAAGAAGGCCCCGACGCCGGAGTCATGCGCACCGCTTTTTCCCGCCGGAAATGGGCGTCACGTCGGTCCGCGGAGAATTTCGCCCCAGGTCAGAAGCCAAAAATTCTGCATTGAGTAATTCACCTAACTTCCCAAAGCCTGGTGATCGCCAAAAAAGGCACAAGTCAGGAATGTGATGGAATACTCTCCGCTTACCTGGATGAGTGCAACAACAACGACATTCGAGAAACGCGACACCAACCAGGGCAGAGCAGCTTGCTTGATTGGCACCCCATTCACTACTTTCAGCATTCACTCCTCCACCAACAATGCACAGTAGCAGCAGTGTGTACCATCTACTAGATGAACAGCAGCAACTAACCAAGGCTCTTTCAACTGCACTGCCAAATCCACAACCACTAACACCTGGATGGAAAAAGGCAGCAGATAGCTGGGAACACCAAAATCTGCAAATTCTCTTCTAAGTCACATACTGACCTGGAAATATATTGGCGTTCCTTTATTTCCACTAGGTCAAAATCCTGGAGCTCCTTCCCTAACTGTACTGTGGTGTACCTACACCACATGGACAGCAGTGGCTTAAGAGTGTGGCTCACCACCACTCCTTCTCAAGGGCTAAAAAATGGCAGCCACATCCCGTAAAAGAATATCAAAAAATGCAGCCTGCTTGATTTAAGTTAATGTACAGAAAATAAAGCAGAATCACTTCCGACATGCAATCCTCATCCATCAAATGTATTTAATGGCCTGTGCTCACACAATCCATTGTGCCCAGTGCAAGAACCTGCTCTGAATCTCGTATGAACTAATGGACTGTCACCTTATACATGAAATGAATTAGAGTGTGTACAACATTGCTAAAAATTAACTATTAGTTACAGTAGATTGTAGCAAAGTCTTCTTCTTTTCTAAGTAGTGATAGATATCACACTTAAACCATTATGTTCAAGCCAAAACGGATAGATTCATTTCAAAATAACCCATTACACGGAAGCAGAAAAGCGAAGGAAAAAACTACTATCCAACACTTTCCTTGTACTACATAAAAGAACAATTTGACAACAATCCCAATTACTTTTAGGTTCTTTTCAGTAGCTTTTGATTTAGGCACTGATGCGTGCTACCTGGAAAATGGCTTGTATGGAGCTAGTGTTAACCATCTTATATGATAGACAGAATATATATAGGGAGAGACTGACCAAAGGGCACTAGTGACCTATTTTTGTTGTGAAGATAGATGCTCTCATTATTTGCTTGCCACAGTTACCAGTTGGTCATTAAGCCTCCAATTCTGCAATATTTCTCAATGTTTTCAAACAATGCACAGCATGAACTATAGAACAAAGCTGCCTTGATGGTTTTGTCTTTCAAAATGTAACAAGTTTGTATTCTCACATACTTTGAAAGTACTTACAGTCGACCTGTTAAAATCCCAGTAGTATTTTTGCTAAAAATAAACCTGCTTGAAAATCAATTGAAAAGAAAACTTCGGCTTTGTCTAAGTCACAAATCCAAATGTGCTACAAAGATGTTTGGGTCTTACTACAACATAGACCATTGGGTATCCACATCAAATTCAAAAATCTACCAGTACTACAGGTCAAAATGGCAAATATCCCTTTAAAGAAGGGCTTTGCGGAAACGTTATTTTGGAGGATAGAATTATGCTGCATGATATTATGAAATGTTGTATATTTTATATCTTAGATCTCTGCAGAAATGACATGAGGTTCTTTCTGAAAAAAAATGGGTTTATTTATGGTGCTTTAAAGAGCTGGATTTCCATCCTGGAAGTGGATAGCAGGAATCAGGAAAGTCCCTGGCGTGGTCCACACACTTTGGGAGAAAGAACCCACAAGGATGGGCTTTTCATAGTGGGGGGTTTGGTGCAGGCTGCGGACAGACCAGCCGACCTGGAGGAAAAGTTCAGGGGCAGCCAGCTGTGGAGGTACGATATTCAAAAATCTGTGGGATATCACCCCAGTTAAAATCAAAACAGAAAGGCCCTTACCTGCCTACACTTGCCATGACCCATCCAGCCCATCTCTTGTCCCGAAACAATTCCTCTGGCCCCTCAAGCCTGCCATGCCAAGGTATGTCTCCAACCAACCCATTTGGTCCCATGTGCCAAGGTATGGCCCCTCATTCCCCCATGCCAAGCAATGCCACTTCCATTCCCATTTACATACTTTAAATTGTATAGAACCAATTAACCCTATAGTGAAAACTGTAAAAAAGTTTTTAAAATAATTGATACCTTTTCACTTTCTTAAAAAGAGCACCTTTTACTGCAGCCCAATAAAAATGCCAATCATCCAGACCCTTTAAAGTACCAATAGCTGAAACTGCAAGTACTTGAAAGCTCTTAAACCTGTATCAATAAACATTGTGAAATTGACAGGATAGATCAGAGAGCCAGAGCTGCGAATCAAGCAATGTCTACCCTGAGGCTCAGCTGTTTTAGTACTCAAATGGATTTCTGGGTTCTCAGCCAAGTATATTTACATTCACCCTTTGAGTGAAGTAATTTCTCCTCATCTCAATCCTCAATGATCAGTCCCTTAGCCTGAGACTGTGTCCCCATGTTTTAGATTCCCCTACCAACAGAAACAATCTCTCAATGTCCACCCTAACAGTGCCTTCATAATCCTGTATGTTTCAGTGAGATCATGGCTCATTCTTCCAACTCCAGTTGATACAAGCTCAATTTACAGAGCCTCTCATGAGCATCCATTTTGTGAATCTTCACTGTATTGCCTCCAGTACAAGTAAATTCTTTCTTAAATTTTGGAACCAAAACTGAGCACAGTGCTCCAGATGCGATCTCACCAATACCCTTTACAACTGTATTACCTTTGTAATAAAGGCTAACATTCCATTTGCCTTATTAATTGCTTGCTGTACCTTTAGGCTAATGTTTTGCACTATTGTATAAACACACTCCTGTCATTTTGATCATCAACATTCACAAGTTTCTCATTTTTAAAGAAATATTCTGTTTTTTCATTCTTATGACTAAAGAGCATAACTTTGCATTTCGCTACATTCTCCTCTATCTGCCATCTTGTTGCTCACCTGTCTATATCTCTTTTCAGCCTCTCAGTATTTAAAAAAAAAATACATTTAGAGTATCCAATTCATTTTTTCCAATGAATGGGCAATTTAGCGTGGCCAATCCACCTACCCTGCACATCTTTGGGTTGTGGGGGCGAAACCCACGCAGACACAGGGAGAATGTGCAAACTCCACACATACAGTGACCCAGAGCTGGGATCAAACCTGGGACCTCAGCGCCGTGAGGCAGCAATGCTAACCACTGCGCCACCGTGCTGCCCTGCCTCTCAGTATTCTTACCACAGCTTACCTTTTAACCTAGCTTGGTATCACCATCCAAGTAGATACAGTCTCTCCATCTCTTCATCTAAGTCATTAATATACATTGAAAATATCTGCGGTCCCAGCACTGATCCCTGTAGCTACTCACTGCCTGCCAACTTGAAAAAGCTCTGTTTAAGTCCACTCTTTGTTTTCTATCTATTAAACAATGCCTATATCAAAGCTGATATATTACCCCTAACTCCATCAGTCCTTATCTTACTTATTAGCCTTTTGTGCAGCCTTATTGAATGTTTTTGGAAATACCAGGGGCGGGATTCTCCGTTAGCCGACGGCAACTTTCTGAAAGGGGAAATCGCAGCAGGCACCGATTCGATGCCAAATCGCAATGCTCCAGCACCTCAACAGCGGTGTCAATGTGGTCCAGAATGCACGTACAGTAGACAGTGTTTGCTAATCATTAGTGGGCCCGATCCAGTATTCTCCGGAGCCTCCATGATTTTCCCCGTCCAATGGGCCGAGGTACCGATGGCGTGGTTCACTTCATGAAACTGAGGGAGAGAGAGGGGATACAGAAGATGTCCAACATCGCCACAGTTTTCTGATAGTTGTGTCGCTGGCTGTGGGGCTTCTGCCAGGGCCACGGGGGAGCAGTGGGGGTGGCCAGAAGGTGATCTGTGGGGTCGGGGCAGACGGGCATGGACACCAAGGCAGCCATGCAGCTGCACGCACAGCTAACAGCCCACTTTGAACTTAAAGCCACATGTCATATATGCGTCCCTCCAGGACACCCCCCTGGGGACCCAGCCGATCTATCAGCTGTATGGGCAGGCTCCAGCGCAACCAGTGCCATCTTGTTGGATGGGATGGGTGTGTGTGGGGAGTGTAATGTGTATATGTGGCTGCAGCTTGTCAGCCTTCCGAGTGCCGATCATGGATCCGGCAAATCCCACACTGTTTTTCACTGGAATTGATTGTGTTCCATGCGGCGCTGATGCTAGACCCTTAACGGTAGCGGAATCGGTCCTGGTGCAGCGCCGGTTTTTCTCAGAAAAGTCCACGGATTCTGCATTGGCATCAACACTTAGTTTCAGAAACTGAGATGCAGTCGCACAGCCAGGGACTACTTGAGGGGTTGACAGTAAGCATACAGCACCTGCAGGTGCAGTTGGTGTAATCCAACAGCCTGCAGCAGCATCAGGTCATGCCGACCATGCTTGCTACCCAGGCCAACACTGCACAGGTGGCGTCCATGGTGAATCCATTGGGTGTGATGGTGTTGGCTATGGATCAGCATGTCCAAGGACTGGGGCATTCTGTGCAGACGCTGGATGAGGCCTTGGATAGGGTTTCCGCCTCACAGGCAACCATGTGCAGGAGCCACCTGGAAATCGCAGCAGTACTCCTGAGCGTGGCTCAGTCACAGCAGGCCATGGTTGGGAACATCGGTGGCATTGCCCAGGCACTGGTCAACAAGGCGCAAACACAGAGGGAGGTGGCCCAGTCCCAGAGGGAGATGGTTACTAGCAGTACCGTTGGCCCTGGCGCACACGACGTGCGGGCTCCCGTGCCTGCCTGGGCCCCATGTCCTGCCGATCTTCCACCGCCACCTCCTCGGCGTTCCTCCTCCTCCAACACGTCACTCTTCTGCTGCGTGATGTTGTGGAGGACTCAGCAGGCCGCGTTATACTGGATGGCCTCTCCAGGGTGGTCCAGGTACCTGAACTGCAATATCAGGAGGATGAAGCACCGTTTGATCACGCTACTGGTTTCTGCATGGGTGTCGTAGCGAGTCTCCGCGTCAGTCTCTGGCCTCCGGATAGGCGTCATCAGCCACAACTTCAGTGGATAACCTTGGTCATCCGGGAGCCAACCCCATACCAGGGTGTTTTGAGCATGTCAGGAATAGTGCTGGGATGAAGGCATCGTGCACACTGCACGGGTATCAGCAGCAGACATGCATGATGCACAGCTGATAGTCACATATCAGCTGCACGTTCATCGAGTGGAACCCCTTTCGGGTTGTGTAGAGCGGCCTGTCATCTGCAGGTGTTCATAGGGGGAGATGCATCCTGTCAGTCACCCCCTGGACTCAGGGCATCCTGCTGATGGCAGCAAACCCCACTGACCAGGCATCCTAGTGGGCTTGGTCCACATTGAAGTGTATGTATTGAGCCTCCTGGGCATATAGGGCCTCCTTGACGGCACAGATGCACCTGTGCACCGAGGTCTGTGAGGTCCCACACAAGTCCTCACTCGGCGCCTGGAAGAACCCCGTAGCGTAAATGTTCAGGGCGAGCCGGTAGTCTACATTCACGCCTGTGTCCTACCATCCCTCTCTCCATCATCAGCCACGATGCCGGTTTCATGAATTTTAAAAGCACGTGTCGGGAACTCGGCCCATCGGAGGTAAAAGAGGGGGGATGTCATAATATAAACATCAGTATATGATGGTGCAGGGACACACACTGACTGACATACTGCAAGACCAATCAACACACACAACACAGCAGCCAATCACCAGTTAGGGCACAGTCACTAAAATGCCAGAGGACATTAGTTTTCCTGCCCATTCGGGATGCAGCCTCTGAGACAGACAGAGCCCGCAGTCAGTAGCACAAACATCTACCATGTGCTAGCAGTATAGTCTGGTCAGGTTAGCATAGGTCTTCAGTCAATCTAACATAGTGTCGACCCACAGTACAAGTATGTTTAACAGCTCTTAGTTAAATAAAATAGAGTTGTACTATTACATGTGTTGGTAGCCTGTCTATGTTACTGCTAAGGTAAACGCAGTCTCCACAGATCCAGAGTACCCAACACATCACCAATTACCTTGCTTTTATTAATGCCCAGGCCATCATCCATTTCTGGTATAGAACTTCTGGCTCCAACTGTGAAGACAGACACAAAATATTGTTCAAGGCCTCTGCAATTTCCCTATTTTCCATCATAATTTCTCATGCCTCTGCTTCCAGGACCCCAATGTTTACTTTAACTATTCTTTTCTTTTTATACACATGAAAGTTCTTACAATTTCTTTTAATATTTCTGGATGATTTACTCTTATATTCTACTTCTTACCTGATGAGCATGTGGCTCAGATATAATAGATATTTTTTTCTTCACTCACAAGATGTGAGCTTCGCTGGCTGGGCCAGCAATGGTTGCCCATCCGAGAGGGCATTTAAGAATCAACCATATTGCTGTGGATCTGGAGTCATATGTAGGCCAGACCAGATTAGGGTGGCAGATTTCCTCCCCTGAGGAACATTAGTGAGCCAGATGGATTTTTATGACAATTTTTAGTTTTGTCATCATCATTAGACCATCCGTTCAAATTTCACCATTTGCCAAGATGCGATTTGAACCTGAGCTCCCAGAGCATTACCCTGGGTCTCATAAAATTTACAGTGCAGAAGGAAGCCATTCGGCCCATCGAGTCTGCATCAGCTCTTGGAAAGAGCACCCTACCCAAGCCCACACCCCCATCCTATCCCCATAACCCAGCAACCCCATCCAACACTAAGGGCAATTTTAGACACTAAGGGCAATTTATCATGGCCAATCCACCTAACCTGCACATCTTTGGACTTTGGGAAGAAACCGGAGCACCCGGAGGAAACCCACGCACACACAGGGAGGATGTGCAGACTCCGCACAGACAGTGACCCAAACCAGAATCGAACCTGGGACCCTGGAGCTGTGAAGCAGTTGCGCTATCCACAATGCTACCGTGCTGCCCATACTAACCCAGCGACAATGCCACTAGACCACTGCATCCGCGTTTTGATTAACTTTGATGTTTTATACTTTAATATGAATCCTAATTCCTCAAATTCTCTTAGCAGAACATCATTCCTGATTCTACTTCTTTCATTAATTCTCGCATGGACAATAACAACTGGATTCTCACCATCCCAAGTTCCTCTCCAGCCATGAGATGTCCTTAACCCTGATACAACCTTTGGAGCTCCCCGTCATGGCTGTAGAGAACAGTATTTATTCCCCCTGACTATATTGTCTCCTATAACTACTACATTGCTCTCCCCTCCACCTACTTGAATGTCTCTTTCACCGTGATGCCATGGTTAGTCTGCTTTGTAATCCTTTCCTCATTCACGCAGGCAGCAAGCATCTTGTAGCTGTTGGACAAAACCAAGGACAGATCTCTTCCAATACTACGTGCGAGGTACCCTTACCTGTTTGACCAGCAGTCATCCTCTTGTCCCTGACCATCGACCAACTCTAAAGTTCTGCGTAGCCTAAGGGGTGTGACAGCCTCCTGTAATAAAATGTCAAATAAATTAACACTTTGCTTCACAGCGCCAGGGACCTGGGTTAGATTTCAGGCTTGGGTCACTGACTGTGCGGAGTCTGCACGTTCTCCCAGTGTCTGCTTGGGTTTCCTCCGGGTGCTCTGGATTCCTCCCACAAGTCCCGAAAGATGTGCTTGTTAGGTGAATTGGACTTTCTGAATTCTCCCTCTGTGTAACCGAACAGGCGCCGGAGTGTAGCGACCAGGGGCTTTTCACAGTAACTTCATTGCAGTGTTAATGTAAGCCTACTTGTGACACTAATAAAGAGTATTATTCTTATTTTATTTATCATTGTAAATTGGGCCAATCTTGTGAGTGTAAATCTCACTGTAGACTCGAATGCATAATCACTGCAGACATTTCATAATGCAGTACTGAAATGAGTCATCGCACGTATGTCGCCCTGAGACCACGCAGGCATCAGGGAGTGCCTTATATTAACAGGAAGGTGTTCCTCTCCCTGAATGTTCAAATCGTGCATGACCACTGTCTCCGAATCATGCACGTGTGTGTCCGTTATCCAGGGAGCGTGCTTGACAGCTACCTCCTGGGGCACTTGGAGAACTTTGGTGTCTTCGAGGACCAACCCAGGATGATGGGTTGGCTTGTGGGGGAGAAGGGATACCTGCTGAGGACATGGTCAACGACGCTGGCAGAGAGTCCTAAGACTGAGGTGGAGACCCAATATAAAGAGGTCCATGTTGCCACCTGTCCTGACACTGATTGGGCAGCTCAAGATGCCATTCCAATACCTTGACCGCTCTGGTGCCCTGACGTACACCCCCCCCGCCCCCCACCCCCAGAGGATCTCCCAGTTTGTGGTGGTCTGCTATGCTCTCGGCAATCTGGTACAGCAGTGGGATGACATGCTGGAGGAGAAGGAAGACCAGAAGGAGCTTGAGGATGAGCCCATAGAGGACCTGGAAGATGGTCTGCCATACGAGGAGGGCCAGGGAGGCCTTCATCATTTCCAGATTCTCCGAGCACGAGGCTGTTCTCAATAACCCACACCCCCCCCAAATCATTCCCCCCACCCAAACACCCTCCCCCTCCCCATTTCCCTTCCCCCTGACCTCCCAACCCTCGAAACCCTTAACACAGCCAACTCCCGGACCATTCTGCTCCCCCCTCCTTTGTAACATCACTCTCCCGTGATGGGCCTCTGTTGGCACTGTTAGCGGGTCACTACATAAGGCAGGAAAGTGATGATAATTCACTGTGAGAAAAACTCTCATGCTCCTCTGTTTTTGCTAAAGTCCGCCCTCTGTCTTTCTGCTGACAGCGCGCTCATATCCATTTTCTGGACGGCGTCTATATTGGGGGCTTTTTATCTTGGACCAGTGTGCCCAGGGGCAAGGGGTGGGGAGAGTTGGGGGGGAGGGGTACAGAACAAGCGGTAGGGGTGCGGGTAGGTCCACTGTGAATATTAATGTGACAGAGGTTTCACAAATATGAGCTGTGACATGTTTTAATAGTGAACATTTTACTGTGACAGATTTCGATTCCCCTAGCAACAGATAGTGGCTTCAGCAGAATCCACTCAGTGCTCCTCACCCTTCTTGATCTTCCATGGTCTAGGGCTACATCTGGGTGTGTCCCAGGATGCACATCAGAGGTAGAGGCAGCCTGCTGCTTTCCATGCCCAGTGACCTTCGATTCCCTTGGTGGACATCCTCTGGAAGGCCTCGAGCCAGAGGGCACAGACCGACTTACCGGTGTCAAAGGCTTCGCTGTGCCACCCTGTTCTAGCCACTGCCCTTGAGATGTGCTGGTGTCAGGAGGGGGGATTCGGAAGAACTGGAGACCTTGGTCGCAAGCCTCAGGTTGGCATCCAGCATTTCCTCATCCCTGAAGATGCCAGTAGGTCCGTGTGGAATTCCATAGGATGGAGGGTTAGCTCGTGTGAACTCCTGAGGCCTTTGAGTCATTTGCGCTGCCAGTCCTGCAGACTCCCAATTGTCTGCACCATGATGTTGACGCCCTCAGCAACAACACTCAGTGTCAGGGCTCTGCTCAGCAGTGCCTTGTGTATTTGCCTTCCCCAGGAAGTCCACCTCCGGGGTCTCGCCTCCATCCTGGCTGACAGTCCCAGGGCCCGTACTTCTCCCCAAGTTTGCAAAGAGCCATAAAACCGACCCCCCCTTGTCGAGAAGGTCCTGCTGCTCCATGCGAACCCCCAATACGCCTACGTGACACACCAGGATGGGCGGCAGGACACGGTGTCCCTTTGGGATTTGGCACCTGCAGGCTCCCCGGCGACAATCAGCACCACCCCCGACCCCAAACCGTTAACCCCCCACCTCCGCCCATCTCCCTCACGAACTGACTCCTGCAGGCTCACCAGCGACAAGCACTACCATACACCACCCCCCACCCCCCCCCACCCTTCGCCGACTCAACATCTGGGTGAAGAAGATGACAACACGCTCCCGGACGCGCAGGTCTCGACGCCGGCGCCCACACCACAGCCGGGACTGAGGCGGTCACAGCGGAAGGTCAAGGCCCCCGACAGACTGGACCTTTAAGATCACCCCCGCCGGACTTTTTCTAAACAGGGGGTGAATGTGGTAAACCACGTTATTGTATTTATTGTATTATATTCACTGTGCTGTATTATACATGCCTGGGCGTGTCCAGGCTAGCTCCACCTGTGACTCCTCCCCTTGGGGCTTCTGTTTAAAAGTGGCAAGTCTCCGCCTCCGGACCCAGTTCGGGTCCAGAGGCTGGAGGCTTGCTGTTTAGTGTATTAAAGCCTCAGTTACGTTTATCACTTGTCGTCTATTATTGATGGTGTATCACCTTGGCAATGTTCACCTGCATCTGGGACACATTCCTCAGAAACTGGGACATGATGTTGAGGCCCTCAGCCATGATCGTCACAGACTGAGCCATGCTTTGGACGCCAGCACTCAAGACGTGGACATCACGTTCCTGGTTTTCCACATCAGTTTTGAGATCAGTTCCACGCATTGTTTGCACCATCTCCTGTGCCTGATTCCATTGAAACTCCTCTTATCTATCATCTGCATCAGTTCAGGGAGAGCCTTGTCCAGAGGCTCAGCATCTGACTGGGACCCAGCAAACTCCTGGGCTCCAGCAGACCTACAACTGCTGTCTCCCCTGGATGTGCCTGTCTCCACCCGATGTGTATCAGCAACTGTGTGGTGCTCACCAGGAAGTGCTCCAGAAGCCTGTCCACTAATGCCGCCCACCGAGGTTTGTGTCTCTGTTTCTGGTGGAAGGTGTGGATGATAACTGTGTCGCCTCGATGGTGGTCTTCTTGGAACTCTCTTCCAAAGTGTTCTCTTGAGTGGCTGGGGTGGGTACAACTCCAGATGGTTTGGTTTCATCAGATGGAGGTCCTGCAAGACAGTGGCTGTGTGGTCTGTGAGCAGGAAGGTTAATTTTGTCTGACATGACAAAACACACTTGAAACATGTCATCTGGATGAAAGGGCAATGTATCCTCACCTCTGCGGTGAAGGTCAACCTTGCTATCGATTACTGCTCTCTCCTTGGGCAACTCTGAATTTTCATGGCCCATTCCTCATAGTGGGTGAGGACGCAGATCTCTGGGACGTCTCCCCGCATCTTGGCCCTCTCCCATTTATTATGGGCCATCTTCTCCTGCGGGGACAAAGAGAGGGCATTGTGAGCCGCACGCTTGATGGGTCAGGGGGGTCTACAGCAGGTGGCATGTGTGGACGCCACATGTGGACATGAAGGCATTGTGCTGGTGGGTGCCAGAGGGTTCTGAGGAACAAGCTTGAAGATCGGATGGAGGGAGGGTTCAAGGTATCAGGATTGGGGGTGCGGGGGTTTGTGAATTTGAGGGGTGGCAGGCGGAACTGATGCCAAGAGAGAGGTGGCAACTTACCCTTGCAATTCGTTGGTTTTCTTCCTACATTAGATGGTGGTCCTCCTGGACATGCTGCCCGCACAGTCAGCCAATACCCCCCAGACAGCATCGCTTGACCCTACTGTTGGTCCTCCAAATCCCTCGGGGAAACAGGGTGCCCCACCTCTCCTCCACAGCATCGAGAAGCCTTGTGATGTCACCATTGCCAAAGCGAGGAGCAGATCTACGTGATGCCATGCTCATATGTTGATTGGGAGTGAGGAAGCGCTTAAAAGAAGCTCCTCTTTGTTAGTGGCGAGCAGCTGAATGCGAGTCAGACGAATCAGATGGCGAGGGATTCAGTAATGTCGAGATTCTTGGCACTAAGTCCTGTTCAATGCTGGCCGCAATCTCACCAAAACAACCGTAATGAACCTCCCCGCCAAGTGCACCTGTGGTGATATGCATCACTGTAGATACACAAGGGGTTAATGTAAGTACATGTAGACTAGATAGACACTAGAGGGAGCACCAGAGACATGACACACAGACACTCAACCAATAGGTCAGTAAGATAGGACACTAGCAATGGGCATTCATGATACACACAGAGGTGACACTACCACAGGGGGGCATTACACCAACCCATATATAAAGGACACAGTACACATGATCTTCCTCTTTCCAGTGGAGACACTCAGTGAGTACAGACACAAGGTTGATTCAACATCACACCCACCACGTGGATTGTAGCAGACTGGTTTGCCAGTCTGAGTAGCTATAGAACGATGAACAGTAGTGGCAAATCCGAATAGGAGAATTGTAAATAGTTTAATAAACGTGTTGAAGTTATCTCCACTTCTGAACCTTCCTTTGTCAGAGTGCACATCAAGGAAGCTGCTTATGCTACGCCAAGAGCATAACAAGACAGCACCCAAAACCGGACTTTGGTCCTCTGAATCCCGACCCTCATGTTTTCATAATCAGTGCTTTTGAGTAAAATGTGGTTGAGCTCCAGGCTGGTAAAGCAGTAGTTTTAAAGTGGAAAGCGCGGTGGCTTGAGATAGAGGTTTTGACGGCACTGAAGTTATTTTTTCAATTTATGTGTCTCCTGCTCAGGCGAGGGTAGCTGGAGCAGAGTGCATACATTCACAATTCAAAAACAATAGGAGTTATACTAATGGAGGGAGTTGAGTTGCGGTCATGTCAGTACTAGCTTTGATAATACTTGACAAGCCAAGCAATAGTGGTTTAAGAAGGCAGCTCGGTTGGCCGCACGACTGGTTTGTGATGTGAAGCGATGCTAACAACGCGGTTTCAATTCCTGTACCGGCTAAAATTATTCATGAAGGCCCCTCCTTCTCAGTCTCGCCCTTCGCCTGAGTTGCGGTGACCCTCAGGTTAAATCACCACCAGTCAGCTCTCAAAGGGGAGAACAGCCCATGGTCCTCTGGCACAGTTCATCAAGAAAAGAAAATAGCTTTCTCTTGTATACATAGTCTGATAATAATATGTGCTGCTATTGTTTTCACAGGTGATCAGTTATGGTGAAAATTGATCAATTGAGGTAATTCAAAAGAATTCAATTAAATCACAACTTGTCAAGACTGACTGCCCATGACTACCAGTGGCGGCCATGGTGTGAGTGGTCGCACACAGGGCAGCTCCTGCTCGAGGGCATAGAAAAGTTCTCTTTTTCCCAAAAACGGGAGAAACTTTGACGGAAAAGTGTGGCTGAAGGTTGGAGAAGTTTCCCCCGGATGTAGCATGTCTGCTGGTTCCCAAACCCGCAGAAGAAGGTGAAAGACCTGGCCAAGGAGTTTGAAGGGACCTGTGGTGCAGCAGTTATTGGAAAGATCGTAGAGGGGGAAGGGCCAGTGCAGGTCAGAAAGCCCAATGGCTTTCATGAGGGAAGAGTTCGATTAACAAAAGAAAGAGATGCAGGAGGATCACTCGAAGGCCATAAAAGGGGTTGCAGCTCCCCTGAAGGGCTCTATGGAAAGGGAGAAGCCAAGAGCAGGGGAGCCGTCGCGGGCAGTGATCATTAGACTCCACAAGTTCATGGAAAAAGAGAAGATCCTGCAGTGGACCAGGAAAAATGGAACAGTGAATGGGAGGGTTACAAGGTCCGAATGTACCAGCACATTGGAATTGAACTGGCAGAAACAGTGTGCCGGATTTAACAGGGCCAATGTGGTGTTGTACTGATGGAAAATCAGGTTTGGGATGCTCTACCTGTGGGTGACTACTTTGAGACCACAGGCATGGCCAATGACTTTATTGAAGAGCACAAACTGGGGATGAACTGAACTTTATTGGGAGACGGAGGTGCTGCCATTTTGAAGAACAGAAGAAACGGGTAGAGTGGGGGATGGGGGAGTTTTTTCCTCCCAGGTGGAGGGTTTTTATTTTCATGTTGGGTTGACAATATGCAGCAGGGTGAAAAGTTTGTAAGGGGACGGCTGCCACCCACCACCTGAAGAGAGATGGCTGAGGGGGGTGTAGGGTAGGGGGCAGGGTGGCGGAGGAGATGTAATTGAAAATGAAATGAAAATCGCTTATTGTCACAAGTAGGCTTCAATGAAGTTACTGTGAAAAGCCCCTAGTCGCCACATTCCGGCGCCTGTCCGGGGAGGCTGGTACGGGAATTGAACCGTGCTGCTGGCCTGCTTGGGTCTGCTTTAAAAGCCAGTGATTTAGCCTAGTGAGCTAAACCAGCACCTCAGGGTTGGAGAAGAAGCATGGGCAGGGTTGGAGAAGAAGCATGGTCAGGGTAGAGAGGTAAGCTTTCATGGATGAGTCCAGTACAGGGTGAAATTAGAGGATGCAGAGCCAAAAGAGGATGATAGTGGACAGTAGAGGTGAATGGAGGCGTAAGCCCCATGGGAAGGCTTATAGCGTGGAATCTGCGAGGGTGAAAAGAGTCTTTGTGCACCTCAGGAGTTTCAAGGCAGGAGTGGTCTTTCTGCAGGAGGCATACCTCCGTGTGAGGAATGTCAAGCTGAGAGAGGGATGAGTTGGTCAGGTATTTCACTCGGGGCTTGATTCAAAGTCGCGGGGGTGGCCATTTTGATAAGCAATAAGATAGGGTTTGTGAGTGCAAAGAAAGTGAGGGACCGGCGGGGGGAGGGATATGTGATAGTGGGCGGGGTATTGGAGGGGATGCCGGTGGTGTTGGCAAATGTATACCCACCGAATTGGGAAGATGTAGGGTTTATGAGGGGGTTGCTGGCAGAAATCCCGGAGTTGGATAGTTACTAACATTTTTTTTATTTTTTTTTATAAATTTAGATTACCCAATTATTTTTTCCAATTAAGGGGCAATTTAGCGTGGCCAATCCACCTACTCTGCACATTTTTGGGTTGTGGGGGCGAAAGCCACGCAGACACGGGAAACTCCACACGGACAGTGACCCAGAGCCGGGATCGAACCTGGGACCTCAGCGCCGTGAGGCGGTTGTGCTAACCACTAGGCCACCGTGCTGCCCTTGGATAGTTACTAACATGGGAGGAGACTTTAATTGTGTACTTGGGCAGAGTGTGGACAGGTCAAACCCCAGGTCAATGGGAACGATATGGATGGCAGAGGAGCTGGGAGGGTTCATGGAAAGGATGCGCATGGTGGACCCAAGGCATTTTAAGAGTCCAGGGGAGAGTAATTATTCCTTTTTCTTGCACATTTACAGGGTATACTCCAGAATTTTTTTTTTTTGTGGTGAGCCGTGAGGCATTGGGGGATGGAGGGGGCAGATTATGCGGGAATAGTAATTTCGGACCACGCATCCCACTGGCTGGAGGTTCGGCTTAGACCGGGATGGGAGCAGAAGCTGGGATGGAGGCTTGATTCGGGGTTGTTGGCATACAAAGGGTTTTGTGATAAGGTGCGGTGGGGGATTAAAGATTATGTGGAGTTGAACCAGAACAAGGAAGTATCAGGGGCCACATTTTGGGAGGCACTGAAGATGGTCCAAGGGGAAATTATCTTGTTTAAGGCACATGAGGATAGGAAAAGGAGGGAGGAGTACGAATGGTTACTGGGCGAGATAGTCGAGGTACACAGAGATTATTTGAGGGCAACCACCACGAATGAATTGGCGAGAAGGAAAAAGCTACTGGGGCAATTCGACAGGTTGACGACAGGGAGGGCGATGGGGCAGCTGCGCAGGGCAAGGGAGGTGCCGCATGAGTATGGGGAGAAGGCAAGTCGAATGTTGGCACACCAGTAACGGAGGCAGGCCGCGTCCAGGGAAATTGAGAATATGGACAGAGACAGGGAGGTGGTGTTGGAGCCGGGGAAGATAAATGAGACGTTATGGGAATACTATAAGGAACTGTACAGGGTGGACCCGGAAGGTGAAGAAGGGGACATGCGGCGGTTTATGGATGGGCTGGAGTTTCCGCAGTTGGAGAGGGAGAAGAGGCAGGCGCTGGAAGAGTCAATGGGTCTGAGGGAAATTTTAGGATTATTTCAGAGTTTGTGTGGGCAGAGAAAGTGCCAAGGGTAAAGAGAGCCCCGTTACAGAGCAGAGGCAGAAGAGGGGGTTGGCATTGACAAACGTGTTACATTATTATTGGACAGCAAACATGGAGAAAGTGAGGTGGTGGTGTAAGAGAGAGGGGGCAGAATGGGTTAGGATGGAGGAAGAGTCTTATAGTGGGGTCTGGCCTGAGGGCTATGGTGATGGTGGCGTTGCCAATGGATCCAAGAAGATATACGGAGAGCCCAGTGGTGCACTCCACAGCGAAGGTGTGCAACCAGCTGAGGAGGCATTTTAGAATAGAAGGGATGTGGGTGTAAAAGCCGTTGTGCGAAAACCACGTATTTGAGCTGGGGGAGGGGTTGGGGGGGACAGGCGGTTTGTACAGGAAGTGGAGAGAAGTGGAGGCTGGTGAGGGCGAGGGATCTGTACCTCAAAGAAAGGTCTGCTGATATAAAGGAACTAAAGGAGAGGGTAAAGCTCTCCAGAGGAAGTGAGTTTTGATATTTAAAGGAAAGGGATTTTTGCGTGGAAGGTCTGGAAAGAGTTTCCCAAGCTGCCGAAGTATGTCTTAATGGAGCAGCTACTGCTCCCATAGGTGGAAGGGGAAGGCAGGATTGGAGACATACATGGATGGCTGGGAGAACAAGGGATGAACAGGTAGTGAAGAATAAGGAGAAGTGGGAGGGGGAGTTAGGAGGGGAGATCAATTGGAGAGAATGAAGTGAGGCGCTATGTAGGTTAAACAAGACATTTGTGCCCAAGAATGAGCTTGATACAATACAAGGTGGTACACAGGATACATTCTTGCCCGAGTCAATGAGTGGGTTCTCCCAAGGAGTGGCAGACGAGAGTGAGAATTATGAGCACGGACCAGCAAACCACACACATATGTTCTGGGGCTGTGAGAAGCTGGAGAGATACTGGGTGGGAATAATCACGACATTAACAGATTGTGGGGGGAAGAGATCGGGCCAGACTCTATGGTGGTGATTTTCGGGCCATCAGAGAAGCCAGAGCTGGTGGAGGGGAGGAAGGCCGATGTTGTGGCCTTTGCCTCTCTGGTTGCCCAGTGAAGGACCTTATTGGAGTGGCGGTCGGCAACGTCGCCGGGGGTGGTGGCCTTCCGAGGAGACCTATGTGACTTTCTCTGTGTGGGAAAGATTAAATATGAACTGAGGGGTTCAGCGGAGGATTTTGAGGCAAAGTGGGAGCTGTTCATGGCCATGTTTGAGGAGCTATGTGTCGCGGGGGGATGGGGTGGGGGAGATGCAAATGGGGAAACATTTGTACAAACTTTGTAACTGTGATGGCGAACATGTTCCCTGGACTGTTCATGTTTTGTAACTTTCTGACTAAGTTTGGAATAAAATATATTTTTTTAAAAAGACTGACTACCCACAGGCCATCAGTCAAACGGGTAAGCATTTGGCTGTACTTTTGACAACACCTTGTCACATTGTGAAGAAGAATCTGCATCAGTTACTTCCCTATCACAATACCTAAGGGAAAATGTGAAGGAATGATTAGTGCCCTTAAAAGTGCGCAAACTAAATGAAACACCCTTTTAAAACTAAAGGTACACCCACAGCAATTCTAAGTTACTGAAGACAATTCAATCAATCATTATTCCATTTGTTACTTCACTTCTAAACCAAAAGTAGAGATAATGTAGTTGTCATTACACTACGTACTTCTTTTGTGATGAATGAAGTAATGATTGAATGCGTTAAATGCAAAATAATTCAACCAAAATTAAAGCTTTGTATGAGCACAGACAGCGTACAGATGACCAGTCAATGTTCTCAACAATTTGTTGAATAGATTCTGTAGTCGCTTTGTTACAGATCACTGAGGATGATACAGCAGCATAGCACTATTGAAAGCAATTAAGACTAGAGTGATACATTTCAGAGCCCATTGCATACAAAAGCAACTTCCAGACAATTGAAAATTGGCATCCTTAACTCGATGGGAGCCATGGAAGTACAGGCACACATGAACAGGATGAGATGAGGAGGAAGTCAACATGGAGGGGTCTAATTCACAAACAGGGAAGTTGCATCACTGAGATCGAGACACAGATCCAGTAATTGACACACACTGGCACTCAACTGTTTTGCCATTGACCTGGAATCCACCATGATCCATCCTTAGCTTTCTTCTAATTCCCATCTACCAGGGCATCACCTAAAAACACAACAGCATGTTTCACACATATGCTGACAAAATCCAACTCTGGGGCACCCAGAGGAAACCCACGCAGACACGAGGAGAAAGTGCAAACTCCACACAGTCGCCCGGGTCCCTGGCGCTGTGAGGCAGTGGAGCTAACCGCTCTGCCACTATGCCATTTATTGTCACTAATTTCTGCTCAGCCAGTACAGAATGTTGGATATGCAGCTTGACAAATCAAAAACAGCGGAGGGGTTAAGATAAATAGTATAACACGTGCCCAAAATCTTGATCAAAAGGAAGGTTTTCAATACTTTCTTAAAGGAGGAGAGAGACGTAGTGAGGTGAAAGAGGTTTAGGGAGTTAATTCGCCCTTAGATTCTGGACAAATGAAGGTGAAGGAACGGGGTGAAGGAAATCAGGGATGCGTAGCAGGCCAGTAAAATATCCAGTCAACCTTACTTAAAATCATTAATTATATTAGATACTGGTTTTCGAAGTAAATAGCCATGCATGACACAAACTGCTATGAGGACCTTGGACAGATCAGATGGGGAGAATCCATTCCCATTAGCAGAAGGGTTGAAAACCAGAGGATGCTGATTTATGGCAAATGGCTAAAGAACCAAAGGCAAACCTTTTTTGTTGACGTGTTTAGGATCTGGAACACACAGCCTGAGAGTGTGGTGAAGGCAGGTAGAGTTGTAATTTGGAAAGGTAATTAGATAAATAACTGAAAAGAAAAAGGGGTCTTGGGAAATGCATGTTAGTGAGACTAAGGGAAATGTTCTTGGAGAGATCCAGCATGGGCATAAAGGGCTGAATGGTCAGGATGGGGGCGGGGGAGGGGTCTGCAAGAAGAACAGGGGTCAGGAAGGGGGTGGGAGCTGACAACAGCGAAGGCTGGGGATGCTATGAAGAGCTGAGGCTGGCTGGGAGGGCCTCGAGAGGTGCCGGGTCGGTGGGACCCCAAGAGGAGCCAAGTCCCTGGGTGCCCAAGAGGAGCTCGAGCCATGGGGGCTCAAAAGCAGGGTGAGTGGGTAAGAGAATGGGTGATGGTGTACGAGGGTGGGTGAAGGTATGGCTAAGAGTTGATGCGTGTGGGTGAGGGTGGAGTTGGGTGAGGGTGAATGAGGGCAAGGGTGAGTGGGTGTTGGTGAGTGGGTATGTGTGAGTGGGTGCTCCTATTAAAATGACAAAAAGTTAAGAGATGGAAGCATTTCTTGAATAACAGAACTTTTTAATTACAATAAATGTATACATGTAAGACAGATATTTTTTACGTTTTTTGTATGTTTGCACCTAATCAGCATTAGGGGGATTAATAGAGATAATGTAGTTGTCATTACACTACGTACTTCTTTTGTGATGAATGAAGTAATGATTGAATGCGTTAAATGCAAAATAATGTTGTGTTTTTAGGTGATGCCCTGGTAGATGGGAATTAGAAGGAAGCTAAGGATGGATCATGGTGGATTCCAGGTCAATGGCAAAACAGTTGAGTGCCAGTGTGTGTCAATTACTGGATCTGTGTCTCGATCTCAGTGATGCAACTTCCCTGTTTGTGAATTAGACCCCTCCATGTTGACTTCCTCCTCATCTCATCCTGTTCATGTGAGCCTGTACTTCCATGGCTCCCATCGAGTTAAGGATGCCAATTTTCAATTGTTTTTTGTGTTTTAATTCTTCAATATATTAACGATGTTTCTCAGGGAGTGGGTCTAATTAGGGTCCTCTTTCAGAGGGTCAGTGAAGATTCGATGGGGCGAATGGTCTCCTTCTGTACTGTGGAGATCCTATGATTCTACTATTTCCTGAAACCTCACAGCAACCCAGAAAGTACCATGCACAGGTTATCTCCCATCAGATACCATGCTTGAGTGGCCATGCAAATAAATGTAAAAACCAGGAGAGGAGAATGCTTCTTCCACTAATTCACTTTACAAGTATAACAATAAGGCATAATGTACCAAATGTTTATGATCACACGATAATAATTTGGGTTTATTTTATCTTTTGTACTCTAGATATTTCCAAATTCTGTTTTTCAACCTACAGGTTTTATCCCATTGGCAAGTCTGGCTACATTCAAGAAAATGTGACCGTGCGCAGCCTAACCAATGGCTGCACAAAGGTACGTTCAAATAAAATACTTCTCTGAATGTGGAGCAGGAGTGCTCCCCTGGGTCCACTTAGAACATAGAACAGTATAGCACAGTACAGGCCCTTCGGCCCACGATGTTGTGCTGACCATTTATCCTAATCTAAGATCAACCTAACCTACACCCCTTGTGGCATTAACAATTGCACTCAAAGACGAGAGACATGTACAATCGAGGCTTTATTGCTGTGTGATGCTATTCCTCCGGCTGCAACTGTAGACTAGGGTCTAAGTGACTCACACGCATATTTATACACAAGCTCCCTGTGGGCGGAGCTAGCTGGCAGGGGCTTACCGGAGGAACCTGTATTACAGGTACAGCCATACATCCCCCTACTGCAAGTATGCATATCTACAGTGGTTATCACCACACCCCTTCAATTTACTGCTGTCCATGTGCCTGTCTAAGAGTCGCTTAAATGTCCCTAATGACTCTGACTCCACCATCTCTGCTGGCAGTGCATTCCACACACCCACCACTCTGTATGTAAAGAACCTACCTCTGACATCACCCCTATACCATCCTTCAATCACCTTAAAATTATGTCCCCTCGTGACAGCCATTTCCACCCTGGGGAAATGTCTCTGGCTATCCACTCTATCCATGCCTCTCATCACCTTGTACACCTCTATCAAGTCATCTCTCTGCCTACATCGCTCCAGTGAGAAAAGCCCCAGCTCCCTCAACCTTTCTTCATAAGACATGCCCTCCAAGCCAGGCAGCATCCTGGTAAATCTCCTCTGTACCCTCTCCATTGTATCCACATCCTTCCTATAATGAGGTGACCAGAACTGGACACAATATTCCAAGTGTGGTCTAACTAGGGTTTTATAAAGCTGCAGCAAAACCTCATGGCTCTTAAACTCAATCCTCCTGTTAATGAAAGCCAACACACCATACGCTTTCTTAACTACCCTATCAACCTGGGTGACAACTTTGAGGGGTTTATGTACGTGGACCCCAAGATCTCTCTGTTCCTCCACACTTCCAAGAATCCTGCCTTTAACCCTGTATTCAATAATGATCATTGCCAGTTCCTGCCCATCCACTTCTTCCCAATTGTTTCTTCCATCTTTTGGTTTTCCCCTCCATCACTTCCTCTTCCAGGACATACCCAAGGGCTGTTACCCATTCCAGCGCAAGGATCAGTTCCTGTGTCCTGTTTCAGACTGATGCAAGCCAGTTTATAGGCAGCTATTTTTAGCAATAATTTCAATGGAGGCTGTGCTCCACTAAAAGCCAATCCGACAGTAATAGCAGAAAATCCTTGCCCATGCAGTGGTGCAGTGAATGAATTGTATGTTAACCTATGAGAATTTGGTGCTCATCTGGGGCATATTTTGTACTGCGTTGAAGACCACTTACAACTGAAAGAATAGAATTCCTTCCAGTTCATATATATCATTGAATTAATTGAGGGTGAAACAGTCAATGACAAAATGATGCACGTGGCTGCCCAACTGCTTTTGAAGATCCTTGGATATATGCCAACTTTTGGAATTGTGTATTGGCCACCAACTAAATAGAGGGATCCATGACTAATGACAGCAAAATGACAGCAATGGTACATTCCAAAAAAGCAGAATGTGAAATTCCCAGACCTTGACTGCATTAAAAAGGAAAAGGCGAAGTGTGAAAATAATTCTTAATAAATTAATTTTTCATAAAGCTGTACTGTAACTTCTCAAAAGATTGCTTTCCCTCCCGCATTTCTCCTTTTACAAACAACCATTTGTTCAGTGCCATGTTAATGGACGGGATGCCCAGGTGATCATAATCAAATCCTATAAGTTTCGTATATTGAGAAACCATGCGGAAGAGCTAAAGTTCACAATGCAGGAAAACCCCACAGATGAAAGAGTAAAAGGGGGTACGAGGTAAATCTGGAAACAATTATTAAGCAGCACTTACCTGTGGATTCAAAAATGTGAAGATGTTTGGAGAACAGAATGACAGAGAGTAAAGGGCGGGTTCCTCCGTCGGTCGATGCCGGAATCTGGAAAGGCAATTGGACAGGGAATTGGTCAGAAGAGCAAAATCGTGGCCAGCGCCAGGTGCCCGACAGAATGCCATGCTCCGGTGCTTCGACAGGGCATCAATGCATTCCACTCTGCACGTAAACGCTAAGCGCATATCATTTGTGGCTCTGAGCTGGTATTCTCCGGGGCCTCCTCGATGCTTCGCCTCTGCCCAGAGGAATTAATGATAGCGATTTTCACTTGTGAGTTTAAAAATTAGGAAGCTGGCACCGTGGCTGCTGATGGAGAGAGAGGAGATAGAACATGCAGAGGCACGACAGTGGGCTGCCAGTGGGAGGGAGTGGCAGCGGAGGGTGACAGGGGTCACCAGTGGATGGGCGGTGTGGTCAGGGTGATCCGTTGGGACCGGGGCATCCCGGCACGGACTGCCATTGCCACAGCCTGCAAGTCAGCCATCTTGGGCATATGCGGAGGACACCTGGTCCTGGTGGCCATCAAGGTGACTGTCACCTGGATGTTTATGCCACAGGTGCCGAGTGAGGCCCTGTCCAAATCCTCACAGACCTCAGTGCACAGGTGCATTTGTGCCGTCACGGAGGCCCTATTTGCCTGCTCAGCACAATATTCAAGCTCAATGTGGACCGAGTGATGTGACCATCAATTCACACGAAGCCAGGAGTAGAAGTAAACAGTGGCTTTAATCAACTAGAACAGTGCCTGCTTGCGACTGATCTGTTAGTGGGAGCTGCCTACAGGGCGACTGCTCTTTATACCTCCCCTCAAGGCGTGGAGCCAGGGATGGAGCCCACACAGGCCCCAACATGCTACATTATAAGTAATACCATACAATGGTCCATAGGTGGAGCCCACATGGGCAACAGCGTAATACAGATAAGTACATGGTGAATTGTTACAGCAATACATTCAGCACATTCACCCCCTGTTAAAAAAATGAAGTCCGGCGGGGGTGACGGGTTCATAAGTTCAGCCTGTCCGGCGCATTGATTGTGCACTGTAATCGCCGAAGCTCTGGTATCGCCGCTGGCCCGTGCTGATCTCATCCGTGCTGGCATCGGTAGTGAAGTTCCCGGTGCGGGTACAGACGTGGACTCCAGGAGCGTGTCTTCTGGAGCTTAATTCCTGTAGGTCAGTGAAGGGGGAATGGCGGGCGGGAGGGGATACGGGTGCCACGTAGGGGGTGGGGGTGCTGGTCGGCGTAGGTTGGGCGGGATAGGATGGGGTGGCGGTGGTAGTGGAAACTGCGGGTGCCAAGTCCCGGAGGGAGACCGTATCCTGTCGGCCGTCAGGGTGTTCGATGTATGCGTACTGGGGGTTGGAGTGTAGGAGCTGGACCCTCTCGACCAGGGGGTCGGACCTATGGCTCCTGACGTGCTTGCGGGGCAGGCCGGGCCCCGGTGTCTTCACCCAGGATGGAAGCGAGGCCCCTGAGGTGGATTTCCTAGGGAAAACAAATAGGCGGTCATGAGGGGTCTCGTTTGTGGCCATGCAAAGTAGGGACCTAATAGAGTGGAGTGCATAGGGGAGGACCTCCTGCCAGTGGGAGACCGGCAAATTCCTAGACCGTAGGGCCAGGAGGACGGTCTTCCAGACCGTTGCGTTTACCCTCTCCACCTGCCCATTTGCCCTGGGGTTATAACTGGCAGTCCTGCTTGATGCCTTTGCTCAGCAGTTACTGACGCAGCTCGTCGCTCATGAACGACAAGCCCCCATCACTGTGGATGTACGTGGGGAAACCAAACAGGGTGAAGACATTATGTAGGGCTTCAATGACTGTGGCCGCGGTCATGTCGGGGCAGGGGATTGCAAAGGGGAAGCGGGAGAACTCGTCGATGATGTTGAGGAAATATGTGTTGCAGTTGTTGGAGGGGAGGGGCCCTTTGAAGTAGATGCTTTTACCAGGTGGGCCTTATCCGGTCGATAGAAGTGCGGGTTACACTCCGCACAGATTTGGCAGTCCTTGGTCATGGCTCTGACCTCGTCCATGGAATAGGGCAGATTGCGGGCCTTGATGTAGTGGAGAAGCTGGGTGGCCCCCAGGTGGCAGAGGTCATTGTGGATAGCACATAGTCGGTCATCTTGCGCGCTGGCGCATGTGCCGCGGGACAGGGCATCTGGGGGTTCGCTGAGCTTCCGAGGACAATATACTATATCGTAATGCTAGGTGGAGAGTTCAATCCTCCACCTCAAGATCTTATCGTTCTTTATCTTGCCCCGCAGTGCATTATCGAAGATGAAGGCTACGGATTATTGGTCGATGACGAGGGTAAACCTCCTACCAGCGAAGTAGTGCCTCCAGTGCCGTACGGCTTCCACGATGGCTTGGGCTTCCCTTTTGACTGAGGACTGTCAAATTCCGGAGTTGGTGAGAGTTCTTGAAATAAATGTGACAGGCCTGCCTGCCTGATTGAGGGTAGCAGCGAGGGCGAACTCTGCTGCGTTACTCTCCACCTGGAAGGGGACGGACTTGTCCATGCGCGCATTGCGGCTTTGGAGATATCCACCTTGAAGCAACTGAAGGCCTGGCGGGCCTCAGCCGGCAGTGGGAAGATGGTGGCCTTGATTAGTGGGCGGGCTTTGTCCACATAGTTGGGGACCCACTGGGCGTAATATGAAAAGAACCCAAGGCACCTTTTCAGGGCCTTGGGGCAGCGGGGAAGGGGGAGTTCAGGAGGGGACGTATACGGTCGGGGTCGGATCCTAGAACCCCGTTTTCCACAACGTAGCTGAGGATGGCTAGTCTGGTTGTGCAGAAAACGCATTTCTCCTTGTTGTGCGTGAGGTTAAGGGTTTGGGCAGTTTGGAGAAATCTCTGGAGGTTGGCATTGTGGTCCTGCTGATCATGGCCGCAGATGGTGACGTTGTCCAAGTACGGAAATGTGGCCTGCAGCCCGTAACTGGTCCACCATTCGGTCCATCGTTCTTTGGAAGACCGAGACCCCGTTTGTGACACCAAAGGGGAAACGGAGAAAGTTGAAGAGGCGGTCGTCTGCCTCAAAAGCCGTGAAGTGGCGGTCCGACGGTCGGATTGGGAGCTGGTGGTACGCAGACGTCAGATCCACCGTGAAGAACACCCGGTAGTGCGCGATCTGATTAAGGGTAGGGGGTACGCATCGAGGTGTGTGTACCGGTTTATGGTTTGGCTGTAATCTACAACCATCCAGTGCTTTTGCCTGGTCCTGACGACCACCACCTGGGCTCTCCAGGGGCTTTTGATGACCCCAATCATTCCCTCCCGCAAGAGTCACTGGACCTCGGACCTGATAAAAGTCCTATCCTGGATGCTGTACCGCCTGCTTCTGGTTTGCAGTCGGCGGTGAGATTTGCGAAGAGCGGGGGAGGGTCGACCTTTAGGGTCGCGAGTGAGTGGGGGTAGCGGCCTGCCGAACTTCAGGGTGAGGCTCCTGAGGTTACATTAGAAATCTAGTCCAAATAGAAAAGGAGCGCAGAGGTCAGGGAGTACATATAATTTTAAATTGGTGTACTCAGCGCCCTGTATTGCTAAGGTTGCGGTAGTTCATCCTCGGACCTGCACCGAGTGCAACCCAGAGGCGAGGGAGATGGTTTGATGCGCCGGGAAGATTGAGAGCGAGCAGCGTCTTGCCATGTCCAGATGAATGAAGCTCGCTGTGCTCCCGGAGTCGAATAGGCGGGACATTTTGTGTCTGTTTACCTGGATGGCCATTATAGAGCTCCGGAGGTGTTTGGGTCACGACTGGTCAAGGGTGACCGCGCTGAGTTGTGGGTAGCTGGAGTGGTCAAAGGTGCTGGGGCGGTCCCAAGATGGCTGCCCCCGTTGGTTGCACTTGTCGGGCGGCATTGCATCTGGTGGCCAAGATGGCGACCCCCGTCGGGCGCACAGGTCGGGCGGTGAGGAAGATGGCGTCCAAGATGGAGGCCCCCATGAATCGCACGTGGCGGGCCGCATGGTCGAGGATGGCCAAGATGGCGGCCCCCGTGAGTCGCACCTGTTGTGCGGGCTTGGAGATGGCTGCCCCAACGGACAACACGAGGCCGATGACGTGTACGGGGGGGGTTGGAGCCGGCAGACACGCTGCTACACTCTAGGATCTGCGGGCCTGTGAGTCTGAGGGTCGGGCCTGCGATTTAGAGTTTTTGGACCTGGCCAGGCAAACTTTCGCAAAATGTCCTTTTCTCCCGCAGTCAATGCAGTTTGCGTTCCGGGCCGGGCAGCGCTGCCTGGGGTGTTGCAGAAATAACAGGGTAGCCCCGCATGGTGGGAAGGCAGCCGGAGGTCGGAGGTCCACGAGGTGTCGCGTGATCGGACGGGAACGCGTTAAGGCTGTGGATCGCTAATTCCAGAGGGAAGGCTAATTTTACCGCCTCTTCCAAGTCTGGGGAACCTTTTTCGATTAGGCGCTGTCTCACGTAGTTGGACTTGACTCCAGCCATGTAGGTGTACCGGATGGCGAGGTCCATATGTTGAGTGGCCGTAACGGCCTGGTAATTGCAGCTTCGTGCAAGAACTTTGAGGTTGCATAGGTATTCTTCCAGCAATTCCCCGGGAGGCTGGCGGCGAGTGGTGACGAGATGCCACGTGTATACCTCGTTCACGGGCCTTACATAGAGGCGCTCTAGCTTCGCGAGGGCATCTGCGTAGGTGGAGGCTTCCTCTAGTTGTACAGAGATTCAATGGCTCACCCGTGCATGGAGGAGACTCAGCCTCTGTTCGTCGGAGATGGAAGGCGAGGAGGAGGCGGCGAGGTAGGCCTTGAAACAGCGGAGCCAGTGCGAAAAATTCTTTTTCGCCTCCGTGGCCTGCGGATCGAGTTCCAGTTGGTCAGGTTTGAGGGCCGATTCCATAGTGGCGTTTTAGTTGATTAAATTGATGCGACCATCAATTCACAGGAAACCAGGAGTAGAAGTAAACTGTGGCTTTAATAAACTGGAACAGTGCCTGTCTGGGATTGATCTGTTAGTGGGAGCAGCCTACAGGGCGACTGCTCTTTATACCTCCCCTCAAGGATTGGAACCAGGACCGGAGCCCACACAGGCCCCAACATGCTACATTATAGGTAATACCATACAATGGTCCATAGGTGGAGCCCACATAGAACATAGAACATTACAGCACAGTACAGGCCCTTCGGCCCTCGATGTTGTGCCGACCTGTGAAACCCCTCTAAAGCCCATCTACACTATTCCCTTATCATCCATATGCCTATTCAATGACCATTTGAATGCGTTTAGTGTTGGCGAGTCCACTACTGTTGCAGGCAGGATATTCCATGCCCTTACTACTCTCTGAGTAAAGAACATACCTCTGACAACTGTCCTATATCTATCTCCCCTCAATTTAAAGCTATGTCCCCTCATGCTAGACATCACCATCCGAGGAAAAAGGTTCTCACTGTCCACCCTATCTAATCCTCTGATCATCTTGTATGCCTCAATTAAGTCACCTCTTAACCTTCTTCTCTCTAACGAAAACAGCCTCAAGTCCCTCAGCCTTCCCTCAGAAGATCTTCCCTCCATACCAGGCAATATCCTGGTAAATCTCCTCTGTACCCTTTCCAATGCTTCCACGTCCTTCCAATAATGTGGCGACCAGAATTGTACGCAATACTCCAAATGCGGCCGTACCAGAGTTTTGTACAACTGCAACATGACCTCATGGCTCCGAAACTCAATTCCTCTACCAATAAAAGCTAAGATGTGGAGATGCCGGCGTTGGACTGGGGTGAGCACAGTAAGAAGTCTTACAACACCAGGTTAAAGTCCAACAGGTTTGTTTCAAACACGAGCTTTCGGAGCACGGCTCCTTCTTCAGGTGAATGGAAAGGCTTGGTCTGGAACTAAGGCTTGTTTCACCTGAAGAAGGAGCCGTGCTCCGAAAGCTCGTGTTTGAAACAAACCTGTTGGACTTTAACCTGGTGTTGTAAGACTTCTTACTGTGCAATAAAAGCTAACACACCGTACACCTTCTTAACAACCCTCTCAACCTGGGTGGCAACTTTCAGGGATCTATGGACATGGACACCGAGATCTCTCTGCTCGTCCACACTACCAAAAATCTTACCATTAGCCCAGTACTCTGTCTTCGTTATTCCTTCCAAAATGAATCACCTCACACTTTTCTGCATTAAACTCCATTTGCCACCTCTCAGCCCAGCTCTGCAGCTTATCTATGTCCCTCTGTAACTTGTAACATCCTTCTGCACTGTCCACAACTCCACTGACTTTAGTGTCATCTGCAAATTTACTCACCGATCCTTCTACCCCCTCTTCCAGGTCATTTATGAAAATGACAAACAGCAGTGGCCCCAAAACAGATCCTTGTGGTACACCACTAGTAACTGGATACCAGTCTGAACATTTCCCATCAACCACCACCCTTTGTCTTCTTCCAGCTAGCCAATTTTTTATCCAAACTGCTAAATCACCCTGAATCCCATGCCTCCGTATTTTCTGCAATAGCCTACCATGGGGAACCTTATCAAACACTTTACTGAAATCCATATACACCACATCAACTGCTTTACCCTCATCCACCTGTTTGGTCACCCTCTCAAGAACTCAATAAGGTTTGTGAGGCACAACCTACCCTTCACAAAATCATGTTGACTATCTCTAATCAAATTATTCCTTTCCAGATGATTACACATCCTATCTCTTATAAACCTTTCCAAGACTTTGCCCACAACAGAAGTAAGGCTCACTGGTCTATAGTTACCGGGGTTGTCTCTACTCCACTTCTTGAACAAGGGGTCAACACTTGCTATCCTCCAGTCTTCTGGCACTATTCCTGAAGACAAAGATAACGTAAAGATCAAAGCCAAATGCTCAGCAATCTCCTCCCGAGCTTCCCAGAGAATCCTAGGATAAATCCCATCCGATTTTAACACTTTCCAGAATCACTAACACCTCCTCCTTATACACCTCAAGCCCTTCTAGTCCAGTAGCCTGTATCTCAGTATCTCACATGGGCAACAGCGTAATACAGATAAGCACATGGTGAATTGTTACAGCAATACATTCACCACACTGAGATCTCCAGGGTGGCTCGCATCCTTTGAAACACCCTCTGTGATTCTTACCTGCCTCATTATGGGATGCAGGCTCTCGGTTGGCAGTAATTTACATAGAATTTACAATGCAGAAGGAGGCCATTCGGCCCATAGAGTCTGCACCGGCTCCTGGAAAGAGCACCCTACCCAAGGTTAACACCTCCACCCTATCCCCATAACCCAGTAACCCCACCCAACACTGAGGGCAATTTAGCCTGGCCAATCCACCTAAGCTGCACATCTTTGGACTGTGGGAGGAAACCGGAGCACCCGGAGGAAACCCACGCACACACGGGGAGGATGTGCAGACTCCGTACAGACAGTGACCCTAGCCAGAATCGGACCTGGGACCCTGGAGCTGTGAAGCGATTGTGCTATCCACAATGCTGGTCCATGGGATGGAGGAAGAGGACAGCTTGCTCTGCGATCAGCTCTGGTGCTCCGCACCATTTGGCATCTGACCTCTGCCTATGGTAGCAATTTCCACTGTCCACCTCGACAATCCCTGCATGTGAGTTGACCATTCCATCAGACGGTCCCACTGAAACCTTGGGGAGGCAGGGATATGGGGTAGGAAGGGATGGGAGTGGATTACCACTGCAGTGAGGGTTTCTAAATTGGGGTCCCTGGCTCCATCCCCAACGTCTGCCCATCTCCGCACCCAACCCCTCTGCAGCCAGCCCAGCCCAGTCCATCCCTCACACCCTACTGACAGAGCCATGAGGCAGATTGAAACGTTGTTAACAGGTGTCTATTGTGAAACAGTGATAATTTATATATAGGTTTGTGCCCTTGCCCTGATTGCAAAACTGTATCAATATATCCATCAACATGAATGTGATTTTCAGAGACCCATTCGATCCATTTTGTTCAATTGCAAAGAAAATGGGGCACTTGCTGCATCATGTGCAATTAGTCCAAGTGTGAATCAGGACAAATTCCAAACTTGCACCGCATCCTATACTGGACATAACCGAGTAAACGCAAAAAGAAGTTGTTAAAATAAGATGCTGTAATATTTTCAGTCTGCAAGAGGAAAGAAAACAAGCAGAAAGCAGCATAAACATCAAATCAGTCACAAGGCACAAATGTGCCAAACTGGCTGTGCCAGATCTGATATTGTTGTGAAATGTAAATTTTTCTCCGCCGAGGAATGGCAAGCCGGGGAAAACTTTGGGAATGGTTTTATATTGTACCCCAGGGTTGAGCAGCTGGAATGGAAATTAGACAAATTAATAAATTCATTTATCACATATGTGAGGAAGCAAGGGTCCGTCATTCATCCTGACAGGCGATGAAAGTTAATAAGAATTAGACAGGAGCAGGAAAATTCTAGAGACATTTCACCATCAAAGCAAGTGTGATAGATGAAAAAGCTAATTTAAAGCAACAATTTTCATTGCTCAAAGCAGGTGATCTGGCACAAAATACAGAATCCATAGATGTAATCAAGCACAAGGATGAAAAAGTTTACAAGTCAGAGCACAAGAAAAAATGTAATAAGTCCAGCGAGCATAATAGAGGTGGATGAATTCACAGAGTTGTCCTAGATTCACAAGTGTGGGAAAGATGGACATTTTACAGTTGCATTCTATTTAAGCAAAGGACAACGTTGAAAGAAAACGATACAAGGCCCAGAAGTATTATAAGCAAGAGGACACATAATGAATTTGTTATGATCCCAGTTGATGTTTTAATCGGACGGGAAGATCCCAGAATGGAACACTGGCGCAAAAGACTGTGGGCTGGATTCTCAGATTCTGCAGCTATGTCTGCAGGATCCACCTGGTCTGATGACCAAAATGTCGGCGGTGCCCCCGCACCGATGCTCCTCCCAGTGGGGGGGTAGCAGCCACGCCACAGCTTTACCTGCTGATACGGACGCAGAATTACTGGTTCCGTGGCCACGCATGCACACAGCAGCGGCCGCGCTGTACAACATGGCGCCGGCAACATGCGGACCCGACCTGCCAAAATCTGCCTCCCTATAACCCACTCTCCATCCCCGGACCACCCCCACCAGAGCCCCCTCCCCCCCCTCCCGCCTGCAGAACGGCTCCTCCCCACCTCCCACCCCCCCCCCACCCCCACTCCGACTGTGGTGGCGCTGGACACAGTCCGCAGCCGTCACACAAGGTCCCCGAAAAATGAGAGGACATGCTCCCCATGCCGTCGGGGACTTGGCCCAACGGGGTGGAGCATCGGGGGAGGGCCTCAGGTGACGTCCTGAGGCTGTCCCGACGGCATGTGGCATACTCCGAGTATGAGATGGAGCATCAGAAAACCGGCGGTACCTCCGATTTGGGTGTAAAAATGGATTCTTCGGCCAACCGCCAAGTTTGCCATCGCCGATCGGAGGATCCCACCCCGTAACTTTAATAACTTTTTTTTATAAAACGTGCAGGAACATAGTCACAGGACTGCTAATTAGTTTTAACAATAAGAAAAAAAACATAGATTAAACATGAAAAAGTTGGATTAACACGGGTTGCAAAATACCTCTTAAGCTACAATGGTCTCATTAACACTCAAGGTGACTGTGGTAAGACACACTCCTCTCTGAACCCAAGTGAATGTCTATGGGTTTCTCCTCAAAAACTGTGAGCCTACTTGTCTCACCAAACTCTGTCTTCCAATCAAGTGATTTCAAATCTTTTAAATTGTGCTTTCCCATAGTAGCTTGCATTTTGAAATCCAGTCCGGGTTTTCAAAATGACACTTTTAAAACACAACTTCTGCTGTTAACAGCAAATCCAATCCATGATTTTGCAACAATCCCTTTATAATTTCTAGGTCATGACGGCTGTGCAAACTGTTCACAATTGCTTTAACTCTTAATTCCCAGACGGTGTTAAAATGACATTCAGCGTTTCATCTCGTCCTGAAGCCTGCTGTCCCACTTTAAATCTAGCTACTGCAATTGTATCTTGAATTCAGAGAACTTTGTTTATTCTTCCTTGAATTCTTTTGAACAATAACTTACTCTCTGTTCTCTTAACTTCAGGTGCTTTAAACATTCTTTCTGTCCCAGTTCCCTGGGTATTTGGATTGTGTTTTCGTTGGGAAGCTGACATGTTCATCACTCTCTTTGTCCTGTCCAGCTTCTCTTGGCAAAGTTGAGAGCTGTTCACTCCCCAGTGCACTGTCTCCAATAATAATAATATTTATTAGTGTCACAAGTACACTTACATTAACACTGCAGTGACATTACTGTGAAAATCTCCTCGTCGCCACACTATGGTATCTGTTCAGCTGCACTGAGGGAGAATTCAGAATGTCCAATTCATGTAACAGGACTTGTGGGAGGAATCTGAAACACCCGGAGGTACAAATTCAGCCATAACTAAAACTCAAAAGCTTCTCTACCTTACAAGGTCCCAGTTGCTAAGCAACACCGACTTGCTTATGCCTTTTATTTATTCTTCATGCTGTAGCTCTCTCAAAGCACAATAGAAACACAACTGGAACTTAACCAACCCCAACACATAGAAACACCTTTGTCCAGCATAAATATCACCTCAGCTTTTACCCTTCCAGGCACAGAAATATTAAATTAAACCCACTTAAAACTATACCTTACATCTTATACAAATACCGGTATAAATCCCTTAAATCTACCTTTGTTTTCTTAACAAATTATGTACTCATTTTCCATCAGAAATAAGATGATGGGTAGAGACATCATACTTGGAAACATTAAAATTAATAGTGTACTCAAAATTGATTTACAAACCAATGCCATAACATGGGACAGTAAAACAAAATGTTATTCAGGGCATCATTAAAGCCATCGCCTGTGAAATTGGTACCAACTCCACCAATAACGCAAAGTAAATTCAGCTACCACCCACCAGAGAAAAGGTTCAGGTTGATTTTCCTGATCATGTTATGCCTATCCAGGTACGTTCGCATTTTCTGACCTGGATCAGTAAGGTAGCCTTGAGATCTCCTTCTGTTAAATAATCGGCTATGCATCTCATATCAAGTTTGCCTTGGTGTTACCCATTTCACAGCAGTGACCATTGTCCATGTCCAAATTGCTCTGGCAGCTCATACAATTCAACTTCAATCCAATTCACTCCAGAATTCCTCAGTGGATTCGGGAGGGGTCAGAACAGCAGCAGGATGGGAATTCCGTTTCTTGATGAATTGTGCCAATGACCCTGTTAGTTTTTTTTAATATAAATTTAATTTACCCAATTCAATTTTTCCAATTGAGGGACAATTTAGCGTGGCCAATCCATCTCGCCTGCACATCTTTGGGTTGTGGGGGTGAAACCCACGCAAACACGGGGAGAATATGCAAACTCCACATGGACAATGAACCAGAGCAGGGATCGAACCTGGGAACTTGGAGCCGTGAGGCAACAGGGCTAACCCACTGCGCCACTGTGCTGCCAGTGACCCTGTTAGTTAACTAATTTCACCATTGTTTGCCAAACCAGTTGGTGAAAATCCTTTGTGAAGTGATAGAAAAACATCAGGGGTGGGATTCTCCCCTACCCGGCGGGGCGGGGGGTCCCGACGTAGGGGAGTGACGCCAACCACTCCGGCATCGGGCCTCCCCAAAGGTGCGGAAGTCTCCACACCTTTGGGGGCTAGGCCCTCGCCGGAGCGGTTGGCACCACGCCGATTGGCGTCAAAACCGGCACCAGCGGCCTTTGACGCCCGCCGCCCGGCGACGGGGCTGGCTGAAAGGCCTTTGCCGGTTCGCACATGCGTCGGTGGTGACGTCAGCAGCATCTGCCGCTGACGTCACCACCGGCGCATGCACGCTGGGGGATTCTCTTTCACCTCCGGCATGGTGGAGGCAGTGGTGGCGGCGGAGGAAAAAGAGTGCCCCCACGGCACTGGCCTGCCCACCGATCGGTGGGCCCCGATCGCGGGCCTGGCCACCGTGGGGGCACCCCGGGGGTCCGATCGCCCCGCGACCCCCCCAGGACTCCGGGGGCCCACTCGCGCCGCCGATCCCGCCGCCACCAGAGGTGGTTCAAACCTCGACAGCGGGAGAGGCGTCCCAGTGGCGGGAATTCGGCCCATCGCGGGCCGGTGAATCGCCACAGCGGGCTCGCCGGGTGATTCCCGCCCCCGCCAATTCCCGGGTGGCGGAGAATTTCTGCCACGGCGGGGGCGGGTTTTCCGGCGGCCCTGGGCGATTCTCCAACCCTGCTGAGGGTCGGAGAATTCCGGCCCAGAATTGGGTGAGGAAACTAGTCTCAGCAGGAATTATAATCTCAGTAGCGACCACTGCCTTTATAAAAATAAATTTGACTTCTGAGTGACCAACTCAGACTTTACTGTGAATCAAAATTCCAAACAGAACTCTCCCATTTTACTTTACTTTCAACTGTGAAGCCCCCTTTTTCTAACATTACAGTGACTTGAGAGTATTCAATTTCCCTGGAACCAAACCAAGGTGTGTCACAGTTCCCAGGAATTCACTTTGACTCTCAGGGCGCGATTCTCCGATGTCACGCCGGTTGGGAGAATAGCGGGCCGCGCCAGTTTTTCACGCGACGCCGGTCCGACGCGCTCCCGCTATTCTCCCAAACGGCCAAATGTGTTCCATCGTGTTTCGCGCACAAAAACACGAAGAATCGCCCGATGCACCCAAAATGGTGATTCTCCGGCACCCCCGCTATTCTCCAGCCCGGATGGGCCGAAGTCCCGATGTCGTGACGCCAGGTCACGCCGTCGCCATCCACACCTGCTTTTTAAAGTCATCAACCAGTTGTGCTGGCTGACGAGCAGTGAGGAGGTGAGCGGACCCTCCCGGAGTCTCCACAAACTGGGGAAGGAATCCCCGAGAACGCAGCGGTGGGAAGGGGGGGGGGGAGAGCGAGTAGTGGGAGGGGGGGGAGAGAGGGAGAAGTGGGGGGGGGGGAGAGAGGAAGAAGTGGGGGGGGGGGGGAGAGAGGGAGAAGTGGGGAGGGGGAGAGGGAGAAGTGGGAGGGGGGAGAGAGGGAGTAGTGGAGGGGGGAGAGTGAGTAGGGGAGGGGAGAGAGGGAGTAGTGGAGGGGAGAGTGAGTAGTGGAGGGGGAGGGGAGAGGGGGAGTAGTGGAGGGGGAGAGTGAGTAGTGGGAGGGAGGGGAGAGTGAGTAGTGGAGGGGGGAGGGGAGAGAGGGAGAAGTGGGGGGGGGAGAGGGAGAAATGGAGGGGGGAGAGGGAGAACTGGGAGGGGGGAGAGGGAGAAGTGGGGGGGGAGAGTGAGAAGTGGGGGGGAGAGGGAGAAGTGGGAGGGGGGGGAGAGAGGGAGTAGTGGAGGGGGGGAGAGTGAGTAGTGGAGGGGAGAGTGAGTAGTGGAGGGGGAGGGGAGAGGGGGAGTAGTGGAGGGGAGAGTGAGTACTGGGAGGGGAGGGGGAGAGTGAGTAGTGGAGGGGGGAGGGGAGAGAGGGAGAAGTGGGGGGGGAGAGGGAGAAATGGAGGGGGGAGAGGGAGAACTGGGAGGGGGGGAGAGGGAGAAGTGGGGGGGGAGAGGGAGAAGTGGGAGGGGGAGAGAGGGAGTAGTGGAGGGGGAGAGTGAGTAGGGGAGGGAGAGAGGGAGTAGTGGAGGGGGAGAGTGAGTAGTGGAGGGGGAGGGGAGAAGGGGAGTAGTGGAGGGGGGAGAGTGAGTAGGGGAGGGGAGAGAGGGAGTAGTGGAGGGGGGAGAGTGAGTAGTGGAGGGGGAGGGGAGAGGGGGAGTAGTGAAGGGGGGGAGAGTGAGTAGTGGGAGGGAGGGGGAGAGTGAGTAGTGGAGGGGGGAGGGGAGAGAGGGAGTAGTGGAGGGAGGGAGAGTGAGTAGTGGAGGGGGAAGGGAGAGAGGGAGTAGTGGAGGGGGGGTGAGTACTGGGAGGGAGGGGGAGGGGGAGAGTGAGTGAGTGGAGGTGGGAGGGGGAGAGGGAGTGAGTGGAGGTGGGAGGGGGGAGAGGGAGTGAGTGGAGGTGGGAGGGGGAAGAGGGAGTGAGTGGAGGTGGTAGGGGGAGAGGGAGTGAGTGGAGGTGGGAGGGGGGGAGAGGGAGTGAGTGGAGATGGGAGGGGGAGAGGGAATGAGTGGAGTGGGTCGTCCACCCCCGGCTCCAATATCTCAGCCGCCCTGCCATGGCAGGATGGTGACGAGGACACGGCCGCTGGTTCCCCTGTGGCTGATGGGCACAGGCCACTGACCCACCGGTGAGGAGGATGTTCTTAACTGACAGTTGGACACAGAAAGTGACCAGGGGTTGGGCTGGCCGCGTGTCAGCAGCGCGACCAGGCCACCGGGACACACAGGTATCCCGTGGCAGGTGGCTGCCGAGGTGTTGAATAACCTCCGTCTAACATGTAATTTCTCTGCCCCCCACCACCCTTCTGTAGGTGACCATAATATATTCGAACCGAACGGCCATGTTCAGCGCAGTGGTTGGGGCCGCTGCACTGCAGTTGGACATCCAGCAGCGTCCACAGCCACATCCCACAGTGGATGCAGGGCCAGCTGCAGCAGCAGAGGGAATGGCCGCGGAGTAGCTTGTCGTCGAGCAGCATGGTGGGGGGGAGGAGGAGGAGGAGACATTGATGGTGGAGCCAGGGCGCCAGAGGCGACGATCGAGGCCGAGGGTGTTCCGTCCTCGGATCTCTTTCGAGACACTGCCGGATATCACCTGCAGGAGGAGACTCCGGTTGAGCAGAGAGACGGTGACACATATCTGTCACCTCGTGGCGCACCTCGCCCCACGTGGAACGGGAGGAGGACACGCGATCCTGGTTGCCAAGGTGACGGTGGCACTTAACTTTTATGCTACCGGCTCCTTCCAGTCTCCGAGTGGGGACCTATCCAGGATATCGCAGGCATCGATCCACAGGTGCAGCCGGGATGTGACCGACGCCCTGTTTGCCATCGCCGACCGCTACATCACCTTTCCCGAGGACCGAGCAGATCAAGAAGCACGTGCCCGTGCATTTGCCAACGTGGCCGGGATACCGATGGTCCAGGGAATGATTGATGGTGTTCACGTCCCCATGCGCCCACCTGCAGGCAACAGGGAGTGTTCACAAACAGGAGGGGGACATACTCCATGAACATCCAGGTGGTATGCGACCCCCACATGAAGATCATGCACGTGTGCGCAAGGTTCCCTGGGAGTGTGCATGATGTGTATATTCTTGCGCAGTCATTCATCCCTGCTATGTTTGAGGGACGGCCCCCCCGGCTGAGGGGTTGGTTGCTAGGCGACAGGGGTTATCCACTGAGGTCTTGGCTGATGATGCCCATACGGAGGCCTCAGACCAACGCGGAGTCCCTTTACAATGAGGCCCATGCAGCAACCAGGGGTGTGTTGGAGCGCTGCTTTGGTCTGCTGAAAATGAGATTCAGGTGCCAGGACCGCTCCGGCGGGACCCTGCAGCACCGACAGGGTCGCTCGCATTGTTGTGGTATGCTGTGCGCTGCTGGTAATGTCCAGGAGGCTGCATGACGGCACTGGCGAGGACAGCGGGCACGTGACGTGTTGGTGGCTGCATCGCTGAACACTACCAGTACCACCTGCATCGCCAGTCGTGCAGACGGTCAGCTCACAACTCCCGCCCTGCGATGAGCTGTGAGCTCAGAATCGTTAGACAAAGTCTGACTCATGGCAATAGCTGAACCATCCACCTCGGTGGTCGCTGAGTTCGTCAGGGACACTCCATCACGTGCCCGTGTTGTGTAGCTGTGGGGAGGAGTGGGGGGGAAGGGACTGCACACCCGGCACCGAAGTTTCACCGCTCGTCAACCCCAGTGACACTCGGTCACCATCACGATCCCCGTGGCCACGGAAAAATCACAGTCTTACAAGTTAGGTGCAACAGTGAGTTTAATGGTAAATATTAAGTACAGATGCCCTAGCCCCTACAACTAAACTGTGCCCTTCTGTCGTGCCAACTTATTATGTGTCCCTCTTCATTGCCTTACACTACGTCTACCACTACGTCTAAGTGAATCTCCAGATGGTACAGCAGGAGTGGAGGCGGACTGCTGAGAATCACGGCCAGCGACATGTCTCCCCGTCGGCACTCGTTTCCTGGGGCAACCCGGCGACTTGATGGGCCAGGCTGCTCCGCGGGCATTTCGGATGACGTGGTGCCACCCTGCTCTGCCTGCTGCCCAGCCGATGCACCAGGGATGGGATGGGGGGAGGCCAAGCATTCAGGGACGTCCCGTGATGGAGTTAATGGGACAGGCCCCAGAACCTCCTCCTCCCTCGGGGAGCCCGGTGGCCCCCGGGCCTCACTGTGGGACGGAGGTGCGAGCGGGGAGGTGCCCCGTTGCCCCACCAACACCTGGCGCTGCCAGTCCTGGAGGCCTGCAACGGTATCGATCAGGGTCCGAAGGTTCGCAGAGACGGAGTCCTGGGAGTGAGACATTCCCGCCAGGGACTGTGCAACCTTAACCTGTGAGTGCGCGACGCCATCCAGCACGTGCGTCAGGCGGTCGATGCTCTCCGCGACTGACTGCTGGGACTGTGCCATGGCCTGCTGGGGCTGTGCCATGGCCTGGTGAGACTCGGCCATGACCTGGTGAGACTCGGCCAGGGCCTGTAGCGTGCCGGCAATGTAATGTTGGCTCTGGTGCATTGCTGCCTGTGAGAGGGCAACCCTCTCCAGGGCCATGGATGACGCATGCACATTAAGCCCAACGCCTTGCATAACCTGACCCATGGCCGATACCGTTTCACCCATTGCCTCAACCGCGGATGCCACCCGTGCGGTGTCGGCCTGGGTGGCTGCCATGAGCGGCACCACTCCCTGATCCTGGACGCGGTTTGACACCTCTAACTGCGTCTGCAGCTGCTGGAAGATGGCCCTCATCCCGTCATTGTGTCCCTGGGTTTCAAAATGCATCGGCTGTCCAGGTGGGTCGATTAAATCCAGGAACCCGGGAAACGTCTGCCCGCCAGCAGGATGCTGGGCCTGGGCTGCCCTCCGACCGTCCAGCCCCTCGGCTGCTCCGACCTCCACCAGCTGTATCGGCTCAGCTGTGTGGTGCACACCAGACCGTGACCCAGGAGCCTCATCACTTAATTGCCCAACCGAGGTGAGTGTCTCTGGGATGGTGGATGGTGTGGGAGACAGCAGTGCCGCAAGCTCTGGGTCCTCGTCCGTCAGAAATCAGCAGTTTCCTGGTCCCAGTCATATCCCAGCGCAGGGCGCACACGGCCCATGTCTGGCTCTGCATCAGGTGAGTCCGTTGACTGCGTCGCCATCCTCTGTGCGTCCTGCTCGAGAGTCCCAGATTTGGAGGATGGCACTCCTGGCTGGCCTCTTGCCACCCTCTGGCGTGCGGCCCTGGGTGTGGTGGTCGTAGCGGATGGGCGCCTGTGTGTGGCATCAGATAGCCCTGGACGTTCGTCAGCACGTCCTAGGGAACAGAATAATACGGGGTTAGTTAGACACGCTCAGCCGGGCGTTGGATGGTCCAGTGGGTAGAGTGTGAGGGCAGAGAGGATGGGGGGTCCAGTGGGTTGGGTGTGAGGGGACAGAGGATGGGGGGTCCAGTGGGTAGAGTGTGAGGGCACAGAGGATGGGGGGTCCAGTGGGTAGAGTGTGAGGGCACAGAGGATGGGGGGTCCAGTGGGTAGAGTGTGAGGGCACAGAGGATGGGGGGTCCAGTGAATAGTGTGTGAGGGCACAGAGGATGGGCTTGGGGGCGGGGGGGGTTGTCATGCAGGGTTGTCTCACTTGGTTCTGCACCTCCAACCTCGCATTGCATGACCTCCCGGGTGGCAGATCCCCCAGCAAGGTCCAGTGCCCTCTGCTCGAACACTGTCAGGGGGTGCATGATGGGTGAACCCCCTCCGGTTCTGTTGCGCTCCCGGCTGTTGTGAGCAGTCTTGTCCTGTTGGGGGGGGGGACATGGATAGAGCATCACAATTAGGCGGGTATCATCAGGGTCTTCAGATATTGGCACAGGTTGGGGGAAAAGTTGCAGCTACACCATGGCATCTCTCCAGGGGGTTGCATCGCTCATGTGGGTCTGTGACAACATGACCGGGGGGGGAGGTGGGTGATGAGGTACATGGGGGGGGGGGGGGGGCGTGGTTGTGACCCGGGGGCACCCTCATGGCACTTACCCTGGCAGCCCTGGTGAGGTCATGGAGATTCTTGCGGCACTGCTCCCCGGAATGAGGGGTCTGCCCCACAGCACTGACTGCCGTGCCCACCTCACGCCAGGCCCGTCGCACAACGCTGGAAGGGTGGCGATACCCTCGTCTTGGGCGGAGGATGCCCCTGCGCTGCTCCACCTCATCGAGGAGGGTCTCGAGGTTAGTCTCACCGAACCTCGGGGCGGCCCTCCGTGGCTCTGACATTTTACCCCCTCCCTTGTTGTCGTCGCTCGCGCCCTTTTGCGACGCGGAGCGGCGTAATTCGGGCGTCAGTCGGGCGTCGCGGGCTTTAGACGTCACCCCCCCCCCCCCCGTGTTTTGCACGGCCCCGCTCCTAGCCCATTTCCGGGGCCAGAATCGATCGAGATCAGGGCCGTTTCACGCCGTCGTGGAACTCGGCCGAGTTCACAACGTCTTTCTCGATGCGGCGCGCCGTTGGAGAATCCCGCCCTCAGTTTCCCAGCTATTTTCTGAAGTGAGGAGTTTTTTGGGATTATTCCACTCACATCTGGTTGGTAAATATTTCAGTCCTACTTCAACACCTCATGAATTTGGACTTCCTCCACCTGAGCATGGGCCTCATTCACATCCCTGTGTAGCAACTCTAAATTAGAAACACCCATGGCCTTCTGCTCCTTGTCCTGGTTGCTGGCAGATTCTGACTTTGCTTTCTCAAAGTTGCTTCCAACATAGATTGACTCCCAAATACATAAGAAAATGAAATGAGATGAAAATCGCTTATTGTCACGAGTAGACTTCAACGACGTTACTGTGAAAAGACCCTAGTCGACACATTCCGGCGCCTGTCCGGGGAGGTTGGTACGGGATGGTACTGGTATGGAAACAAAATAAACTTTCCCTCTCAACCCATGTCCATGGCAATCTGACACACAAGACTGGCCTTCAGATAGGAATACAAGTTATACTTCTCTAACTTTAAACATATCCTTTGATCTGAAAAGTATATGAATTCTTTAAAAGCTTCCCTTAGTTCAAACATTCTCTGACCTGAAGAATATAAAGTTTAACTTTATATATGAAGTTATATATACAAACTGTCTCTTCAACATATTGTTATCATAGTTTAACTTTTGACACCTGTCATCATGGTTTCATTAACATAAGATGTGCCCCCTTTAATCTTGAAATACCCCGGGCCTGCCTGCCAGCCCCTCAGTTCTCAGGTGTTCTTTCATGTATCCTACATTTAAAATGTACACTTTCGTGGCGTCTGGCACCTTTAAGGGGTGATCAGTCAACCGGGTCACATGACCCAGAAAAAAACAATCAGGGGACCCCGGGGGATGGGGGGGATTTGGGGAGGAGGGAGGGTTAATAGAAAGCACAGGCTTTTACCTCAGATCGATTCCAGACGCTAACTGGCAGCCATGAAGCTGCAAGACTATAAGATTGTATGTTGTAAATAAACGTTAGTTGTTTCATACCTAGCTGGTGAGCCAAAGTTATTTCATTGGCAATGAGGGTAAAACAAAGTGTGGATCTAAGACTTGTAATGATATGTATAATCTAAGGCGAGTAAAGGGTTAACAAGATGATGTTCATGTATATCAACACTAGATGGCACCACTGAGTAGTCTTATAATAGGCTGCGTCTCTTTGCATTCTGGGAGAAGCTGTCGGAGAAGTTGATTAATTAGGATAGTGTGAGGTTGAGTTAGAGTGTAGGTTATATTAGAGAGAGATAATTAATTACTGTAACATAGATTCAATACTATTATTTTGTTAGCTGTTACTCAGTAGAGTGTGCAAACCATTTCAAGTAGTGTAAAATAGACTAGCTTTGATTTAAATATATAGCTTTATGTTCTTTGTAAACACTACGATATTGGCTATCTTGGAGAACAATGCAAGGAACATAACAAGACTGTGAGTACAGAAACCTGTTAAGGTCGAATTCAGGTTGCAAAACAGAATTGTGCTGCAAGACAAATATCTCTATTTGGTCGATTAGATCTCTTTGCTGCCTCAACTGAGTATTGGACATAGTACATAGAAGACCTAGCTTCCAACACCCGTCTGCAATGCAAATAGCAATTGCAGTGCACTGAGCCACCTATCATTGCCTGAGAGTGTAGGAAAACCCACTCTTCCACTAGTAGGAAATTGCGATGGCACTAAATCTCTAGGTACTTTCCCAGTTTTGGTGTAACAAATCAAATATTGGACCAGCAACAACCTGCATGTTTTCAAAGTGAAGCGCAGAATAGTCAAATGAGCCTGTATCTGAAAACATGATGCCATATTGTATCGGGAAAGATGAATTAAGTTGTGAAGATGGCATCACACTTTTGGGAGCAAGAGAAATTGTGTCAGTGTTTTCCATCCCATGAGCTACCTGAAGTAATCATGTCTGATAATGGAATGGCCTTCATCAGTTCTGAATTTCAGAATTTCACCTGCATGAATGGTACAAAGCATATCAGACAGCATCCGATAGACTGGCTAACAGGTCATTCAAACCTTCAAGGCAGGACTTAAAGAGCAGTCACGTGCAACTCTGCAAACCAGAATGTTTTGATGTCTTCAGGATACCAGACACCGCCACATTCTATGACAGGAGAGTTGCCAGTGAAATTATTGATGGGCTGGCATCTTAGAACCAGAGTAAGTCTGCTGTTTCTGAATTTGTGGGAGAGGGTAGTAGTCACTCAAAGCAGATGGGATGTATATTAGTGAATAGGACGTACATTGGTAGATTTGATATACGTTGGAGGATGGGATGTACATCAGGAGATTGGGCATACATCAGGGTATTGGACTATATTAAGAGACGGGACATACATTGGGAGATTTGATATATGCTGGGGGATGGGGATGTACATCGGAGGATGGGACATACGTTGGGATTTGGGAGGTACATTGAGGGATGGGACGTACAGCACAAAATGGGCTGAATGTCAGGTGATCAGCTGTAAATTGAGGATAAGATGTACATCAGGGGATGGGACGTACGTCAGGAGAAGGGACGTACATCGGGGAATGGGATGTACATCAGGGGATGGGACGTATGTCGTCGATGGAACGCACAAGAGGAATGGACATATGTAGGGGGATGGGATGTACATCAGGGAATGGAAAGTACGACAGTTTATGTTGGGGATGGGATGTATGTCGGGAGGATGGGACGTATATCAGGAGATTGGATGCATGTCGGGGATAGGATGTATGTCAGGGATGGACCATACTTCGGAGGATGGATCGTTGGTTGTGGGCTGAGATATACGATGGAGGTTGGGGAAGTTCTCTGAGGTGGTGGGTTGAACCTTTAATGGAGAGATTGTCTCCCTCTGCTCACATCTTCCCTTCTCGGAGTCTCTTTCCATTGCTCAGTTAATGTGCAGACCCAGAGGCATTGCTACAGACACTCTTGTGCCTCTTGCGGATGTTTGGTGTGAACAGGTGACCAAATTCTTTGTCCTCCGTCACCCATTGATTCACCCACTCACCAAAAACCTTCAAAAAACAAACCAAGTACCATGAAAAACCACAGTATAAGTAGTTAAGAGCACTTTGGCTGCAAATTGAATGTTTTTGCTTGTAAATAGCACAAACGGATGCTCCCCCCATGCAACAGAACACATGTTCAACTAAAAAATGTAGAACATGCAAACATTGCACATGCATGGTCCAGGTTTCCACAACATACATGAAATGTTTGTTCGACATCATGATCTGACCATTGCTGACACCTGTGGCACACAAACAGCACATCCACGCTTAGTGCTTCCCAGCATGGTCGGAACATGCTCTGCCAGTGGCCAACACCAGGACCTGCACTGAGACCAATTTCGTAGCTGAAGAGGTTTTTTGTATCCTTCTCAAAGTGGAGCGTAGTTTCTTACTTATTATCCTATAAAATCATCCCCGAATGAAAATAATCCTCTGACACTCTGAGATGGCAGCAGTGCAATGGTTAGCACTGTTGCTTCACAACGCCAGGGACCCGGGTTCGATTTCCGGCTTGGGTCACTATCTGTGCGGAGTCTGCATGTTCTGTCTGTGTCGGTTTCCTCCGGGTGCCCCAGTTTGCTCCCACATGTCCCGAAAGACGTGTTTGTTAGGTCAATTGGACATTCTGAATTCTCCTTCACTGTACCTGAAGAGGCGCCGGAGTGTGGCGACTAGGGGCTTTACAGAGTAACAACATTGCAGTGTTAATGTAAGCCTATTTGTGGCACTAATAAAGATTTTTATTATGCCAGCCCCTCCTAACCTGTCCCATTCTTAATCGTCCTCTTCATCTCTCCCTCCACTCTGTCCCATCTCAGCCGTTGTCCTCTCCTCTCATCTCTTTTGTGTCTCTATTTTAATCCCTTAATTTCCTTGAATTGTCTGCCATCCAATTGCTATAACGTTGTTGGAATGGGATTTCCACAGCCGTTCCATTGAGGTAGCTGTGGTGCTGAGGCAGAAATTCTGAGGAAATCTAGGGTCGTAATCGAAAATCGCAAATCAATTTTTTGTAGATGAATATACCACTATTTCTTCAGACAGAACCTAAGTCAACAAATTAGAAAGTTTAATAGGCATTGAGGGTGTCAATCAAGACTGCAAAAGTCCTTCAAATTCCCAGATTATTTCAGCCTCGTTCCTAACAAAGCTAATTTGTTTGAGTTGCTGTTATTATTAGAAGCTGAAGGCTGAATGCTCTAAATTGTCTCTAATTTACAACAGCCAAAAGTAATGACCCTCAGTACTCAAGGACATTATCTAATAGAGCTTTCACAGGCTTAAAATGTTGAACTTTACATCATCATCATTCAAACTGATACATTCCTTTAACACATCTTTAACCTTTTCAACCTTTATGACAATAGATATCTTAAATACTCACTTTGGCATTCTACTACGCCTAGATTATTCCAAACTAATTATAAATCAATATATATTTTTTCCAAGTTCACAATCATACATTAGTAAGAACCTTTTTACCCATACACATGTATCTTCCTCTGGCATTTAATGATAGCAATCCTTACCGTGTCCAACAACCTTTACATTGCGTCCTTATTTCATAACAACCAGACAGTTTAGGAAGCAACATTCAAGTACACAAAGGTCAGAAGGTTTGGCTGACCATGAAATCATTAATGTTGAATTCTCAGCTGAACAGCCATTCAGCACATTACATGCAATGGACTTCAGTACATTCTTGCAGTTAATGAACAGTGATATTTTTATAGCGCTATATGTATTTTAATCTGCCTAGGGTGGGTGGGTGTCTGTGCATCTGGTAGTTGTAAAGAGAAAAAAAGGAATAACAGTTTGTCGACAACCTAAAAAGAACCCGCCAACCTCAACATTTAATTCAAATGCATTCATTGTCGTACAGAAGACCCCACTGGGACCAGTGGGTCTGATATTTGAGTCAATTAAAAGGCAATTAAATGAGTTGTAACACAGTAGCACAGTGGTTATCTCTGTTGCTTCACAGTGCCAGGGACCAGGTTCAATTCCCAGCTTGGGTCACTGACTGTGCGGAGTCTGCACGTTCTCACCGTGTCTGTGTGGGTTTCCTTCGGGTGCTCCAGTTTCCTCCCACAAGTCCCGAAAGACACGCTGTTAGGCGAATTGGACATTCTGAATTCTCCCTCTGTGTACCCGAACAGGCATTGGAGTATGAGTTTTCACAGTAACTACATTGCAGTGTTAATGTAAGCCTACTTGTGAGAATAATGAAGATTATATTATTAACCCTGGATTCTGCCGTTAACTCTGAGCACACAGGTTTTTAGTTTCCCCTGAAAAATAAGGCAAAAGCCCAGTGGGGATTGACAGCACTAGCCAATTGTCAAGCTGAAAGCCTTTAAATACTGAGCTATAACTGCTTCCTTGTCTGATTGAACGGCTTTGCCTACAGCACTTGTTTCAAGAATTCCCTTTCACTCTTTGGAGGTGATGCCCAATATTGTTGAGGTCATTTTGTCTGCCTTGAAACTTTTACCTTTGACCTGCTCTTGACTGCAATCCGTCTTCCCAGCAGCATGGGAGCAGCTTCTGCAGTTATACCTTGACTCTCTAATGAGGAACAAGAAGAGCAGCATTAGCAATACCAGCAACAGCAGGAACAGTAGCTTTCTCCTGAACTACCTACCACCCAATATGCCAGAGGGGATGAACACAGATCCTCATCTCACAGTGGCGATACCCTCAATAGAAGATTTGCTATCGGGATATGAGTGAACGCCAATCCCTCAAGAGGTTTCCCATCAGATGCTTGCTGACATTGTCAGCTTCTGGGGCCTCCTGCTGAATAGTACATATTACCAATGGTAGTCGTGGTCACAACAGTCAGAACTTCTTTACCTCGGTGATTAGCTGGTGATGCCTGTAGAATTTCAAAGCCTGCCTCTCACAAGTGCACCTCAGGTGACTGATGCTATATTTGTCAGAGCCAGCACTTAGGTCCACTTCAGTTCTACTCTTAACGAATTTTGCTTCCCCTCAGTCCCCAGTGGAAAATAGTCCTTTCATCACAATCCATCATTCTCACTGAAAGCCCCCAGCTCATCTGTTCTTCTCACACCATTTTCCTCAAGGCGGAGGACTACTTTGCAGGCAACAATAACAAGGAGATGACAGTGGATTTTTGATATAGTGTTTATGATTTGTAAACATTGAAAATGAAAGTAACAATATAACACAGCGTTAAAAGCTCAAATGATTTTATTTTTGAGCAATCCAATTCCATCCTTTTCCTTCTCCTGGTGCTCCTAGGTTACACAACCCTTTTGGCTTCAGCTGAGTTCGAGGCAAGTTTCTGCTGACTGCTGATGTGCTTGTGACCAATGTTCTTTGGATTTTAGAGCAAATAATGGCCCTGTCAAGGACAGCCTCATGTACATCTGCACAGAGTCAGCCTTGGCCAATAGGACCACATGGGAACTTTGACTGAGAGGTAGCTGCAAGAGTTGATGTGGGATTGCTTTGAGCAAAGTCCCCACTTCCATGTGCCCTTTTTCCACCTTCCCTTACTTGGCCCTGTATTTCCTGCTGGCCCAGAACTGAAGAAAACCTTGCTGGAGTGAGACAGTGAATGGTCAAGAAAAGGCAATCTTTCTGTTTGGTTTTGCTCTTGACGAAGCATAAGCTGCTTCCTTGATGTGCACTCTGACAAAGGAAGATTCAGACTTGGAGATAGCTTTAACACATTTATTAAACTGTTAATAATTCTCAGTAAGAAGTCTTACAACACCAGGTTAAAGTCCAACAGGTTTGTTTCAAACACGAGCTTTCGGAGCACGGCTCCTTCTTCAGGTGAATGGAAAGGCTTGTTCCAGAAATATTTATATAGACACAGTCAGAGATGCCCCGGAATGCGAGCACCTGCAGGCAATCAAATCATCAAAGATGCAGAGAGAGAGGTAACTCCAGGTTAAAGAGGTGTGAATTGTCCCAAGCCAGTTCAGTCGGTAGGCCTCTGCAAGTCCAGGCTTGTTGGTGGGGGCCGAATGTAATGCGACATGAATCCCAGATCCCGGTTGAGTCCGCATTCATGCGTGCGGAACTTAGCTATAAGTTTTTGCTCAGCAATTTTGCGTTGTCGCGTCTCCTGAAGGCCTCCTTGTAGAATGCTGACCCGGAGATCAGAGGCTGAATGTCCTTGACTGCTGAAGTGTTCCCCAACTGGAAGGGAACAGTCCTGCCTGTTGATAGTCGCACGATGCCCGTTTATTCGTTGTCGCAGTGTCTGCATGGTCTCGCCAATGTACCACGCTTCGGGACATCCTTTCCTGCAGCGTATGAGGTAGACTACATTGGTCGAGTCGCACGAGTATGCGCCGCGTACCTGGTGGGTGGTGTTTCCACGTGTAATGGTGGTGTCCATGTCGATGATCTGGCATGTCTTGCAGAGATTACCCTGGCAGGGTTTTGTGGTGTTGTGGTTGCTGTTCTGAAGGCTGGGTAATTTGCTGCAAACAATGGTTTGTTTGAGGTTGCGCGGTTGTTTGAAGGCCAGTAGTGGGGGTGTGGGGATGACCTTGGCAAGATGTCCATCCTCGCTGATGATGTGTTGGAGGCTGCGAAGAAGATGTCGTAGTTTCTCCGCCCCAGGAAAGTACTGGACGACGAAGGGTACTCTGTCAGTGGTGTCCCGTGTTTGTCTTCTGAGGAGGTCGGTGCGGTTTTTTACTGTGGCGCGGTGGAACTGTCGATCAATGAGTCGAGCGCCATATCCCGTTCGTACGAGGGCATCTTTCAGCATCTGTAGGTGTCTGTTGCGCTCCTCCTTGTCTGAGCAGATCCTGTGTATACGGAGTATATCCCTTCCAGTTGGGGAACACTTCAGCAGTCAAGGACATTCAGCCTCTGATCTCCGGGTCAGCATTCTACAAGGAGGCCTTCAGGAGACGCGACAACGCAAAATTGCTGAGCAAAAACTTATAGCTAAGTTCCGCACGCATGAATGCGGACTCAACCGGGATCTGGGATTCATGTCGCATTACATTCGGCCCCCACCAACAACCTGGACTTGCAGAGGCCTACCGACTGAACTGGCTTGGGACAATTCACACCTCTTTAAACCTGGAGTTACCTCTCTCTCTGCATCTTTGATGATTTGATTGCCTGCAGGTGCTCGCATTCCGGGGCATCTCTGACTGTGTCTATATAAATATTTCTGGAACAAGCCTTTCCATTCACCTGAAGAAGGAGCCGTGCTCCGAAAGCTCGTGTTTGAAACAAACCTGTTGGACTTTAACCTGGTGTTGTAAGACTTCTTACTGTGCTCACCCCAGTCCAACGCCGGCATCTCCACATCATTAATAATTCTCCTACTTGGATTCGACTCTCCTGTTAATCCTGCTTTAGCTACTCAGACTGACGAACCAGCCTGCTACAATCCACGTGGTGGTTTGATGTGTTTCAAATCAACCCTGTGTACTCACTGAGAGTCTCCACTGGAAAGAGGAAGATCATGTGTCCTTTTATATGGGTTGGTGTAATGCCCTCCTGTGATAGTGTCACCTCTGAAAAATGAAATGAAAATCGCTTATTGTCACGAGTAGGTGTCGATGAAGTTACTGTGAAAAGCCCCTAGTCGCCACATACCAGCGCCTGTTCGGTTAGGCTGGTACGGGAATTGAATCGTGCTGCTGGCCTTCCTTGGTCAGCTTTAAAAGCCAGCGATTTAGCCCAGTATGCTCAACCAGCCGTAAGAGAACTCACAGTAAGATTTTGATAATTCTACTTATTTTTAAGGTCTGTCAAATGGATTTTATTCTGGAACCACTTTTTAACAGGGTCAGTTTGACTTTCTGCTGGTTGAAAATCTTTACAGGAAAGCAATCGTTTGTGAGAAAACAATTGTTTTATTGTCTTATGATTGAGTTCCTTTGAGTCTGGAGCTGAAGCACCTGTACGCTGCCTTAATGGCCCACAATACAATTAGGTGTTTTTTTTTAAATCGTTTTGTAGGAATAGTTCTGAAGTTATGATGATACTGCTTAAACAAACCATGTATGTTTTAATTGATCTGTACTAGAGGGAAACCTTTATTTTCCAATACCTATGGGACTTGGGTTAAAAAATGTTGACAAGAGAATGGGACTTTATTTATGGCTTCTCTGTATCTGGAAGAAATGTGTTATTTGTTTCTGACGGCTTTTAAACTCTGGGAGGCCAAGGGAAAAGGGGTGAATACATGTCATTAGTGTATATGGCTGGAGAGATGAGGTGGGGTGACACAAGATGATTTGCACCTTATAGCCAAGCGAATATGTGATTTGGACCATTTCTGGAAGAGGAAGGAGAAATGTGAGACTGAGGAGTAAAAGTGGAGGAATTGATTGATTTTGTTTATTGTCACGTGTACCGAGGTACAGTGAAAAGTATTTTTCTGCGACCAGATCAACAGTTCATTAAGTACATGAAAATAAAATTAAAAAGAATATACATATTAGGCAATACAAGGTACACAATGTAACACAACGTTATGTACAAAGAGGTTCCCTGACTGGCCAACTAATTAGGGAACTCTTGTTCCAATTGGCCAATCTCAAAGGCCTGGTCTAATGCATTACACCCCTCCCCCACAAAGTCCGACTCTCGGTCATTGGAGACTATGGTAGCAATATTGTGACCTTTTAAGTAGTTCCCTGTTACTTTCCTAAATTCCTGCACTATAGTTATTCAAAATTTAATCCAGACATGGGGCGAAATTCACCAGTGACCGTCGCGATGCCCGGGACCCGGCGGCAGGCGCTGATGACTCCGGCGTGGGGCCCCGCGCAACATCGCGTATTCTCCGGGCCCGAATGGGCCAGCAGCGGCATTACGCCATTCACGTCAACGTCACCCACTGACATCAGGCGACGTAATCAATGCCTCCGGCGTGACTACACAAAAGAGGCCCCCCCCAACCCACCGGCACTCGCACTCTGTGATCTCTCCGCCCTCCCCAACCCACTGGCACTGGCAATCTGTGATCTCTCCCCTCCCCACCCCCCGCGCAACCCACCAGCACCCGCACTCTGCGATCTCTCCCCCACCCCTCCCCAACCCACCGGCACTCGCACTCTGTGATCTCTCTCTCCCCCCCCCAACCCACCAGCACTCGCACTCTGTGATCTCTCCACCCCCCCACCCCCCGCGCAACCCACCAGCACCCGCACTCTGTGATCTCTCCCCCACCCCTCCCCAACCCACCGGCACCCGCACTCTGTGATCTCACTCCCCCCCTCCCCAACCCACCGGCACTCGCACTCTGTGATCCCCCCCCCCCCCCAACCCACTGGCACTGGCAATCTGTGATCTCTCTCTCCCCCCCCCCCCCCCAACCCACCAGCACTCGCACTCTGTGATCTCTCCACCCCCCCCACCCCCCGCGCAACCCACCAGCACCCGCACTCTGTGATCTCTCCCCCACCCCTCCCCAACCCACCGGCACTCGCACTCTGTGATCTCACTCCCCCCCTCCCCAACCCACCGGCACTCGCACATCTGTGATCTCCCCCCCCCCCCCCCCCAACCACTGGCACTGGCAATCTGTGATCTCTCTCTCCCCCCTACCCAACTCACCAGCACTCGCACTCTGTGATATCTCCCCCCCCAAACCACCGGCACCCGCACTCTGTGATCTCTCCCCCCACCCCCCCCCTCCCCAACCCACCGGCACCCGCACTCTGTGATCTCTTCCCCCCCCCCCAACCCACCGGCACCCGCACTCTGTGATCTCTGCCCCCCCCCAACCCAGCGGCACCCGCACACTGTGATCTCTCCCCCCCCCAACCCACCAGCACCCGCACTCTGTGATCTCTGCCCCCCCCCCCCCCCCCAACCCACCAGCACATCGCACTCTGTGATCTCTCCCCCCCCCCCAAACCACCGGCACCCCGCACTCTGTGATCTCTCCCCCACCCCCCCCTCCCCAACCCACCGGCACCCGCCCTCTGTGATCTCTTCCCCCCCCCCCCCCCAACCCACCGGCACCCGCACTCTGTGATCTCTGCCCCCCCCCAACCCAGCGGCACCCGCACACTGTGATCTCTCCCCCCCCCACCCACCAGCACCCGCACTCTGTGATCTCTGCCCCCCCCCCCAACCCACCAGCACTCGCACCTCTGTGATCTCTCCCCACCCCCCCAACCACGGCAACCCGCACTCATGTGACCTCTCTCTCTCCCCCCCCAACCCACCAGCACCCGCACATCTGTGATCACTCCCCCCCCCCCCTCCCCAACCCACCAGCACCCGCACTCTGTGATCTCTCCCCCCCACCCCCCCCCCTCCCAACCCACCGCACACCCGCACTCTGTGAGCTCTTCCCCCCCCCCCCCAACCCACCGGCACCCCGCACTCTGTGATCTCTGCCCCCCCCAACCCAGCGGCACCCGCACTCTGTGATCTCTCCCCCCCCCAACCCCCAGCACCCGCACTCTGTGATCTCTGCCCCCCCCCCCCCAACCCACCAGCACTCGCACTCTGTGATCTCTCCCCCCCCCCCCCCCCACCACCGGCACCCGCACTCTGTGACCTCTCTCTCTCCCCCCCCCCCACCCACCAGCACCCGCACTCTGTGATCACTCCCCCCCCCCCCCCAACCCACCAGCCCCGCACTCTGTGATCTCTCCCCCCCCCCCAACCCACCGGCACCCGCACTCTGTGATCTCTGCCACCCCCCCACCCACCACGGCACCGCACTCTGTGATCTCTCCCCCCCCCCCCCCCCCCCACCCACCCATCCGCACTCTGTGATCTCCCCCTCCCCCCCCCCCCCCCCCCCCCACCCCCCCCCCCCCCCCACCACCGGCACCCGCACTCTGTGATCTCGCCCCCCCCCCCCAACCCCCCGGCCCCCGCACTCTGTGATCTCTGCCCCCCCCCCCCAACCCACCGGCACCCGCACTCTGTGATCTCCCCCCCCCCCCCAACCCACCGGCACTCGCACTCTGTGATCTCCCCCCCCCCCCAACCCCCGCACCCACTCTGTGATCTCCCCCCCCCCCCCAACCCACCGGCACCCGCACTCTGTGATCTCTGCCCCCCCCCCAACCCACCGCACCCGCACTCTGTGATCTCCCCCCCCCCCCCCAACCCCCGGCACTCGCACTCTGTGATCTCTCCCCCCCCCCCCCCCCCCCAACCCACCGGCACCCGCACTCTGTGATCTCCCCCCCCCCCCCCCCCAACCCACCGCACCCGCACGTCTGTGATCTCTCCCCCCCCCCCCCCCAACCCACCAGCACCCGCACTCTGTGATCTCTGCCCCCCCCAAACCCAGCGGCACCCGCACTCGGTGATCTCTCTCCCCCCCCACCAACCCACCGGCACTCGCACTCTGTGGATCTCTCTCCCCCCCCCCCCCCCCCCCCCCCACCCCCAACCCACCGGCACCCGCACTCTGTGATCTCTGCCCCCCCCCAACCCACCGGCACCCGCACTCTGTGATCTCTCTCCCCCCCCCCCCCCAACCCACCGGCACCCGCACTCTGTGATCTCCCCCCCACCGCCCCAACCCACCCGGCACTCGCACTCTGTGATCTCTCCCTCCCCCCCCCCACCCACCGGCACCCCCCTCTGTGATCTCTGCCCCCCCCCCACCCACGGCACCCGCACTCTGTGATCTCACTTCCCCCCCCCCCAACCCACCGCACCCCGCACTCTGTGATCTTTGCCCCCCCCAACCCACCGGCACTCGCACTCTGTGATCTCTCTCTCCCCCCTACCCAACCACCGGCACCCCACATCTGTGATCTCTGCCACCCCCCCCAACCCACCGGCACCCGCACTCTGTGATCTCACTCCCCCCCCCCAACCCACCGCACCGCCCTCTGTGATCTCTCCCCCCCTCCCCAACCCCCGGCACCCGCACTCTGTGATCTCTCCCCCCCCTCCCCAACCCACTAGCACCCGCACTCTGTGATCTCGCCCTCTCCCCCCAACCCACCAGCAACCGCATCTGTGGATCTCTCCCCCCCCCCCCCCAACCCAGCGGCACCCGCACTCTGTGATCTCTGCCCCCCCCCCCAACCCAGCGGCACCCGCACTCTGTGATCTCTCCCTCTCCCCCCAACCCACCAGCACCCGCACTCTGTGATCTCTGCCCCCCCCCCCCCAACCCACCAGCACCCGCACTCTGTGATCTCTGCCCCCCCCCCCCAACCCAGCGGCACCCGCACTCTGTGATCTCATTCCCCCCTCCCCAACCCAGCGGCACCCGCACTCTGTGATCTCTCCCCCCCCCCCCCCCAACCCAGCGGCACCCGCACTCTGTGATCTCATTCCCCCCTCCCCAACCCAGCGGCACCCGCACTCTGTGATCTCTGCCCCCCCCCCCCCAACCCACCGGCACCCGCACTCTGTGATCTCTCCCCCCTCCCCAACCCACTGGCACCCGCACTCTGTGATCTCTCCCCCCCCCCTCCCCAACCCACTGGCACCCGCACTCTGTGATCTCACTCCCTCCCCCCCCAACCCCACCGGCACCCGCACTCTGTGATCTCTCTCTCCCCCCTCCCCAACCCACTGGCACCCGCACTCTGTGATCTCTCCCCCCCCCCTCCCCAACCCACTGGCACCCGCACTCTGTGATCTCACTCCCCCCTCCCCAACCCACCGGCACCCGCACTCTGTGATCTCACTCCCCCCCCCCAACCCACCGGCACCCGCACTCTGTGATCTCTCCCCCCCTCCCCAACCCACCGGCACCCGCACTCTGTGATCTCTCCCCCCCCTCCCCAACCCACCAGCACCCGCACTCTGTGATCTCTCCCCCCCCCTCCCCAACCACTGGCACCCGCACTCTGTGATCTCTCCCTCTCCCCCCAACCCACCAGCACCCGCACTCTGTGATCTCTCCCCCCCCTCCCCCAACCCAGCGGCACCCGCACTCTGTGATCTCTGCCCCCCCCCCAACCCAGCGGCACCCGCACTCTGTGATCTCTCCCTCTCCCCCCAACCCACCAGCACCCGCACTCTGTGATCTCTGCCCCCCCCCCCAACCCACCAGCACCCGCACTCTGTGATCTCTGCCCCCCCCCCCAACCCAGCGGCACCCGCACTCTGTGATCTCACTCCCCCCTCCCCAACCCAGCGGCACCCGCACTCTGTGATCTCTGCCCCCCCCCCAACCCAGCGGCACCCGCACTCTGTGATCTCTCCCTCTCCCCCAA